>NW_008825619.1:938801-940870 GCF_000699105.1 Pygoscelis adeliae | reverse complement strand
CCTCTCCTATGAAGAAAGGCTGAGAGAATTGGCGTTGTTCAGCCTGGAGAAGAGAAGGCTTTGGGGAGACCTTATTGCAGCCTATCAGTACTTAAAGGGGGCTTACAAAAAAAATGGGGGCAAACTCTTTAGCAGGGCCTGTTGTGAGAGGACAAGGGGGAATGGCTCTAAACTAAAGGGGGGTAGATTTAGACTAGATATAAGGAAGAAATTTTTTATGCTGCAGGTGGTGAAACACTGGAAGAGGTTGCCCAGAGAGGTGGTGGCTGCCCCATCCCTGGAAACATTCAAGGTGAGGTTGGACAGGGCTCTGAGCCACCTGATCTAGTTGAAGATGTCCCTGCCCACGGCAGGGGGGTTGGACTAGATGACCTTTAGAGGTCCCTTCCAACCCAAACTATTCTATGATTCTATGTTTCTATGATTTTTACAATAAAAAACAAGTCTTCTGTAAAGACAAGTTTACTTTATTTTTCTCTTCAAAATATGAAATATTTTGGAATTAGAGTTTTTTCTTTTCATTTAGAAAATATTAACACTTATAGTAAAAGTCCTTTGAAATATAATTTCAGTGAGTTCACTTTACAACATCCAATTAGATTAGGACCTTAAGCTCCAATTAAGTTCCAACTTTAAAATTCATGGAACCTTAAGTTTTGAGAAATTGAATACTTTTTTTTTTCTGCTATATAGAATCAAGTGTTAAGGGGTAATAACTATCTAAAACAGGAAAGCTATGAAAAGCTATTTGTCTTTCAAGAAAACATTAGAAAATCCTCATATGTTCAAAAATTGAATATAATTAGATGAAATCATGTCTCTTTTTTGTGCCAGAAAGAAGCATTACTTGATTATGTATTCATCAATTCACCTTGATTCTAAATGCATGTGCTATGTGGAGCTAAGTTTGGTCTACTACTTTAATAAAATTGCTTTGGACCTGAACGATTTGGAACAAAGTGTTCATTAGCTTACTTCATTATTCAAATGTCATTCGAGATATCCCCTTTTTGCTTAAACTTTGTTAAATCTTTTCAATAGCAAGTATGTAGTTCATCTCATTTGTAGGAATTACTTATAGAACATAATTTATTCTTTTTCAAATCTACATCCTCACCCCTGAGGCCCTTCCTGACCTTCCTCCATCTCTAACTCCCTCTTCCTAATTTCTTGGAAAAGCAAGACAAGGCAAGGTGGAGGGAATGGAGAAGGGATGCTGAAAGGCAGGCAGGCAGGAAGGCAGGGGAAGAATACAGTGTATTTGTAGAATAACCTATCCGGAATTAAACTGAAACCATGTTACTACTAAATCTAAGAAACAGAATTTGTAGAAGAGTTTGTCATGAAAATAGCTGATCACAAAGTTCATACACAAAACATACTTAAAACGAAAGCACGTATAAACCTATTGAATTTAGTAATGACATTTTGCTTAATTGAATGGGATAGATCACTTTTAAAAATAAGATTCAATGATGATGTATTTAAAAATTATATTTCCAAATTTATGGTGTTTTTTTTTGTTTTGTCTTCAGTATTTTCAACAGAATACTTCTTTAATTTTTTAAATTTCCTTAATATTTCTAGTAAATATTCCTTTGATATTTCAGGCAAAATACTGTCATCCTGCACAGTACAGATATGCATACTTACACCTTAACAAAGAAAAGACAGATGTGTTTCTTTGATGACCGTTTAAATTTAGCCTGGCTTGAGATTTCAGCTCTTTACAGTAACAGAATATTGGAGGATAATTTTATCCTTTGCCTAAATCTTATAATTACACCAAATAAGACACAAAATGAAGGTAGGCTCATATGAATTCCATTGAGTATTTTACTGTCAAATATTATTTAATCATATGAAAAAATACATGCCCCTATATATAGACATCTGTATAGGCGGTGGGTGGCTCTGTATGTTAGGGAGTGTTTTGATTGTCTAGAGCTCAACGATTGTGATGATGATACAGTCAAGTGTTTATGGGTAAGGATGAGGGGGAAGGCCAACGAGGCAGATATCCTGCTGGGAGTCTGTTATAGACCACCCAACCAGGATGAAGGGGCGGA
>NW_008825619.1:933350-936578 GCF_000699105.1 Pygoscelis adeliae | reverse complement strand
CCTGAAAGGAGGTTGTAGCGAGGTGGGTGTCGGTCTCTTCTCCCAAGTAACTGGCGATAGGACGAGAGGAAATGGCCTCAAGTTGCGCCAGGGGAGGTTTAGATTGGATGTGAGGAAAAATGTCTTTACTGAAAGAGTGGTTAAACATTGGAAGAGGCTGCCCAGGGAAGTGCTTGAGTCACCGTCCCTGGAAGTATTTAAAAGACGGGTAGATGAGGCACTTGGGGACATGGTTTAGTGGGCATGGTGGTGTTGGGTTGATGGTTGGACTCGATGATCTTAGAGGTCTTTTCCTACCTTAATGATTTTATGATTCTATTCTATCATTCCATGTACATATATACATATATATGCATATATAATGTTTGTATGTATTTTGATCCTATGTCTGTCTTTTCCTGAATACCTTATCTATTTATCCCCCATGATTATTTTTCTGCATTATTGTTCTTCTATCTATGAATTTGATTTGTTTTTTTGTTTCTATCTCTTTACTTTTAAGCAACTCATGAAAAAACTACAATTTCTCTGTCATTGCATACCTTGTAAGTAAAAATATTCCTTGTTTTTTAAAAAATTTTTTAGTCAGTATTATAGATCCCTTTTCTGTATGCATTGTTCCTTAAAATCTTCCTGTCATGAAATTGTATCTTCTATCAAGATATATTTTCTTAACAAAACTACTCTCTTTTGTCCTGTGTATGTTTTGACTTTATCATATTCTACTTTTCTCCAGAGAATATCAGCACAAACATAAGAATTAAGATGATTATTTTAATTCATGCAAATACTTTATATTAATTTGTTTACCCCAAACTGTTTCATGTCAAATACGCTGTTATGGTAAATTTACTCATAGAACAGGACCTGGCAATCAAAATTTAAGATAAATTTAATTAGCATGCAGCGCCTCAGTTAAGGTCAGTGTGACATGCTGGGTTTTAACTTTTAATCTAAAAGGTCTCAGAGTTTTTATATATTTCAAATTTGTATCTGTCTCATAGAAGGAGGTTCCTTATCAAAATCTGAAGAAAGTGAAATTTCAGGTACGTTCTATGCAAGTCTCTTTGTCTGTCATACAGTAATGTTCCAGCATCCAAAAGAAGATGAATAGCCCTTTCTGAGGGAATAGAACTTATTTTATTTTTCATCTAAATTTCTTTATTTCCTGTTAAATAAAAGCTAAATCCTAAGAAAATATGTTGATTTCAGACCACTTTACAAAGCCTAAATATTTTTGCTTCTAGTATGTTGTGTCCCTGAAGAGGAAAACTTTAAATTTGATTAAACATAAAACAGATCTCAATAAAAATTTTGCTCAAGTAGCTAGTATGCCTAGGAGGATTTGTGAGTCACTGGATCATGTGGTTTTATCAACATAACTAATGAAGGCTCTAAGTTAAGAAGACTATGACAGGGCTCATAGGAAAGAATGGGACTTCAACACAGGTTAAGAAGCAACTGGAGTCACTTTAACTCCACTAACCTCAGGATTGCAACTTCTCAAGAGAAAATTTTAGAGATGCTGAAGATGGCTGTATGAAAGCCAGCATGAAGCAATATGGGTTGATTTCATATTCCCATTCTGCATGAACGTGGCCCTAAGCCTTCATAATATGTCATTCCTTTTCCCAATGTTACAAGCAAACAAATAAGCAAAGGAAACATAAAATCATTTCTAATATTGCAATTTTAACTTTTTGTCAGCACATTGTAAAATATAACTCTTTTTCACTCTCAGTCCCAACATGCTATGAGTCAGTAATTTCTATGTGACCATTCTGGCCATATTATATTATAGTATATTATATAATATAATACTAGTGAATAGGTTTTTCTTTGCTGTTTCTAAAATTGTTTAAGTTCAAGGTTAAACCCCAGCAATTAGGAAATCAGAAAAGAATAAATATGTACTTTTTGGTGGTTTCTCAAGTTTTATTTCAATATTGTTGTGGTAGCAGTGATTGCACTATGTATGCTTTCCTTTCTTTTTTATGTCATACTTTTCATAACCGAAATAAATTATTAACAGTCAAAACTCTAAAGGCTTGGAGATTACATTTATTAAAGGGGCAGGGGGTAGAGACTTTGTTGGAGCTTGCTGCTTTTGTTTTAAAAATGTCACCTGCTGTTTTTAAGTTACAGTTGCACAAATGCACTACATTGTGTTCTCCCTGGTCAAACAAATTGAAAGGATGACAGGTTGCCATAGAAACAACATGAGGGCAAGCCTGTGATATTGTTAAAAGAAAGTAATGGTTGCAAAATCAGCAGCGGTTGAATCACAAAAAAAGATGAAATACTGAAGAATCCCTTCACTTGAGAAAGGACAAATGTTTAAGGTTCAGTCGGTGAGCTGTTCATCACAGATTCATATTGTGGCAAATAGGTCCCTTCAGACTCTCTTACAAAGCTTCCAAGCACAGGCCAAAATTTATTTGTAAAGTACACAAAGGTCTAGACTGAAAAGAAAGAAATACATTCCAAGATATTGAGTCTGTATGGTGGAGCCAGTTAATCAATGGGTAAAAGAAAGCTCACAGTCCCCTGAGTCATGACTGAAAACACTTAAGCATGGGGCATAAAAAGAGAGAAAAGGAATAGTGAGACTGATGAAACAGAACAGGAGAATAAGATTGAGTATACTCATAGGAAACGCTCAGAGAAGAAAATGAAGCAAGTCTGCTGGCCAAATATTTAATAGCATTCCCGCTTCAGAAGATATTGGGTAGATATGATGGAGATGTCTTCTCCATATGAGTATGTCCTAAGGAGGCTAAATGAGGAGTCAGGTAAAACAAAGCCTAGCACAGCAAAGCAACTGAAGGAAAATGGAAGGGGAAAGAGAAAGGGGAAAAGGGAAAAATAAGAATTACTTTTTCTATAGCTAATAATCTTCAAAAGGAAGCATCATTTTAATTATTAACTACTTCTCATCTGGACAGGCTGGATCGATGGGCTGAGACCAACTGTATGAGATTCAACAAGGCCAAGTGCCGGGTCCTGCTTTTCGGCCACAACAACCCCATGCAATGCTACAGGCTTGGGGAAGAGTGGCTGGAAAGTTGCCTGGTGGAAAAGGACCTGGGGGTGTTGGTCGACAGCCGGCTGAACATGAGCCGGCAGTGTGCCCAGGTGGCCAAGAAGGCCAACGGCATCCTGGCCTGTATCAGAAATAGTGTGGCCAGCAGGAGCAGGGAAGTGATAGTGCCCCTGTACTCAGCACTG
>NW_008825619.1:929045-932985 GCF_000699105.1 Pygoscelis adeliae | reverse complement strand
AGGGAAGTGGTTGAGTCACCATCCCTGGAAGTATTTAAAAGACATGTAGATGAGGTGCTTAGGGACATGGTTTAGTGGGCATGGTGGTGTTGGGTTGACAGTTGGACTCGATGATCTTAGAGGTCTCTTCCAACCTTAATGATTCTATGATTCTATGATTCTTTTCTAAATACAAGTTTATCCACTCTCGCCACAGACTGTGCCAAAGACAGAAAAGGGATCAGCACAATGTAGAAGGCCTGAGACTGTGTTCAGTGAAGTATTACTAATGGCTATCAAAATAAACTTTAGAAAATATTCATGTCTATTTTATTTGACTTAACACATGGGCACTTAGATCTTGGATATACTGCTGAGAACTGCACGTAAGTTTGTTTCTAGGTCAGTAAATAGCCATTAAAGTTTCTTCCATGTTTGAATCTGACTAAATAATTTATTAAGTATACACTTACTACCTTGAGGCTATCCCCCAACAAACAAATGTTCCATGATGTCAGAAGCTGTACAGAGGTGTCAGGCTCTGTGCGTGCCGAGATGTGTGCACTCGCAGTGGTAGTCTGACATTCTCACATGTAATTCTTTTTGGCTTTGATGTACCCAGAGTCCACAGTGGTTTCAGATGTTCCTTGGATAAGATGTTGCGATTATTCTTGACATGAAAATGTTTTGTGTGTGTTCTTTTTGAAAGGGATTACTATTACTTACAAAGGAAGTCATAAACTGCTGTAGTGGAGATGAAAATTTGCATTGACTAGACGACTACATTGATAACACCTCTTTACATTTTCCCAAATTTTTGCTTTAAAATATGTAGCCAAATTCTTAATGCCCTTTTAATATAATCAGAATTGTTATTTAGATTGTAGAAGACGTGAAAGAAAAGATTTAGGCTTTATTTGGATAATGTTATTTATAATCCCCCCAAATTTGAAAAGGAGTCTGTCTTGGCAATGAAATGTGAATTTATTTGAATTTTTTTAAGCTTCCAGAATACCTTTAAAGATTTCTGACTATTGTAAAATATTTTTTATCAACACTATTTCAGAAATTTAGAAGTACTTTCCCACTGCACCTGCTAAAAAATAAAGGTCACAAGAAGCAAGATAGTTTGACACACCTACCAAGATCAAAGGACTGCAAAGTAATTTCATTGCACAGGATTCTTTATGTTAGCCAAGCAATTATCTTCTTTCAGTATTAAAACTGTATAATTATATTTTAAATAGTTAAATTGTGTTTCTCAGTGATAAGGTTTCAAGCATCATTAGTGCCGTACGTTTAAGTTTTCACTTTATCATTGACAAAATATCCTTCATGAATTTAAGTTGTGGGAGAACTATAGATCTGGATATTTTTTCTATTTTTAATGTCAGTAACTTTGTTTCTACAATAGATCATGTAGGTTTTTGTTTGTTTCTTTGTTTTTTCATTTGTTTCAGAAATGTCTAGCTTTACTGACTCTTTGCCCCATATCAAAATTTTGGTGTAACTAAGAGCCATAAGGTACACAGCACATAATCCACCACTTTTGGGATAAGGCAACGCTCAGAGTAGTTCAGAGAAAGAGAACAGAGACTGCTCCTTTCTGTTACTGAGCTAGGTGGTAGCTCCCTTGGATCTAAATCAGTGAAAAATGCCCTAAATGACTGAGACAGCAAAGAAAGTTTGCTGAAGAAAGCTGCTTCAGACTCCACACCAGTCTGAAGAAGGAAGTTTTGGAGGAAATGCAATGATTATCTGGCTCATGAATATACTCAAACAAACCTTCCATCTTAAAGCTTCTGATTTTAAGTAGAAGCTTCCATTCTTCTATGAAAAGCAAAATATCTGTAGACAAAACTTCCACATTGATTTATTATGCTGCTTACTTCTTCTTATTTTTTTTTTTTTCCTATGTAGTTAACTGTTTCCTATTAAACGTAAAGGGAAGGAAACACTGAAGGAGGAGAAAGCAAGGAAGGTGGCATGGAGAAAGATTCATATGGGATAAATATGTTCTGTATTTCAATGCATTGGCGTCATATGCATGCCAACTTGCCCCTTTAAGATTTGCCCCAGGAAAGTCGTGCTTTCATGTTATAAGGAAGCAACCTGACCACTTATGCAGCACCCACCACAGACTTCCAGCCAGGGATGTGTACATTGGAGCCTTAACTGCTGGTGTTCCTGGACAGCTGTGAAGAGGTAGAAAACACTTGGAGAACAGGTGACCTTCCCATTCCAGGCTATGCATGTAGAGTAAAGGTGTAATACTGAAAAAAAAACCCAACAAACCCCACAAAAACCCTCTTCTTTGTGGGGGCATCTCAATGACAAAATTGTTAGGGATTCTGTCTTATGTGCTGATGTCAGTAGGTAGAAGTGCTGTCCAATTATCTATGACAAGGACAGAAAAAAATGAACAGCCATAAATAAAATGCTAAAAGTAGAGAAGAACTGGGGAAAAAACCTTCTGTCTAAATGAGCATATTGCTTTCAAATTGTGTGAGTGAAAAAAACGTCAGGAGGAAGAAACTTCAGCCAGAATACAGATTTTGTGAAGTGCTAAGCTTTGTCAAGTCCTTTTTCAAAGCAGAGGTCACTTCTCGCATGTTTGAACCATTCAGGAAATAACAGAAACCACAGATAACAGACTTAAGACACCTAAGGTTAAAGTATATTCATCAAAACTACATGACCTTTGTAATCTATTATGGGAAATGTGTCAATGAGATGACTAAGATAATTGATTATAATTCTATGGTGAGTGTGCTGTAACCTAGGCATATCAAGGTAGTTGATATGAATTTGGTTCCACATGATTCTGCTGAAGACTAGCAGCGAATCTCCTATCTAGATGTGTGTCATTACACTAAGCCTCTTTTCTCTTGCTTCATGTATGATATGGGACCCAAGAGTGTTTTCTATCCCCTGAGTCTGACTGTGAACGCTGATTGTCCCAGGTATCATTTGGGGAGAGAAGATTTTTTGTGAAGACTATCCCCTTTTTTGGGATGGAAACACAGGCCCATGAGCTGAAACTCTACAGAACTGATTTGCTCCATAGTTTTGGCATAACCTCTGAGAGATATAATATCATTAGTTTTATATATCTGACTTATTAAATATATCCTGTCTGGGTACCAATCCCTGAGTGAGAGACATAGTATATTCACCACTGAACTAATACATATCTCTGTTTATTAAGCCTAGGGAGACCTGCTTCTTTTTAATTCTTGTTACTTTAAAGCTTGTTAAACTATTTTTGTTAAAATAAATCTAAGCATATATCTATAGCTTGAAATTTAGAGACTTGGCGGGGGGGTAATCCCAAAGAAAATCTGACAGAGACATACACATGTACATTTAATACTTTGTTATTGTCAACAATATTTTTATTGTCAACAGTTATTACTTTTTAATGTAAACAAATCTATTTAGAGGTACAACCCTTCTAATGTATCATTCTGGGTTCACAGATGTCTGATAATTTGGACAAGGACAAGAACAAACTTTTGAGGCCAGGAACAAGTCACTACAATATTCAAGGTATAACTATTGCAGCCTTAGTCTGCTATGATTTTTAATAAGACTGAATTCATAAAATGCATTCAGTGTTGAATATTCACTGATGAAACATTTTGTGATGTTAAATGTTGTAAATAATTCAGATAATATAGGTAGGGATTTCATGCAAAGTACTATGCATTGACAGTATGTCCTAACAAAATAACATCAATGATGGGCTAGATCCTTAGGCCTTATGCCTTGAGTAATCAAGCATTGACTGACCTGCTGTTTACAAACAGAGAAGGACTGGTGGGAGATGTGGTGGTCGGAGGCCGTCTTGGGCTTAGCGACCATGAAATGGTAGAATTCTCAATTCTTGGTGAAGTAAGGAGGGGGGGCAGCAAAACCGCAAGCATGGACTTCTGGAGGGCAGACTTTGGCCTGTTCAGGA
>NW_008825619.1:927388-927613 GCF_000699105.1 Pygoscelis adeliae | reverse complement strand
TGGTTGACAGCCGGCTGAACATGAGCCGGCAGTGTGCCCAGGCGGCCAAGAAGGCCAACGGCATCCTGGCCTGTATCAGAACTAGTGTGGCCAGCAGGAGTAGGGAAGTGATCGTGCCCCTGTACTCGGCACTGGTGCGGCCGCACCTCGAATACTGTGTTCAGTTTTGGGCCCCTCACTACAAGAAGGACGTCGAGGTGCTGGAGCGTGTCCAGAGAAGGGCAA
>NW_008825619.1:925205-927116 GCF_000699105.1 Pygoscelis adeliae | reverse complement strand
AGTGGTTGAGTCACCATCCCTGGAAGTATTTAAAAGACGGGTAGATGCGGTGCTTAGGAACATGGTTTAGTGGGCATCGTGTTGTTGGGTTGATGGTTGGACTCGATGATCTTGGAGGTCTCTTCCAACCTTAACGATTCTATGATTCTATGATTCTATGATTCCTTTGTAGTCCTATTCATTTCGATGGGATAACAGACAGACTGAAACTCTTCTCAGTGTAAATAAAACTACCAGCATAAAAGTTTACACGTCTGACTCATTGTCTACAGAAGTTGATGAGAATTAACATGATTTCAATTAATGAAACTTTTGAGACTTGCTACTACCTCACTACTTTCTAACTGAGAAATGGAAATTGCTGTGGGAAAAACTCAAGAAAAATTCTCACATTTATTTACACACACTAATAAAGTAAGAATAAATTTGTAGCTATAGAATCCATTTTATAGACATACACTTATTTACCAGAATAAGTATTTTTGCATACAAGCATATACTTTTATGTCAATATTACAACTTCCAGGTCTGATTGGTTTAATGTTTTTAGGTTGCAAACTTTTAAGATTTCTTAGTGAAAGAATTTTGGGATGCAATGATTTTATGCACATTTTACAATAACATATAGTGTTCATATGACATTAATAGTGAAGTGATAGTAGAAATATAGAAAAACTTACTGTAAATCTTTGGGGTTTTTTCTACATTCTCTTACCTGGAGAAGCTGAAACCATAGTTTTTAGTTTTTGAGAGGGAAATAAAAATGAAAGAAAAAAAACACTTTAGATCTATATGACCAGACACATCTCTTCAATAAGATTTCTACTTCAGAGGAAGCATTCCTTTAAATGATGTCTTTGACAAGGTCCCTATTAGCTATATTTTAAAAGTTTCTGAACTAAAGAATGTATTATCCAATAAAACAACTTAGATCATTAAAACAGAATGTAATAAAATACATAGTCTTAAATGAAAGCATCTGTTTCCACTTCAGTTAAAATTAAATGTTTAGAATTAATTTGTTAAAAATAGGTAGAACTTTAAGTGTCTCATCATCAAGAATTTGATTAGTATTCTTTACAGCCCTGATAATAAAAGACACACTTGTGATTCCTGTGGAGATCCCATTTATTATTACAGTTTTGCATTAAAATACCTTTATTTAATATACAATTTTAAAATGTTCCTAAAAGCTTCCATGTTGGATTATTTATTTGTAATTTTGCACCATTATTTAATAATTCAACTTGATAATACTAGTACTATTCCCTGACTATCTTCAGCTTCTGCTCAGACAAACTATAAAGTTGTGTTGCCTATGCACCAGATTTTTCTCTTTAAACCGAAGATTTATTTTAAGCATTAACTTTTTTTTTTTATACATATATTAGCTAAGGATCTAGTTATGTAATTTCATCAGTCTGGAAACTTTAAGATTTTCACTGACATTGAAACAATGAAAAGACAACTTTAAGTACTGGAAAATTAAAACTATGGGTTATTGAAATGCATGCTTTCACACCATAGTCCAGGTGTGGCACCTGGCCAAGAAGAGAAGGAACATGTCTGTTGTAGGCTGTGGTCAACAGATAGATTATATGATAGATCTCATAGCGGTGTATTGCATATCATTGCATACAAATTACAACCAGGTTTAAGAGTGAAGTACAAGACCAGGCACAAGCAATAGTGGTAACTGTCCCTTTAATGATAATACAGCAGTGCTTACATAGATAGCAATGCAGTACGAAGTTTATAGAATGATAGAATCATAGAATCATTAAGGTTGGAAGAGACCTCCAAGATCATTGAGTCCAACCGTCAACCCAACACCACCATGCCCACTAAACCATGTCCCTAAGCACCGCATCTACCCGTCTTTTAAATACTTCCAGGGATGGGGACTCAACC
>NW_008825619.1:886031-922950 GCF_000699105.1 Pygoscelis adeliae | reverse complement strand
GTGTTGTATTTCCAGCAGATGTCCAGGAAGTTGAAGTCCCCCACAAGAACAAGGGCCAGCGATCGAGAGACCTCTGCCAGCCGCTTGTAGAACGCTTCATCTGCCTCTTCATCCTGGTTGGGTGGTCTATAACAGACTCCCAGCAGGATATCTGCCTCGTTGGCCTTCCCCCTCATCCTTACCCATAAACACTCAACCGTATCTTCATCACCACAATCGTTGAGCTCTAGACAATCGAAACACTCCCTAACATACAGAGCCACCCCGCCGCCTCTCCTTCCTCTCCTGTCCCTTCTGAAGAGTCTATAGCCATCCATTGCAGCACTGCAATTGTGAGAGTCACCCCACCATGTTTCTGTGATGGCAACTAAGTCATATCTCTCCCGCTGCACAATGGCTTCCAGCTCCTCCTGCTTGCCGCCCATGCTGTGTGCATTGGTGTAGATGCACTTGAGCTGGGCTATCGATTTCACCCCCGGCATCCGCATGCCACCCCTAGGCTCATCTCTAGTGAGCCCGGTTTTGTCCCCTTCCCCCTTCAAACCTAGTTTAAAGCCCTCTCAATGAGCCCTGCCAATTCATAAGCAATGACCGTTTTCCCCCTGTGAGACAGCTGAACTCCATCTGTCACCAAGCGACATTATTAAACGATCATTTCTGCCCACCTCTAAAATAATCTGTCAACTTTGTTCTGAAGAAAAGTGTAAACTGCACAGCTCAGCAGGGTTAGCTACCAAAACCTGAAGCAGCTCTATCTGTGTTGTTAAGTTACAATCACCTTCGTGGCTACTCTACATCACCAAAATGAGAGACTCCTGTATGAAGTTAACTGGACTTTCCACAGAAGACACCTGTTTTCTTTAATTTGATAACACATCCATTCTGTTAACATATATTTTCTCTGATAACGTGTTCATTTCTGGATCATATTTTTTCTAGCTAGTTTGTTTATCTGTGGACTACTGAAATTATCAGTCTTTTAAGACATGTTGTAAGACATGGACTGATGTTTTTTCCAAATATGGTTCAATACAGCCTTCATACATTTTTGGCTACATTCTTACTTTACATTCTTACTTTAGCATTTCTGAATTTCTCAAGAGGTCTTGAAACTCAGGTTACGTAGCAATAGTGAAAAAGAAAAGAAACATACGTATTTTTATATTTATGTATATATATGAAGTTGTGTATATGTATAATGTCTTTCTAATTACTTGTTATTAACACTAATAGCTATCTAATTACAGCAATGTTAATGGCAGTTAACAAACTTCTGAAACCTATTTGATTCTCTTCAGGCTACAGCAATACTCTTGAATACCCTTTGAATAGTGTTTCAGGTTTAAACATGCTAGAATCTAGTATTTATTTTCATACCTAAAATATTCTTACTAATTCACAAGTTATGGAGCTTTATAAAATGCTAAGGAATTTAACGTTGCACCCAAACTGTATAGAAATGAAACCTAACATAATGTCTGTCAGGCCTAAGAAGCTTTCAAACATTTTGTGCCAGACCAGTGTTTCAATACCCTGCTCTGATACCCAGTTAGGGCTTTGAAATACTTTGATTATTTCAGTAATTCACTTAACAGTGTGGTACCAGGAAGAGTTTCATTAGTGGTCACTAAAAAGGTGATGAGTTGTGGTTTGTGAAAAAGATGGAAGGAATCTAAATCTTAATACAATACAAGATTTTAAAAACAAGGACAGAGGGAGGGCAAGAGCCAACAGTAATTAATTACTTGCAAAAGTTGCTTCCCCCCATCTGGTACTGTATTTGCATACATGTTCCTCTGACTGCATCCTGGCCTGTCCATTGTATTCAGGCTGCTTTGTAGTTTTCACAGCAAAAGTAGGAGTCTGGGATAGATCTGATGGTTTGACTCATCCCAAAGAAATCTCACCTTTGAGAAGACCTGTGGAGCAAAAAGCATCTGGTCCCAGGATGGCAGAGACACAGAAAAGAGAATTTTAGGCACTGGCTTGAGGCAAAAAGTTTGCACCTCGAAGATAATATCCACTGTTCCAGGCTCTCTGTGCATAAAGGCAACAGTTACCTTTCTGTTATTAATATTTATAAAGCTATTTTCATGAAGATTATTGTAAAATACTTTCACTACTTTTAACAAGGCATCTGATTTTGTATTACAATTCTGAAACAACACATCTGAAAACAAAACAAGGAATTTCACTCATACTCACTGCACTAAATTTAGAAGCCAGAATAAGGTCCATAATGCCCACTCCTTTTAAAAAAAAAAAAAATCTAAATTATTTGAATCATCAATGACCAGACTATTTTTCTTAGTAATATGGAATAGGAACTTTCATCTTACAAGTTACTTCCTTTGAGTTATAGCTTTCTCAGAAGTGAGGTAGGTGTTGAAAACTTCATGACTAATCCCATTTCCTATATCAGAAGACCAGTTTGTGGAGTTAGATCTACAAAACACATCACAGGTAACCGATGTAATCGCAGTAAAATCTGACTTTTTATATTCAAGTCTCTGGCATTTTACAAATTCCTTGAAGGTGTATACAATTCTCTATTGCTTAGCTTCAAAGCTATAGGTCCTCTCCGTGTGACTCTGCTGGAAAACAACCAGAACAAGTGCCTTAGAAAATTTTGTAGACAAACACTACTCTGTTCTAGCCTGCTGGTTTCAATACATACTAAAGACATTCATTTCAAGCCTAAAACCTTTTTGGAGTCTCAGAAGTAAATTGGTCCGCTCTTTTTGCAGCTGATATGTTTCTTAAACTGCATTACTTTCATATATTCATTTTTTTATTCCTTTCATTTCTTGGCAAAAGGACTCCATTAATTTGTTTCAGGGTTATGTTTTGAGAACCTAAAGCCTTTCCTGCTGCGTTTAACCTGCAATCACTGCTATGTTTCTTCCTGGGAGGAAGGAAATGGTTGTTGGATTTGTGCTGCATTTGGATCTAAAAAAACACTATGTAAGAGTTTAATCAAAGACCTAAGCTTTTATGTCAACAGTCTGCATGGATAGCTTACCATGTTTACTATATACATTCTATGTTGACATTTATGCTCCAAGAAAACTCCAGCAATAATAATTTGTCTTTGGATGATATCGTAGGTTCTGTGATTGTTGGATCATCTGAACTAAAACTGTGTTCTTTGGTTTTGCTTGAATATGTAGGTAGTTGCTTCTGCTTTATAACTGCATAAATGATTTTTCTTGATTCCAGATTTCCGATGTAAATGCTGCAATGAGTTAAAATCCAGTTCCATTAACCTTGGTGAGAACATCATTTCCGGTCAACTCATTCAATATAATATCCACTGGAATGCCATTGAAAAAGATGCATAAACACAGCCAAGTAAACCACAAATTTTATTCCAGGAAATATTTGTGTGTGTGTGTGTGTGTGTGTGTGTGTGTGTGTGTGTGTTCAAAGCCTCGCTTCTTCTCGCAAAGACCAAATTTATCTTTCCACAAAGGTACAAAAATGTCAGTGATGCTCAGTGATTGACTTACACTGACTTCTGTAAGTCTGCTTTCTCTCCCCCATTCCACAGCATTCCTGAACCCCCATTTTTACACATAGCATTATTCCTTCTTTTTTTGCTTTGTTCCCTTTTATCCTTCAGTGAAATGGTGCAGGAGTTAATACAGCTTTAGTTCCTCATGTAGTGAAATTTAATCTTTAATCTTTTAAAGGATTTGATTTGCCCAATAGACAAATCAGTGACATTGTTTTAAATACATGGATTTATCAGGGAACTGTCTTCGGTGTTCCTGGTCCAGTTTGACTTTTTGCCTTCACAGATGATGTGGGAATGGGATCATTTATCTAGGATTTTGGGATTCTGCCTACCTCTGTTGGGACAGGAACTCCAGCTGTCTGCCTGATGCCCAGAAAACCCATTTGAACAGTCAGTACACAAACACAGCTCCTGTTCAGTGGCTCCGAGCTATCCAGAACATACTCTGCACACACCAACCATCCGCTCCCTCATTCCATGGTCAGATTTGCAGTGGACATCAAGGGTAGGCAGTGGGTGCTACAGCTTTGCCCAGGATAAATACAAGGGCCACAGTACTGTGCACGGTAAACTCCTGGATTTACTGTAGGTGGATCCATGCAAATCAGCAGCCTTTCCTGTTACTTTTGGGCTGCTCAAGAACCAAAATGATGTTATCTGCCATAGGTTGCCCATTTTGTCAAAGTGCCTGTGATCCTTTTTGTCTTTAATCTGTTCATCTTTACAATATTGTAAAGGGCTATAAAAACATTGCCTTTACACAGGGAGAGAGCAGTGTTCCAGATAAAAAATGAGTAGGATTTAGACAAAATTCAGATAAATCTGAAATTATGCTCCTCCAAACATGACCAGCTGCTGTCTCTTTTGCAAGGCTTTTAAAGTTAATTATGTCTCTTTTAAAGTTGCTTGCTTTCTGTCCCTGCAAATAAGCAGATTTGTCTCAGACTTCACAGGGCTGAGAACTTATCAGATATTCTAAACACAAAAAGGGTCTAGAAATTAGTCACGTTTCCAGCTATATTTCCTCAGCTGGTATTTTCACAGCATATCCACTGGCTTGCATTTCTCACCAAAATGCTGATATACCTCCCAATTTCTTCTAAATAACAGAGAAAGGGAGAAGAAAGTAGTGAACACGTTATCAAGACATGTATACAGTAAAACTGTAGTGTAATACAATGCAGTAGCAGTAAGAACATTTGTCAAGTATTTGGCTGCAGTCCTGTTGTCTGCTCAATGGCATTTAAAATAATCCCTCTCCCTTCTCTGAAGGAATGTTTTATCTGCCTCACTCTATACATGTAGGCTATACTGAGTAGAGGGACACTGCCCCTCTTGTTGAAACCTGTTCCTCTTGGCAAAAAAAAATGTTATTGTGGGTGAAAGAAGAAATAGAGAAAGAAAGCAAACACAAACCTCACCATGGTTCTCTAGATTAGCAATTTTCTTACTTCTTTGGATCAGATGAGCTGAGTGTGGTATACCATGTTGCTTAGAACCTTTATACATTTTATACATGTTAGTACATTCAAAAAAAGGTCTTGGAGAAGGAAATGGGATCCAGGACTCCTTCCTTCAACACAAGTGCTCTCACTACTAGGCTATGGTCTAATTCTTCTGGTGTTTATCTTTTTGAGTATTGACATTTTAATTATTTACATAAATGTTAAGACATTGATGGGATATGTTGAGAATGTCAAACTCATCCACCACAAAGATTGCAATGTACTCATTCCAGGGTGGGGATTTTGTTTTGTTTTGTGTTGGCTTTGTTTGTTTGATTTTTTCTCCTGAGAATGAGGAATAGATATGAGTTCTTACAGATGTCTTCATACCTCAAGCCAATGTTTTAATTACTATATAAAAGGAGCATTTCCTCCTGCAGTGCCAAGAGAACAAGAGTAGACATAGACATCTAACTGCAGGAAGCAGCTCTGAACTAGGAGCTCTGAGAAGCTAGTCTTCCAACCAGTCTTGAAACATATTTGTAGTAGTCTTGAACTGCACTAGGAAAATGGTAGCTATGTTTTTGTCTCCTCCTTTCTAACTTTTTTTTGTGTACGTTTAAGACCAATATAAAGGTCAACATCAACAAATGCTGGAGTAGCTTCATGAGTGCTGAAGGTAACCCCAACCAGCTTTGACTGGAAGCCTGCAACAACTCCATTGTGAAATCTGTTGTTGGCTTCCCATATGTGTCATAAAAATTGAAGTGAAAGAGGTTTCTTAGATACACATGTTGTAGTTTGAGTAGAACAATATAATCTTGACAAGAAGGTATGGTCTTTGACTGCAAAGGAAAAGATATTGTGTATTTAAGTATGCATGTATGTGTGTGTGTTTTTACAGTGCCAGAGAAACCTGTATATAACTCTCCCTGACATTTCTTTGGAAAAAATATACTATTATATATTACATATAATACATTGTTTATAATGCATATGAGATATATGATATAATGTATTATAGAATAATATACATAATATACATAATATATTTATACTACATGTATATATAAACACTCAATCAATTACAATCCAACCCTTTAATCATTTTTGTTATTTTAAGAGTTGCAGTACTGTAAGAAAGTAAAGGACAACAATTTTACCCTTGCAATTCCACAAACTACTTGGTTATAGCAGGATGTTTTCATATTTTATCAATGGTTTGCAAGAATAAACCTTTTTTTTCAACTTAATAAACAGTAGTTTTATGAAAAAACTTTTAGTTTTATGAAAAAACTTTTTTTTTTTTTTTTTTTTTTTTTTTTTTTTTTAAGAAAGGTGATTTTCACACCTCAGAGAATCAGCTGGAAAATTACTGTGTCCCTTAAAAAAATACATTTCTGACAAGCAGAGTTTCATCTGCTACACAGATTTCCTGAGAAACAAGTTCTCATCAGCTATGATAATAATTGCATTGATGTAATTATGGGGTTTTGGGCTGCTCCCCTGGAAAATTGTGTTGCTTTATTTATCAAAATCCATAAGTTTAAACACTTTTTTATGGCCCTGC
The DNA here is from genome assembly GCF_000699105.1 of Pygoscelis adeliae. Classification (NCBI taxonomy): domain Eukaryota; kingdom Metazoa; phylum Chordata; class Aves; order Sphenisciformes; family Spheniscidae; genus Pygoscelis; species Pygoscelis adeliae. The sequence goes on along the minus strand of NW_008825619.1, from coordinate 916,418 downwards.
TATGTTACTTGCAATTTTGATATGATTGGGAAGATAGTGGTTCCTTGTTGCATCATTTATTTAAGTCTTAATAGAAAGCTACCTTGTGTTTACTGAGATTTTGGAACTAATATTAAACTAAAGCAACTGCCTGAGGACTGGAATGGATTATAATTCTTAGCATAATTTAATTGGGAAAAAAAAAACCAAACAAACCAGGGCAGAATGAAACAGAATAATTTTGGTTGCATCTCTTCAGATCTCACTGGCTACATAAAAGGAATCTTGAATTAATTGATCAGAATTCATTCTAACAGGTACATAGGTAAGTCAGATTTTTTGACCTTTTCATTTCATAGTTCTCTATGTAATATCAAAGAACTTAGTCAGTCTGACACCTGAGGGGAGGCATAATATGTTACAGAACGCAAGTGCTAATAGATTTCCAAGAAGTACATAATGCTTTAGGTATCTGTCAAACCATTAAGGAGTTAGTGGTAATATAGTTTATAGAGATGCAAATAGAAAAAGTTGAATAACAAACCCTGTCTGTATTCTGCTAGAGTAGTTAATTATTCAATAGAGAGACTACCAGAGAAACTTAATTTTAGAAACTCAGGTAGTCTAATTACAACATCCAAAGATTTGAGAGATTATAGATGGCTTCCCATTCAAAGCACAAAACACAAAGCTACTTATTACATGACTTCAGATTCACCATGAGAATACTACAAGTAATCTTTTGTATGACGTGCAATTCACAGAGATGGAAGAAATAAGTTATCTAAAGAAAAAGTTCACATTTTATATTGAAATAAAAACAATTTCAAAATTGACTATCTGATTAAACCAAACAGGTATACAATTTAAAAATTAAGTTTTTTGAAAGTTCCACATATTTGGGCTCACACTGGTAGGAACATAATAACCTCTTTGTAGTTAATACATTGTCACTAAAATGTACGTGACAGAGGAAAATCCAGAGAACATCTATAAATAAGTGGTAGTTCAGTGATATACAGACATTGCTTTGCGCTGATTTTGATGCAACAAGGCAACAAAAGACCCTTTACAATATTTTAAGACAAAAATCCACACCCAAATTATAAAAATGTGTAATAAATAATAATTAAAATAATCTTGCAAGCAAAATACTTTTTTTTTTCCCCAAAACTTTGTGGCAAAAGATATATTCTGATACTTTCTCTTATACAGTATATTATGAGGTTTGAGAAGAGTGAGCAGGGAATAACGAAAGACAGAATAATTTATTAGGGACCTCCACCTATATATGTCTTTTTCACGTGAATTTTTTAAATTATTTGAACACACAAATAAATTGAGACATCTCAAAGAGTGGGCTCTAGACTAACTGAGCCAGCAGTGCTGTCTTTAAAGCAAGTAGCAACAAATCAGAGGAAACAAAGATGGGAAACCCTTCAGCAATTCCTGTCTCTTTCTTCACTATGCTGAGTAAAGCAGTTTAGACACTTTAAAATAACTGGACTTTAACAGTTTAACAGCTGATTCATTAGCATAACATTCAGTGACCAAATCTCTACGGTCTGTCCTAGATTTTGACCTGAAGTTAGATGCTTAAATATCAGCTGGTGACTCAAAATTGTTGTCAGACAATAGGCAGAAAGATGCACCAGGTGATGGTGATCCATGTGCTCCTAGGATCGGCACCTGAAACAGGTCAGGCTAACTACTCGACTCAGCTCACACCTAGATGTCTAATCTTCAGATGTAAAACAGGGTAAGTCAGCTGATTATTATCAGCTATTTGTAATACAACTACAATTTAGAAAAAAATTTGTTTTGTAGCAAAATGCCCGATTGGTACCAATTGAATGAAAAGCCAGAAAGGAAACCAAAATGAGTAGAGTAAGAAAAGGGAACCTTGACATAAGGACCAGGTTACATCTATATAACATGGGCTTCATAATCATATAAGCTTAATTTTTAAAAATAATATTTGAGAACTATACAGAAGGTGACAGATTGAACAGATGTGACAAACTGAAATAATCTTCAGTTTTAAACTAAATGATATAATAGAAAAAAAGCAAGAGAGCTACATTCCTGAGATAAAAAATAGTAGTTACAGAAAATGACATTGTAGATGTTAAACTAGGCAAACAAGAGGAGTATTTGAACTGATAAACAGATGATTAAGATGAGTTTGAAAGGTATGAATGCAAAATGGAAAAAAAAAGGTACTTTGCTTGGCAGTAGTGTGACAGTAACAGATTGAGTAATGGAATAAAATGAACAGTAGACTTTTTTCCCCAAAAAAAATATTATCACAATTTTTCTAAACCTAATATTGATGATACTAGTATAAGAAGCCACAAGCTACCCCTCATTTCATAGAAAAAGAATACTTGGGATATGAGCTCATGGGATATACCTCATGGTTGAGGTAGCTTCTGCTCTAGTAAACTATACAGGAAGGAAATGCTATTTCAATATCAGAAGATGGTCCTTGGTCATTGCCCAAATAATTTTCAAAGGAATTATGAGTTTGCCCTCCAAAGGTTGTTATTTTTTCTGGAAACTTGGCCGCCTTATGGTTCTCGCTGCCACAGAAGAAACTGTTATAACTGTTACCCTTGCTGGCCTGGCCTGATTATAATATAAGTGACTAGAACTTGTCACCTAGATGCTGCTCTGAAATGTTAGATGTTATTTTTCCTCAATCTCTCCTTAAACATTGTCATGTTGCTATATGAGGCATTAAATCCTGTAAGCTGAATGTAGGGGAGAGGAAAGTGTCAGCAATTTTTTAGAACTTTGTCCTCCTGGCTCAGGCTATGTGGTGAGCATGGCGGGGGAGCTGGGGGTTGTCTGGTTTGGGTTTGGTTTCAGGAACTTTATGGTGAGAATTAACAAGCAGATTTAGGGCATGAGGATGACGGTTCACGTGACACTTTTGAAAGCCTGATAGATATGTGCACAACATGTGAAATGTTTTAGGATTAATGAGGTGCACACAGTTGATGAAGAAGAGGTAATATTAAGGAAAGTTGTAAGCTCTCTTGGAACACATATGCTTTTCAACACTGAACGTTGCCAAATACTGTAAATAAGATGACGAGCACAAGGAGTAGAATTACTGTCATGGTGTGAAAGCCAGACAAGAAAAAGACATTAATTTCTTTCAAGGCTTGAATTTCAAGCAAATGTGTAACATAAAAGTTAGAATTGTGTCTACAGTATTTTTACAGTATCCACTGATATTTTTAGAAATGCTAGTTTATATGATTTAGTAAATTCAGTATAATTGGGGGTTTATTTTTTGTTATTTCTTTATAGCAATAACCTTCAATTAACATGGAATTGCACTTTAGATATCTATAGTTTTCTAATTTATTTTTCTCCCTATGAATGATAATTTAGAAAATGGCATTATTTTTGCATTTTGACATTATTTTTGAAATTTAGGCAAAATCATTTGGCCTTTTCTGTGTTATAACGACATGCTTCGTACATCAGTATATTTAAAAATAATATAAATCTCCAAACCCTTTCAGGTTTGAAATAATTTTGTAACGATTTTATGTGCCATTTCAAATTTGTAATGCTTTTAACCAAAGACTATATAATTTGTTTAGAAATTGAACTAACAAAGTTCTGACTTTTGCATGCTAAAATAGTGATACAAACACATACTCTGTGATGAGCCCGATTGCACAAATATTACCTTATTTAAATTTTCACAAAGGAAGATCTGTGTAACAGCAAGACATTGTGATTCTTTTTTTTCTATAAAACTTATATGTGAATAATTTTAAATATAATTTGAGGGTATTCTGACATAAACAAAGAAATGTCTCTAATTTCCGTAGTTAAGAGTTTAATTTTATCTTGAGTCCCAAAGAAAACTTCCACTCATGCGTTTTACAAACATCCAACTCTGTTTTACTTTTTTCACAATCACTACAAAGCCTGTGATCCATATGGTATTTTATTCTGCCCACTTTACACAGCTCAGAAAATGCTAGAATCAGTTCTTAATGACTTAGGAACTACTGTCCTACCACAGGGGAAACCCATGTTAATATGAGCCTGCAGAACTGGCTTCTTCATCAGCTGCTTCCCAACTACCCATGGAGTACACCAGGTGGCTCATTCTGAATTCTTTTGCTTAGACGTACCTACCATTCCCTAAGGACACACATTTGGAGAAAAAGAATGCAGTGTTGAGGTGATAAAAAAAAAAGAAACAACCAAAACACCCTGCCCCTGAATGCCCCCCAAGTTGTTCTCTGAAGGGGAACAGGGCACCCTAACCACAGGGTAATTTTCAGTGCTGAAATCAGACTAACATAAGGTAGTTTGTTTTCACCACACAGAATCACTGGTGAGTTCTTATGTATTCTAAAGTGGGTGTTTTGGTTTGTTCCTTGCTCAGGAATGGCATGGCCTCAGGCTTTTCACACTTTGGAGATGCAGTGAAGGGAATGTAATACCACTTAGCCATTGTAGATCACAATCTTAAATTCTCTCATTATTATTTCACTTTCTTTATACATTTTTTTTACATTATCTTTAAATACTGTATCTATAATGTTTCAGAATTTGTAAAGTCAGAAGTGTAGTCTGTGATTGACTGTGAAAGCAGTCAGTAGTATGCTTTCTGTTTGATACAGAGTGTTTACTGCTAACAGTAAACCAAACCAAAGCTAATATATCACAGAACTGCACAGGTCAGCCATGGTTCTTGTAGGTCTTGGATGCTACAGATCTATTGTTAATATCATTGCTAGTACCACAGAGCATTACTATCACAATCTATATGAGCTGCTATGACAGTAGAAGAACAATAATGATAATAAAAACTACAGAATTTAAAATTCTGAAAATTTAAAGCCAGATCTTTTAAATTGCTAATTTCTGGAAAATTCAACAACAACAAATTTGTGTATTCATAAATTAACTCCATAGGTCAATTTATTGTTAGTGACAGAATTAAGTGAAACCACAGAGATATGGCTTTCAAAGTAAAAAAGGTTGTAAGTAGTCAAAATTAAGATAACAGCTATTAAATATTCTAGGTGGCAAACCAAATTCAGACTTTAGAGCAGATATATGAACTTCAACCGTCTTCAGAGATTTGACAGTGCTTATGAATCAGCACTGGTGATCTATATCAAGGCTACGTGTTTATCTTTCATGTGGGTTTTTAAATTCACAGATTTTCTGATGTTAGTTCTCCTCCCCTCCCCTTTCCTCTCCTCCCCTCCCTTTTCTTGCTTTTTCTTTTCATGTTTGGGACATTAACAGCTGACTGGTGTCACTTGGTACCTTAATTTGGTATTTACTTGAGATAATTAGAAGTTAAGTGGTTCTTTCCATATTCATATACAGTTGGATCACACCAATTTTCTCACCCTGAGCTAGTCATGTGGTACGTCTACAAATGAAAGGATTGCCTCTGTTGGTTTTCTGTTACCACATATCTGCACATCTTGAGATGCAACCTCTGTTCAGTAATCAGGAGTTTGAAAACACTGTCTATATTTCAGGAGAAATTGATATACAAATCAGCTTTCTTCTAACACCAGGTCTCATCTTCAAAGAGAAAAAGAGAGAAAAGAAAATCTGTATGATCAGAGTTTAAACTGTATTCTGGCAGCCTAGAGAGCAGGACATTGTTCTTACTCTTAGAAAACATACGGATGCTTTATAACTACTCGTTTTATTCATGCACATTTGGAGCACAAATCACAGCCATACCCAGGATATGTTTCTTGCAGAGCTGGGTTGTCTTTATTAGTCTTAAGTCTATCATATGTCTCCCCTGAACTGTCCACTTTCAGATGGTTATAGGCAAATACATTGAGTTTTATATATCATTGTAGAAGTGTACATGACTTCAGCACTAGCCTGTAAATGAACAGCCACTTCAGTAGACTTTCCCCATTTTAGGAATTTTTTGGTTAGTATTTGCAAACTGTGTTACCTTAATACTAGGCTACAGCCTTATTCTCACTGGTATGATGTTCATGGGTATGAAAGATTTTATTTTTAACTTCTTATCCTCCATGATGCAATGAATTGAGAGCAAAAAAGTTCTCATCTTCTTTCCTAGCAGAATGTATGCATTTTTAACTTGCAAGATGCATTTATGTAGAAATTATGACATTAAATAACCACCACAAGACTTTTTTTCCCCATCCTCTGTATTTCACCCTTATAGTAAACTTCTACTGCTTTTTTCAGGCTTTCACCAAGTGACATAAATAGTTCTGCATCAGATGCTTTCTGTGCTCAGTTCTGTAATCTAGGTCCATACAAGCAGTATTCTCTGCTCATACAGTGGCTTAACAACCCTAAAGCACTGCTGGAAAAGAGAGTGGATAAGAGAGCAAAGCAGATTCATTCCTTCCTGATCTGATAAGGTTTACTGCAAAGGACTGTGACAAAGCTTCTGATATGGCAATCTGAGCACCAGAGGAAAATGTGATGCATATTCAACTTCTTCATCAGTCACCTATTTTTACTTATAAGCTCTCTGTATTACCTGTATTTTAAATCCTACAGGGCAGTAACTTGGTATTTATATCCAAAAGTGCCAAGCATACCTGTATTCAGAATTTTTAGTTATTATGTATCTTAAGATGCGCATGAACCTCATGAGCATTGTCAGAGCTCTGAGACTAAAACATATCATGAATGTTAGTAAACTCTTATGGCTATCTCACAGATGCAATATGCAATACAAAATGAGACACTGTCAAAGGTAGACCCCAAATACTTAAGAATTAGCAAATTTCCAATTTTTTATTTCTGGAAAAGAAGGATAAGCATGTCATGAATACAGACACAAGTATATGTGTACATATTTTATGTATATATCTATATAAAAATAATGCTGATAGTGCAAAGCATTGAAACATATTTGAAAGAAATAAAAGTTCCTTTATTCCTTCTTTGCATTCCATATCATACAGTATGTTATGGTCCTCAGTTGTAAGTCAAAGTGTACCAAAACTTATTTTGTTTGATCTGCCCATAGGATTCAAATGATTGTTATGATCTGTGTGTGCATTATGAACTTCAACTCAATTCACATTTGTTAAAAGATGGTTAAGTCTTCAGTGAAACCAAAGCAAGTTTCTATAAATCTCCATCTCCCATGTAGTTGATGTATCTCGGTTTGAACTGAATCTTCCTGGGATATTTTCTGCTCATTTTAATTCAAAGCTCAAGCTGAACTCATGAGATGGGAAGTGAAGGAAATAGAAATGGCTACATATTGAATAGATCTGTCACACTATTTTTCTAAACTGAATTATTTTATTATATCTCTGTTTTAACATGCAAAGTGAAACCTTAGCATTGGTCATGTTCAATAATTAATCTTAAGTAACTTTCAATTTCTAGAGTATCTCTTTTGATTAAATAGTTTTCTGAATACCAATTTTTGGTAACAAACAAAGGAATATAAACACATAATCAACAATTAGGAGCATAGTACAGAAATAAACTGCCTAAAACATAATTTCAGCGTTTATGACTGCAGGAAGCGTGGAAGAAGGTTGTAAAGGTTTTCTAGCCATGCTTTTACTTTGCCTGCCACCATGCACACTAAAACATTATCATGTTGGTACTTTGGGAAGGTACTAGAAATCTGTAGTAGCTGTTTACCTTACGAGTACGTATATTGATAGTTTAAATCATGCACTACAATAAGGTAATATTGTACAACAAAGAGAATTCTGCTTACTACAGTTTACACTATTTACTACAGTGTAGCTAATCATTAGAAGTCCCAGTTCTATCAGTAATAATGTCATGAATAAGTGGAACACACATCTGTTATATTCTGGAAAGCTTTTGGAAACTGAGAATACTGAGCCCAAAGAAACAAACAAAGAAACAACCTACAAAACCCAAATGCGTGATCGTCCCAAAACCCTCCCTCCCCCCCAAGACCGACATAAAATCAAAGTTCACAATTCCTATGGGTTTTGTTTCTACATGTCTGTTTCTTCTGTTCTCAAATTCCCCTCAGCCCTGTTCTGTCTAAATGACTGAAAATGCACAAACAAAAGTTGCTGTAAGCCTTCTCTGAAGCATTTCTATTTAATGCACTGAAGTCTGTTCAGAGTTTGTTCAAGTTCAGTGCACCTGTAATTTTGTATTTTTAATAATTTTGTTTCTGTTCCTCCTGTAATAGTATCTAAAATTTGAAGAATAACAATAAAAATATTTTAAATGTTATCAGTTGTGCTGCAATTCAGCATTTCTCCCTATCACTTTAATACTTGATTTTTTTTTCTTCCAAAGCAAACCCACAGCAATGAAAAGTTATTTTTTATCTTGAGATCAAAAGAACAACAGCACTACCACCGCTCGTTATTGAATTAAACCAAAAGAAGTAAAATCATCTACAATAAGAATGTCCAGAGTAGGGAACTTTCTTAGACCTTTGTTCAAATATATTTAATCGGTGATGAAATTCTCAGGAGATACAATTACATTTTAGATCCTTACCATGTTAACTGTGGACTTTACATAGTTCCTAATACAAAACTCCCTAAATAATATGCAGTTATTCTAAGTTCTCTAAGATTTTTTTTTTTTTTTATAAACATGTCTGTCTAGGAGATCAACACTTGAATTTTCAACCAATTATAAACTCAGATATAATTTTGCTTTGATCAAATTTGTAAGAAGAAAAATACTTATTTTATCTAGTAGGTATTTAATTCTGAATTTTCTTGGTCAGTTCTGTACTAGCATAAAAAAACATAAATACAGATTCTTGATTTGTAACTTTCAATCCTGCTTGTATTACAGAGCTACACAAATAGGATCTTTTAAAAAAATATTTTATTTTCTTTTTTTATTTTTGTCTGTTAGTTACTTAACAGAACTTCTTTTTTTCTCTTCTTTTTTTTTTTTTTTTTTCTTTTTCTGCATGTTTACCTTTTGGACAAAGTACAGAATTACTGCACAGTACTTATGTTACATAACTTATACATGTCTATATCTGAAGTAAACTTGAGAGAAGTAATTTCTTGGATATTTTATAGTCAAGTTTTAAATGTGACTTAATATTTCCCTTGTAAATTAGTTTTTCAGAATTACTGTCTGGACATGTCTTATAAGAAAAGCTGAAATCCTCCAACAGGAGACTGCTTCTGTCTCCAAGGAGGTGTTTTCCCTCTGGCAGGCAGATGTGTAAATCCAGTTTTGGTCTTGCAGTACAGGCAATCAGCATGCCTTACTGAGACAAAATGTGTGGCAGATGCTCTTGATAGATTGTTAAGTACCTGGCTTGGCTTTTTAAAGTTCATCTTAATACATAAATAATATAGTTGCAAAATAGTTGTACACTCACACTTAATCACTTTCAGCAAAATCAATATTTTCTCTCTGAATTTAATAGAAGCAAGTGGAAATAAGTAGGAAACCTCTAATAAAAAGCAGTAAGTGACATTTTGCTTGCAGCTTTGTTCATACCACCTTCAAGCTCACTGCACCATTCATGATCTCAGGAACTTGAATTTATTCACCAGAAACAAAATTCCAATCTCTCAGCATTAATCTGTGCCCACAGAGTTGGTTAACAGTTCCCCACACCACCCGTCTCCACCCCCCAAAAAATATTTTTTTTAACCACAAGCTGTTACTTCTGAGGGTAATGCATTTTTGTACTTCATATGTCATAATAAACATGACAGGTTGTTAACACAAAGCTGAGGCTATTTCACAGACCTTAGAGATTAGCTGGGGAAAGCCCTTTTAACAGCAACATACCAAGATGTGCCAGTTATTCCCAGAGTGCTCTGAAAGAGTGATTTCAGATATGACTATGATAAGAACATATTTTACCTCCCTCTGGCTTCTTACATGTATATGGTATTTATGTGTAGACATAGATATCTCTAGTTAATAGAGAAAAAGTTCTGTATATTTGCCATGCATGAATGTTTGATATTTTGTACAATGATCATTTTAAAGTCTTGCTTATTTCTACCTAACAATGTGTCTATCTACCTATTTATGAAATGCATATATTAGTTTGTATGAATGAGGGAGGTTACCCTACAAACTCTTATTTCCAGAGAATCAGTGAATGTTTTTGTGCAATTCATATTTATAAATGTCTCTGCTTTACTTGCTGAAGAAGAAAACAGATGTTGGGGGTAGGCACACAGAGTATCATGATCCTTTAAGTCTCAAAACTGGAATGCTTCTGCCGATTCTTTTCTGACAGCAAAAACAATACTGTGATAGTCCAAAAACCCATGGGTATTTGTCATGTGAAGATTTTTCCATTTCCTTCCTCAAGCCCCAGCTTGCCTTATCATTATCCTATAGATGTTATTGTGTCTAAATCTCTCCTTTTCAATTGCTATTTCTTCTTTAGTCCATAATAGCTTCTGTTTTCTGACAGTTATTCTCCCTCTCATCTCCTTTCTTCATACCTAGTTAGCTTTCAGTGCTGTGTTAAGAACCTAAGGATGATAGTTTGCCAGTTTATAAATACATCTGACATTACAGGCTTTTCATGCTCAGCCATGCAATAGGATATTAAGATAACTGTTTAGTGGTAGATTTACAACACCACACTCTGATCTGACTATTTATTATGTCTTTCAAGTTCTGGGAAAATTATTGTATGTTCCTCCTCTTTAAGAACTATAGTTGCAGTTGTTTTTGCATGTTGTTTTGCAAACATTTGCCAACATATTCTAGAAGTTGCTTGTATGATTCATAGTCAGCCCTAGGGACACAGCACTTACTGCCATCCTGTTATAGCCTGTTCACATAAGAGCTCTTCACTTGTTCCAGTCTTCAGAGAAATCTCACGAATAACTGCACAAGTTGTCAAAGATAATAAATAATTTGAGGGGAGAAAGAAATCTCTATAAATACAAAAAGTATGTAATGGCAAATATTTAACGTTGTTTAAACAGACTTATTTACTTTTTATTTACTGTAACTTCAGATCATTAGTGATATTTAAGCTTTAAGGACTTTATTTTTTTGGGAATACATTACAAATTATACATTAGTATCTTACTGGACAACTATGATTTTAACAGCAAGTGGTTTCCCTTTTCCTACATTCATGTGAACACAAGATATCCACTTTGAACAAACAGCTTTATTTTCCAGTACAGAATTGTCTAGTGTCCCAACAGCAAGAAATGTGAGGTGTTTTGGCATTACTGTCTGTGGATCTACCCATGTATAACTGAGCCTGAGGGAATATTAATCTAGGGCCTGACAGTAATTTAAACACAAATTTTGTGTTTAAACTCCTTAACTCCGGGCAGTATCTTCATATGAGCCAAGAAAATGCCTCTCTTCTCCCTCTCCAGCCCTGTGAAATAATCTGTGTGAATCACCCTTCACACAGAGGCATTGGTGCTGCTTAGGAATTCTCCCTTAACTCCTCTTTGCTTCATCCATGGATAATGCACAGATAACTTCACGGATAACTGCTTTATACAGATACTGCATCTAACAAAATCTTGACATTGCAGCGACACGACACATAACAATTGTCACTATATATGAGTTATCTGTTATCAGACTACTCCTTAAATTGAGAACATACTGTTTTCTCATTATCTGTACTACAGTTCAATATTTACCCATCACTGTGATCAACCTTTTACTTTAGTAATAAAAATGCAAAACACTATCACTATGTGGCCCTGTAATACAGTATTTCCATTGCTAGTAACATGCTTTGTACTGAATTTGCAAAGCCTCAGGACTGAGTTTTGTCAGGTTTCCTCTGTCTGAATATTTGTTGACCTGCCTGCAGCCTTGATTTGACTGTAACAGCAATTTCTCTGTTTGACCAGGTGTCTATGGCTCATTTGTTTTACTTTTGTTTATCTTTATGTGGTACAAACATAGTTTTATATAGATAGCAGTAATAAGCAGTTATTCTATGTGGAATAAGACATTTACGACTCTAACACACTGAAGTGGTGTAGACAAAAACAGGCCTGGTACAATAACAGGGATCTTCAAAAAAGTGGAGACACAGTGTGCAGCATAGAGAGGTACCTGCATGGGAGGATTAGAGATGGGGCACAGGCTTGGATCTGAGGACCACGAACTGTGAGCAACTCATTAATCATCAGTTAAAGAAATGCAGGTGGGCAAAACTCGGTTTTGGGTTGCAAAGGAAATAAAGAAATAGTATCTAACATACATAAAAGGCGCTTTATATAGTACATTTGAATGTAACAAGGAGACACAGATAAGTGGAGTATGCATGTAAATGTGTGTTACAAAAAAAAAAAAAACCACATATAAAAAAACTCTGAAAGTGTCTCCTATAGTTAGGAAGAAGAAACCATTGACATGAAGATCATATTCCTCCCAGTGAATGACTCCAGATACTGACAACTCTCCATAACATGCTCCACACCCCCACCCCATCACCAGAATGAAACACGAGGAGCCAAGGAGCATGGAAAGGATGAACATAAAACCAGGAAAAGGGACAGAAACTAAGAATTGTGTGTGCTACATTTGTAATTATATTATTAGTCTTACTGAGGCTTTTTCTGTATAGACTGTGCTATTATTCTTTCTTTCATTTTCTGTAAAACTTAGGTCTATACTAGTAATGATTCTTGAACTGGACTGTTAAGATTTCGGTTGTTCTAAAAATAAATGTTTGGCTTTGTGTATATATACATATATGCATATATATGTATGCACGCATATGTTATATACATACATATACACGTGCATATAAGGTGCGCTTCCTCTCTGTCTACAAAATAGATTTTGAGTATAACAACACAAATTCATGGAAGGAAACGTAGATACAAGATTTTGTCTTAGGGAAGGTATTTTGATCAGTTTTTTCTTTTGGTGCATACATGACAGTACACATCACTTGTCTTACATTCCTATCACTATATCCAGGGAATGTGCTTGTAAAGAAAGACCTACTCTTTATTAATGTTCCTGCAGTAAAATGTCAGGTTCACAGCAATTTGATGTAGCACTTAAATTTTATCCAAGGTCCTCCATCTGTTTCATATTTCCATATGTTGATTGGCATTTGCATGCTTACAGCATCTGTCTGTCCCATGAGCATGCATAGGTTAGCGTAGTTTTTTTACCTCTGCCATGGGAGATAATATCTCTGAGATACTCTTTTTTAAGATATTCTTCCTCAAATGCTTTATTTTTCATTGATCAAATAGCTTTTCTAGCATGAAATATTATGGCTGGAGCAAAAGGCTCAGTACACAATGACCAACCTTCATGGCTTTCAGGTTCCTGTACACTGTGCACTTATCTACTCAGGAAAGGCAGTTCGTCGCATCCTTTTCTCACTGCTGGGGACATCAACACTTACATTTTCTTGGAAATACCTGATGATATATAGTGATATTGTATTTGTCCTTTTCACAAAGATACCACATTAGCTGTTTACTTATTAGCAATTAACATATCCAAGTTTTTTACATTACAGACATTTATAGTTCTTGACTCTATAGGTTACAGCTGAAGCCTCAGAAAAACAGTTTCTTATATCTTACTAACAATAGCTTAGCCTAACAAGTATTATTTTGTGTAAAAGTGGATCTAGAGTTTTCATATATCTCAACATACCGACAATTGTTCCTTTATTCACTAAAATTCCTCCTAGTTTGACCTATTTCATGAATACCAAGATATACCTGCCAAGGAAGATTTAATTACTTTTGGTTAATAATTTGCAATTAACAGTAATGGTATTTGGGAAGGGTTGGGGGGGTCGTGTTTCCCTTTTCTTTTCTTTTTTCTCTTTTTCTTTTTTCTCCCTGTATTTCTAAAAGGACTGCCTTTATCCCATTTTATTATTGTTATTATAGAGATATTGGGTTTTAGTTGAATATTGCAACTCCACTGAAAGGAATGGGATTGAACTGGTGGCCAGCCTATTTTACTGTCTTCTCTAATACTCATTTCTTTAATCTCAAGATTCATTTGAAGTTTCCTTAGGTTTGATAAGAGTACATTTGAAAATATAATGAATCAAAAGTATCGTTTTGTTTACATATAGCTACACTTAACCGGAAAACCCTGGTCACCAAAACAGTACCAAACTTGTAATCTGATGATATGACCATGATCTGTTGGTACACTAAATAAATTAATAAATCTCTTTTCTTTAGCAAAATCACAGAACATAATGTAATAGGTCACATTTTTGTCAATTATGCCACTAACTTACAGAGGACAAATAAACACTGAAGGAATTTGCTTACAAGTAGTATTCTATTTGCAAGTTAACAAAGTTAACAGGGCTTTTGAAAACACCTGTCTGCATAAGCTCTTAATACAAGAAAGCAGGACTTATTAATACAAGAAAGCAGGACTATTAGAGGCATGCTTTTTGCACATTACATGTGAATAGCTTCCACTAGTATTAACATGTAATTAATCTCAAAATGATTTTTTACTGTTAAAAGAAAACAGATAGAATCAAATCTGGCGGTATAAATGTCGTATGATAAGCATATACCTTTCTTGATAAATGCTGTGTAGGAAAATAAATTCAAATATGAGCAGAATCATACCTCTTCAGCATGTATAGTGTACATGTACGTATACATGTATATATATATTTGCTGTGTAAGGTTTTTTTGATACAAAACAACCTGTCTTGAGTCTGAAAATGAGTTTATGAACTGGCACTGAAACCTATAAAAGAGAATAATTTACCAGCCACATTCTTATTCCATGAGTCTGTAATAGAAAACAGTAATTTCAACAAATAGTGGATGGTAAATTTAACTTGCTGTCAAGACTTTTTCCCTTTTTTCTTTTTCAGATATTCTTATCTATATTTAAAAGATCAGTGATGGCCCATAGGCACCTATTCAGTAGATTTTTAGAACAGAAACAGGACAGATGTGATAAAAATGAAAATTAACACTGTAAATCCATGCAAATATCATACTTACTGATTTTAAAAATCCTATACTACAGGCTGCTAAAATATAGACTAATTTTCTAATTATTGCTTTCTTAAAAAAACTGACTCCTGCAGTTGTCATAGCTGAAATTTGAGCAAAAAATGTTAAGGTAATAATAATTTCACATGGGACTGGTGAAATTCTGCTCCTCTTGATTTATAACACAGCATCCGTTTATAATTAAATGAATGTGCATGCTGCTTTTGTTCCATTTCTTTCTTCTGCTTTGTTAGCCAAATGGCAGGTTGATTTTAAAATTCTTCAGTGGTTTATAAAAGCTTGAATCTCAGTTGCATAATTCCTCCAGGTGCTTTCTTCATCCTCAGTTTCAATAATGGTAAATTTGATCTATGTATATGATGTTACTGAACTGTAAAGTTCAAGAATCCAAAAGCTTTAAAACAAGACTTCAAGATTCAAGAAGCTGTCATTCGGGACAGCTAAAATAGGTACATGTGAGGAGCATATTTGTCTTCTGTCCATTCTAGAACAAGTTTACCCTCATTTCACTTAGAGCATATACCACATCATACAGCCTTTTGTTTACTTCAGGATGAGGATGTTCAAAAAGGCTGTTACTGTGGAATAGCTAATACATCATAATTTGTTATCCCAGGATAACTTGCTCATGCCCATAACCTCACTTAGCTGTGCTACACATCTAAGTCACAGCTATCTACTTATTCTAATGTGAGTAAAGTTCTACAGCCTTTGGGACATATTTGAGCACTCTTGTATAATACTGCATTCTCTGAACAAACCCATTGGTTTCATTTTAAAGGCTCTCAAAGACTTCAATGAGCTGTGAAATTAAGCTCTACCGTTGTACTCTTTTCAATCTGAATTTCATCATGGACATTTGTACAGCTGTTTTGTTGTATGAATGTTTGTGGAAAAGCTTTTAATTCACCTGAATCCCTGATATTCACACATGAATGACCATATACATAATACCACCATATAAACATGAAATTACTAGCAGAGTTTGACAAAGCAAAGTTGAATGAAGGTTGTGCAGGATAGACAGTCCTAAGGTCCCATTTTTTACCATGTTTTTTTTTTGTTTTGGTTTTTTTTTTTTTTTTTTATCTAGGTGAGAATCTTTATGTCCTATGTACAGTAGAATATCATGTTTTTGTCCTTACAAGTAGCCAATATTGATTGTGGAAATATTACTGAAATTAGTAATGCTGTGTTAGTTTACAGTAGTTTAAGATTTTCCCCTTCAGGCTGGGGAGAGGAACAATATTTGAACAGATTTAACCTAAAGACTAGAAAATCCAGAAAGAAATAAAGAATAGATTTGGTTGTTGAAGAAATGCTTTATTTTAGGACAGTATTATGATTTTCAGGGAACCCAGTTCTGATTTTCGATGATTCTCAGTAACAATGCTGTGTTTGAAGGCCATGGACTGACACTGCAGCACTTTGTGATGTTCACCACACCAGCTGAGTATCCTACTGGGTCCTAGTCAGAAGCTATGCAGAGAAGAGCAGGAATAACTTCTTTCAAGAAATACCGGAGTCAAACCCAGTACCACTACCAATGGAAACATTTGGGAGAGAGAGAAGAGGAGTGTGTTGTGTCAATGACACATGAAAACACAGGGAATAAGAAGCCTGTGTAATAGCACAGCCATTCCTCTCTTCGTATTCTCCAACATCCATTACTCTCAACTATTCTGTGCAAAGTCTGCCTGTACTTTGTAGACAGGGAGGATGGTGAGATACTGGATTACAGCCAGAAAAATAGTCTTACCATGTGAATAAGCAGTAGCACACATGAGGTGACCCCGTATGATAAGATAATAAATCCTCTCAGTCTGTCTTATGTATATTAGAAACCCTTCGAGCAATTACAGCTAATGAGAAAATAATTACAGATCACAACTGGTCCATAAGGAAGATGAACAGGGAGAAAAAAGGAGCACCTATAATAAATATATTCTTTGATCGGCTCAGAGGTGGGGTGCTTGTTGAATGACCTGTCCTGGTTAAACAGGAGTACTTCATGACGATGAACAAAAGAAAATCTAAGATACAAGCATTTTCACTTGAAAATCCTGGTAAAGATAGGTTTCAGTAGACAGAAATAGCAAGTTTTGACTGTTTCAGATCTAGCTTACTCTTTATAACTTCTTAGCATGTTTGTCTGAACAGAGATTAGGTTAAAGTATGAAGATTGATGAAAAAGGTACATAAGTTTCTTTCAGAGAATTTTTGCCTCATTTGAGCCAGAGTCCCCCAGCCACAAACTGTAAAGCATTTTGGAACAAGGTCAGTAGAGCTGATATTAATCCTGACAGAAGTGGATGATTCTTATAGCTATACTTAAAAAAACATTTTTTTATGGGAATTTGATGATCTAGTGTCTTCACAGTCTGTAACAAAGTTTGAATATGAACAGAACATATTTTTACAGTACGTGTGCATTATGATACCTTTTATTTGTCTCAGTTTCAGATTCAGTGCTCTCTGTTGTAATTTTTCTGTCACCTGATATGACACAGGATGCAGATATTGGTAAACTCAATATAATTGTACTAAAACACTAGGTGGCCGGTGACTTTTTTTTTTTTTTTTTTGAGAAAGGCAGCATATTTGAAAAACATTACGGCCAACATGGCTTATTTGAATATTAAGCTTTTTCATATAGTTTATTGACAAACTGTGGATGAGGACATTTAGTCTGGTATAAAACAGAACATTGGAGAGCTTTGTGCTGAACATTCAATTTAGTAGTATTATCAGTAAGTGATATTGGCGATTAATATTTTTCCCATTGCAGTGTTAAAAACCACTTTTTTATCACTTGAAATATCAATTTATTACAAACTAAAGCAGCATGGTCTGAAATTATGAGAAAGTGACATATCTGTTGTGCACACACAGTCTGAGGAGCCAAATTGTCATCACAATTCTTTGATGCCTTTCATTCCTGAATACAGATTTGAAGGGGTGATCCTTGAATGTTTGTCCATCTGCCTATCTATACATGACTATTATAAGATATAAGAAGGAATTTTTTACAAATATTAAATTTAATTAAATGCCCTCAGAACACCGGGAGATAATACATGCATGTCATTTGTCCTGAAATATTGGCAGGCTTTTCATAGCAGCATGTGTGGCTACAGTAGGTATTGGCAACACTGCCAGCCTGACACCTGCACTAAGCAACAGACTCACCCTAATGTAATTTAATAAAATGTCTTTTGTTATTAAACCAAGAATTGCATGTTGCCAGCCGAGGTGGAAAATAGGTCCCAGAGGTTGTTCTCCCTTATTCCATCTGCAGTTATTTTTAGGGAGCTTTAATATTTAAAAGTCTATTACTAATTTCAGCGTTGCCTGCACAAACCTGCTTTGTAGTTCTATTGCCAAATTATCCCTTGAAGGCAAGTGCTGTAAATAATTTCTCAGTTCTGTTCCTAGACACTTGCCAAGGTCATTATCTAGCTTTCCCACAATCCCTCTATTCTGACTTTGATTGTGAGTGGTAACTAAGAAACAGTTATGAGATGCAATCACAAGCTGTGGCAGTCTTATCAAAAGCTGAAGATGGTCCCTGAGCACTCTGATGAAGCCAGTGGCTCAGCTGCTCTTGCTTCCTTAATACTTCATTTATCTTTCGATTTGGTCAACCAACAAAGCAGCAACAAGAGCAAACATAAAACAGGCACTACGAAGCTGACATGACAACCAGAGAGAAAGGAGGCTCCAGAAAACCAGCTGGCTGGAGCTGATTATAGAATTCCAACGTTTAACTTCTAACCAGCAATAATTCATTCTTGTGTTCTTATACTTTGCTTCCTTACCTCTCACATTCTCAAAAGTCTGACATAATTTTAAAAATGTAAATAATTATTCCATGAAAAGTTTTTCTTGAGTTGAGGCATGAGTTTCAGGATCAAAAGAATTGCAATGTAAAGTTGTCCTTGTTTTATATAGCCTTATGATGAAAAAAACCACCAAAATTGAAGTATCACAAATTGCTCATTTCTGAAAGTCACAGGTTTCCATGCATTAAACATAGGACAAAAAAAAAGCAAGGTTGATGTGCAAATACAGACACCTAGTTATACACTGAAAAGTATTCTTAAGTGTCCATGTGCAGTTCAGGTCCTTAAGTTTAGGAACCACATAATGAGATACGACTGCAGTTATTCAAGTTCACATAGTAACTATATGGCAGACTCCTTAGCAGAATCCAGCTTACAGCCCCACATCCTGACATCACTCAGCCCCTCTGACTTTGAGTAATACTGTTTTTTCTAAATCTAGGCATTTGGCCTCTACAGATTGACAACCTGAAAATTAAAATATTTTACAACCTTCTGGCATTTCAGGGTGAAATCTGGTCCCAGTAGAGAGAAAAGAATATTTACCCCATTTCAACTGTTCACTTCAAGGAGAGATGGGGGGGAGGGGGGGGATAGAAAAAAAAAAAAGAAAGAAGGACAGAAAGCAGAGAAAAAGAGAGAAAGAAAGAGGGAAGGAAAGAAGGAAACAAAATGGAAAAAGAAATGTCAGGCTTCTGACTCCAAAAAATTAAATGCTGCAAGAAATGCATTACATTCTTTTACTTTTTTAGTGAATTAATTATGTACGTAGTATTTTAGTCATAAGCTATTTTAAATTCAAAAGCTAAATCTCTACTATTAAATTAAATAGTCAGGCAATATTCCTAGAAGCTGGAACTTGATTGTGCATATTGTTAAATTCTTAACGTAGAGTCTCACACAGTTTTTTGTCTGGGCCAGTCAGCATGCTTCTAAACAACTTCTGGGCACAGTCAGAGATTTACCAAGGTACAAGGAGCTTTCTGCTTCTGAATAAGCATTTGCATAAGACTATCTTCTTTTAGGAGATGGGAGAGTTTGATAGTATGAAAGCAATTATTCTATGTTTGTTCACTTGAGTGCTAGAGAATAATCCTAACATCTTTTAATTTGTTTACACAGACACAATAACACTCTCATTTGAAAAACAGAATGTAATTATATACAATATTTTATACAGTAAGAGTGTATTCAGTGCTAAATACAATATTTTTGAGAATTTAATTCTGAACAAAAAACTATTTAAAAAATTATTTTATTATAATCCATGCAAAACAAGACCAGAATCTCAGCAGTACAATTTTTAATTTGCATTCGCCCCTGACTCAAACTGGGGCAACACAGTAAATACTTCTGTATTAAGATCTACTTTTGTTTTACAGGTGTGGATGATTCATTTCATAATTTTAACCAGCCTATAATACCTTTAACCAAAAAATAATTTATACAAAGGAGGAAAAATATTTTGTGCTTCTGTGTTTCTTATTGTAGTGTTTTGACCTTAATTTTTTTTTTTTCAGTAAAAAAAAAATTAAGTGGTTTCCTTCTATAGTTGGATAATTAGTTCTTTGTGAGTTCAGAGTATCGCATTTTCCACATGATATTTCTTATACATTATAAAGATATACACTATAAAGATATACATTATATTTATCCTTTGGATATCCACATAGGAAACATACACTCATCAACATAGGTCAGGGTTTGGGTTCATTTGTTTGTTTCTTTTTCTTTTTTTTTTTTTTTAATGAGAGTACTATGTTTAACAGAAAAATACAATTTTGAGCTACCTGAATTAATAAATTTACTAAATATTTCTTTCTATTATTCTGATAACAAGTAATGGATCAGAAAAAAAATAAAAAAGAAAAAATTTTCAGGTAGAAATATTACTTCTAAATTGAGATATATTTAATTTAAAAAGGAGGGTCAGAAATGGTCTGCACATAAGCAAGGGAACCTTTCCTGTTTCAGTATAATACTGAACTCTGTCTTAACTAACATTCCCTTACTACTTCTTGTTCCACCCCTTCTTTACCAATTCAGATGTTCCCCCATCACATGCAAAAAAAGCCAAAAGGCAAAAAGACCTAAAAAACAAACAAACAAACAAATCACACTCATATCTGACAATGAATTCTACAGCTGCAACTAAAGAAAGCTATGTGGTTGATTTCTTCTTGTATTCTGTGTATGCCGTGTTTTAATTTGATTTGTCACTCAGGGTTTCATTGCCCTTGTACTCCTTGTACTTAGCAAGCACTGATGAAATCACATCACAAAAGGTTGCAAAGAGAAATGGGGACTTTTTATTTATCAGTTAGAAATCTCAAGGTTCAGACTAGGTATATCCTTCAAAGATTTGCCAGAGTGGCTGTGGCAGACAGAATTGCTAATAAAATAAAATTGTACTTCTAATTTAGAGTAGCTACTGCCTGAAACCTATACCAGCTCCAAGTCCACAAACTTGATGTAACTTATACTGACATGAACTCTTTTGCAATCACGTACTCTATTATGTTGTCTTCAGTGTATCAAAACCCCCACCTCTCTTGGCTGGGAGGCAGAAGCAGCCTCTCTCCAAAGAGGCTTAGCTGGCACAGCTAGACAGTGTAAAACCCAAATAAACTTTGGGTTTCTTTCTCAGATTCAAATGAGGAGAGAGTTTAGACTACCAGTTTAAATCAGATACTTAACTTTTAGACAGCTAAATTCAGATAAATTTTACCCTTTATTTTCTGGAATAAAAGGTATTTATTTTCAGTATGAATGCAGTGTACATGTTTATGGAAAAAATAAATAAATTAGAACTAAACATACTGGTTTACTGAGCTATAACCAGGCATTAACCCTGTACTGAGAAATATCATTTTGGCACCTCATATTCAAAGTCTGGATTTAACCGTGTCAGTTTTTCTTGTTCTATGTTTTTTCCCCCAATATGAAGCCATCAATAGGTTCTATTTTTGTCTTTTAGAAAAGACATTAACATTTTCTTAGAGACATGTTTAGAGGTTCAAACTGCTGATGAGGGGACAAACAACAGACAATGCTTTTATGAAGGTGAGCGTTCACAGTATGATTCTGTAAAACTCAAAAATACAGGATCCAGTCAGACCTTTTCCCTTCTAGCCTTGTCTCATTTCATTTTCTTATCCTTCTCTCCTGCTTCATAGATATCTCTTGAGTTTTCTGCATAAGTTCTTTGTGACTTGTTAAAAATACTAACCCTTGTGGAGGGTGGGAGGAAAGGCTTTCTTATCACTGGGAAATCCAAAATTTGTGTCCAAATTGTTTCTTATCTTACTTTTAGTAGGAAAGGACTCAAACCAATGTTATTAAAATCACCCTCCCTCCCCCAATACTACTTCAAAGCTTTACTTCACCTGTCCCTTGCATTAATTTTATAGAAACTTGGTGTGTTTCATCTGAATGTTTTTCAGGAAATTCAAGAGAGTGCCTTTATCTAGCCATTCTCTGGCTTTAATTGATGTTAGAATGTTTTCTCAATAAGCTTAAAGCAATGTCTCTTGTTAAGGAGAAGCTTAAATAAGTTTTGACTCAAATAGTTATAATATTGTTTCACATGCTCATTTAATTTCCCAAAGAATCTCAGAAAATAAGTTGAATATAGTGCAACAGAGGCATACCTATAGGCTGGAGGAAACACAATAATTTATCATTCATTTCACATTTACTCACAAAATCATATCATACACCAAAGAAGATTTTTAGAAAACTACAGAAACAACCCTCTATGTGTGAGAAGACCTTGTCATATTTCAACTGAATCATTCCACCTATTTCACAGATAAACTTATTTATATTTTTCTCAGCAGTAGCATGTGAGATAAGGTTATATTCCATTCCTCACAGGAACTCTTGAAATGGTGCCCTCTCAACAAATGAGCTTTCATCTACTTTTCTTTAGGTGCTCGGAAAATAGGGGAAGGTTAATCTCTCTTCAGTTTTGTTTCTTTTGTGCTTATGAATAATTATTCTTGTTGTCTCCCTGAATTCTATGAACATTTTGTGTATAGAAGTAGGTTCTGTTAATTTTTCCCTAAAAAAATTTATGGCTTTTTCAATGACAATTTTTCTTGTTCAAATTACAAAGAAAAATAAAGCTCAGAAGACAGATTGTGTCAGCTGCTTCATGATCTGGGCTCTCACCATTCCATTACCACACAGGTTCAGTCTTTAACTCCATTGCTAACAATTCAGCAAACTTTCAGGCACCTCAGTGGTTATATCAGGATGAAAATATTTGTGCTCCTTCAACTTTATTAACTCCACCATGTCATTGAAACACCACTTTCCTAAGCTGTGCCAGTGCTTGTGTTGTGCCTGCAGCTCAGCCACAATAGCTAGCCATTAATGCCTCAAAGACATTAATATTGAACAATATTAACACTCTGTTTTCACTAAGGATTTACTTCATGAGGAGTCCTGAGTTTTCTTTCTGACATGCTACGCGCTTAAATAATAATGCCTCCTTGCTCCCAGCTCTATGCTAGAGGATCCTGTGTCCCATTTTTATATCTGTGTCCAAACCCTGACTGAATGGTAATTTTGCTTAACACTCTAAATCCAAAGCTGTTGGAAGAATAGCCTGCTTTTGTTATTCTCTTATACCATACAATTAGTGCCTACAAAAGCCCATCACCTAGCAGCAGTATAACCAGAAAACTGTTTCAATGAATGGGTCAAATTTTGGCCTGAAGCAAGAGAGAATCATGATTTGGGAAGCCACAAAAGCAATAAAGAAGAATATGATATATAATGTAATATGCCAGAGAAATTTATGGTTAATTCCAAGATCAGCCTGACTGGATATCACTCTAGGAACAAGATAAAAGCCTCAGTGGATGTATGAAAAGGGATAAAATTATGAATGTACACAGTTCTGTTTTATGAAGAGCTGGACAGCTTACCCTGGGCAGCTCAATGAATGCAAATGCCCATATGAAGTGTGTTATTACCTATATTCCCAGAACAGTAAATTCAATACAAAACTGTGAGGATTCTCACCTATCATTCAGCCACGATAATTTATTATAGAAAGCATGACCAACATCATAGTGTTTCTTTGGTGATTTTCTGCACACTTAATAGGCACAAAGAATAGATAGGATGATACTAGAAATTTACACAGAAAATAAATATTCTACCATGCTAAAGAGTTATGAGGATTTCAGCAATAACCCTAAGAAGTTTTACCAGAAAAATGCCTGAGAGTTATTGCATGAAACTAACATGTTACCTCTCCACAGAGTAATGGTTACTTTGTCAGAGATCATTTTATTCTTCCATTTTTCGGGAGTAATAAGATTGAGTTTTCATTTCTTAGAAATTCCAAGTAGCCTATGAAATTTCTGACCAAGGTAACTCTACCTGCATTCCTCCTTAGACACTCTTCATATCCATCTCCAAGCCCTTTTCTGATATATGATGCAGAAAGAGTTCTCTTTTATAGCCAGAAGTTTTTCGCAGTAAGGTCTGAGTAAACCACTCCCTCTGCTAGTCTAGGATAATGTCATTACCTAAAAACAGTACAGTCCAGTTTGAAAGTAAGTCTCACCACTATCCTGTTTCTTCAATAGAAGAAGAATATATGATAATATAATGACAATTTAGGGAAGCAGGGAGATTCAAGAAACTCACCATGCTTTCCCTAGGAATATTATTGAACTAAGGATAGGAACTACCAGAGGTAAAATTTGCCTCCTAAAGGCAAGAAATGAGAATTTTTATATGTATTAAAATTTTAAAAGCAAATTTTCTTTAAGCTTATATATAAAGGCCTTGAATCTGTGATGGTATTCAGAACATTGAAAGACAGAAATCTTCCTTGTCTTATTTAGAGTAATTTTTCAGACAGTATAGTAATGAAAGACTGAAAAGAAGGATACTATGTATTTTTCTGTGTATTCAACTGTGGAACAATGAAGCCAAGTTGTATAGAAACCATTATTTGCTCCCAGTGCATAGATGAATGGCAGCCTATCTACACAGTTAGATAATTAATCTCTTGATTTTAAGTTTTTTTCATGGCTTACATGGCTAATGCCAAATTGCCATCTATATTTGCCATGCTAGAAGTAAAAAAAAAAAAAAACAAACCAAAACTGTTTATACATTTTCAGTAGCATGCCTCTAAATTTTCTCTTCTACACAAATACCAAACATCATCTTTTCAGAGGTAACCTGAGTAATAGCTACATACTCTTCTACATTAATCCTGAATCAGGCAGCTAATATTTTTCTACCGCTATCATGATGGCTTCTGACTTTTTCCTGACTGCCATTCTCTCCCTACCTTCTCCCCAGGTTTTCAAGAGTGTCCTGTTCTGATAGCCAGCATGTCATCTCTTTAGTGTCCAACTCCTGTTATATTCATACTAATTACAGCAGGAGCTGGCTCTACTACTGCATTGGCATTTCTTCCATATTCTATTCTTTATTGGATATTCACATCTGTAAGTGTCCCGACACGGACCATGGCCCAATTCATTTTATATTTTTACCATTCCATTAATTCATAGAATCATAGAATGGTTTGGGTGGAAGGGATGTTATAGGTCATCTACCTCCAACCCCCCTGCCATGGGCAGGGATACCTTCAACTAGATCAGGTTGCTCAGAGCCCCATCCAGCATGGCCTTGAACACTTCCAGGGAGGGGGCATCTACCGCTTCTCTGGGCAACATGTTCCAGTGTCTCACCATCCTCACAGTACAGAATTTTTTCTTAATATCTAATCTAAATTTACCTTCTTTCAGTTTAAAGCCATTACCCCTCATCCTATCACTACATTCCCTGATAAAGTGTCCCACCCCATCTTTCCTGTAGGCCCCCTTTAATTCATTTATTTCACTTGTCATCTTCCCAAGTCTTTCTTACTTTATACATATACAAAGGTACATATAGACAGACAAGCACATGTGCGCGTGCGCGCACACACACACACAGAGCTCCTTCTCCTCATTTAGATTTGGCCTTTCTCCTAAGTCTGACTAACACTGCCTGACAGTCCCCTAAGCAGATTGCCCAGGGAATCTGTTTAAGGTCCTGCCAAGGCAATATAACTATACTAACAGAGAAGATATATGAAAAGAGTTATAGTCACAAAATTATGACAATACCCTTATGTATTATCCTTCCCACACAGCTGCTCTGGCTATGAAGTGCCAGGAAAAGCTTACTACAGTTTGCTTTCCAGAAAGTGTCAATAAAATTACCTTGGGCACAAAGGAGCCAGGTGTGTCTTATAAGTCCCTCCTCACACTGGCCGTATGAATGGACTGTGGGGTAAAAATATATTGCAAACCAGTTATCTGCCCCTTGAAAAGTAGAAAATCAGATGGGAAGAAAGTAGCTGGCTACTCATTGAAACATTCCTGCAGTATCTGCAAGACTTAGTTCAGCAGATGTAAATCTATCTGAGCCATGGTGGAATTAGGGGAGTAGAGTTCAGAGGAGAAATTATCACTCTTTCAACAAGAGCTGAAAACAAGCATAAGAGAAGGTTCTCACCATGTACAGACCTTGTGATAATACTGTACAAATCTTCTCAGGGAGGTTTTGCGATCACCTAGAATGTATTTAATTATCACAAGGTTTGGCACAACTAAATTTAGCAACCACTGTTCTGTAGCACTTAAGTGTCTGAATAGAGATAGAAACATGCACAAACCCTGCCAGTCACTCTCTCCTAACAAAATTTTGCTGCAGAAAAAATGTAAGATGTGGGAAGTTCATGTTTAACTGCAGCAATTTGTGCAGTGACTATATACTCTTCTGTTAAATAAAAAAAAGAAAAAAGAAAAAAGAAAAAAGTAAGATACCTTTTTCCTATGATTTTTTTAAAGGAACTAGGAATTTTTTAAGCCAGTGTCCTGAAAACATATTTATTCTCAATCTTTTTCTGGAATGTTTCTCCTTCTAGCTGTCAGGAGCTAGTGGTCCCAAAAGTCCTTCGTGTCAAATATGTCATCTATGCCACATACAGGGCAGAAGAGGCAAAATCTCCAAACTGGCAAGCTGAAGAGGGACCATTTGAGCAGCTATAAAAAGCAAGAATTTAAATTTTCAATCAACACACTAGGAAAGTTCATTTTTTAGGAAGTGTGTCCTTCTAAATCAAGACATCTGGTAGCCTCAGTCCCAAGTGAATATGTTCAGTAAATCTTCAGAATGTTTAAGTTCTCACATAGGAACAAGAGGAGTGAATCTCAATGTCTTAGCCAACTTTTGCTGTCTACATGTAAACTACTGCAGATGAGTTGGCACTGTTAGAGATATTCACAGCTGTATAAGAAATGTGGCTAGTGCAAAAACAGACATGAGTGTAGTATACTGTCATTACAAAAATTTTATAAATTGTTCTACTGAAAAACACTGGTATAAGGTAATATAATAAAACCTACTTTTTCAGCAACCCTCATCATGATAACAAAACAGCTTTTGTTTGTTTTCTGTGGATGAAAGGTGTCAGGTGAAAATAATATGCAGCTGTTTTGAAATTGTTAGGGGAAGTATCTTCCATTTTCCTCCGCAAAAAAGATGGGGAGGGAATGCAAATGTAAAATAAGGTCAAACTTCACATATTTAAGATTGTTCTTAGACATCAAGGTGATTATATTGCAAAGAGGTAACAGCATGCAGATTTTAAAGCAAAAGATCTCTTATATTCTTAAGTAAGGTTACAAAACAATATTTTTTGTGAGTTTTGTAAGCATGGAATTCACACATTGCATCTTCTTCTAGCTGCTACTGCTCCGGGAATAAGGTGAGGGAAAAAAACAACCTTGAACTATTTAAACAGTTCCAGAAAGAGATTAATTCAACAGATAGAATGTGAGTTTTTTGTCTCAAAGCCAATCACTTACACTGCTTGGCAATTTCAGGAAATTGAGATTTGATTATTTATGTAATACTTTTCCTAAAAATTATTTTATTAAAGTTACTGTTAGTAGAAGTATTATTTTCAATAAATTACATAATGGTTGTATGATCAAGATGTCTAAAACCAAAGAAAACAAAATCCATTGAAGAAGTTTGGAACTCAAAAGCTCACAACAATCTGTTAATGTTACAATACAAATTCTCAACCTAAGAAATTCACTGATAAACCTCTCTGAAGTAGAGGCTATAAAATGCTCCTTTGTAAATATAGAAAAGGTATGAACAAAATAAATAAAATTAATATTTTAATGAAAATGAAGAAAATTACATGCAAAAATGCATAAAATCAATGTACCTCAACTTCTGACTTAAAATTCTTTTATACACAAGTGTCTTTCATTTTTACTGTATCATTGTAAGAACAGATCCTCAAAGAAATATTATAGGTTCAAATGTTTCAAATACACCATACTAAACATGATTTTTTTTTTCTTTTTTGTACAGCATATAATTTTTTCTGCTGAAAAAAGCCCAGCTGGTAAAATCCCAAATTACAGAGGTATAGAAAAAATTATTGCCATTACTCGAAGTCATAAATATTTTAAAAATAAGTTTGATAAGTTGTGGTTCTGTTACCATTCCCCATCCACTACTTTATAAATTACAAGTGATGTTAATGTTAATTAATATTTGATATGATAGGCAGGTTTTAACAAGTAAGGAAATTCTCCCTTACTCAATGTTCCTTCCCTCTCCCCTGCACCTCCTCCCCAAGTCTGGCATTAAAATAGCAAATTGTCATATGAACAGTGATCTAAGTAGCAAAATATGTAGTTCAAATTAGGAAGACTGTGATTACTATGAATACAGCATGGTTCAGTAACCAGGATAGTCTCTTTTTTACTATTACCTTAACAGAGAAATTAAATTAGATTTTTATATGTGGCATGATTAAGAGGGAGAAGATATTTCACATCCCATATCAAAATATAGAAACAGAACTTTGCTTTTTGATCAGATAATTTCCTGGTGTCCATAATTAGTTTTGAAGCTTATACTTTGTCAGCTTTTCCTGGTGCAAGAATAAGGGGTCAAATAAGTGACAGACATAAACTGCAGTCTTTGAAAAAAAATTGAGCAATTACTTTTTTCTAGGCCTAAGAAAAATTTTTCTGTTGACAAAGGTCAATAAATTGTTAATGCTTTCCTTCATGTAGAAGCACTTGCCTCCTACTGTTGTTGCTCTGAAGCATACTCTGGGACATATGCAGATTTATTTCAGAAACAGTGGCCCAAATCCCAGCTGTATATAAAGAGAAGCTGGCCAAAATATATATACTGCTACAGAGTTTTCCAATACCAGATTATAATAAATGTCTCACTGCTGGTGGAAGTTAAATTCATCTGGTATTATTATCATGGACATATTCCTTTAGTCTGTGAACTTTAAACTGCTGCCATCTGCTACCCAAGCAATGCTCTTGACTGTTTCCTCCTTTCCCTGGTCTCCTGTGCTATAGAAATGTTGAGACCTACTCAGAAAAGACGGTAAGGAATAGGCCTTTTCAAAGGCGTACCATGTAAATTCATTCGATCATTCACTTTAGACAAATTGCTAGCATACCCAGACATTGCAGCAAGTGGTAAAAACAAACTGTAGCTCTGTCAAGTGGCTAATCTAATGTCTTGGCAAGTTTGATCTAAAACAGGTACAACGGTTGGACCTGATGATCTTAAGGTCTTTTCCAACCTAAATGATTCTATGATTCTATGGTTCTATGCTAATAAGGAAATAATTTTCTTAAGTTCCCCTTGAAATATTTACTGAACCATCAGCATCTGAGGGGAGAGTGTATTTTGCGAGCCTTAAATAGAAAAATGTATTTATTTACCACATCTCAGAAGCAGGTCTGTTGTCTGCACTATATCCCGTTCTCCTTGTGTCTTGATCTGTGTAACAGTCTCATAGCAGATTTTGGTAGTTTCATGCTACAAAGTCCCTCCTTACTCCTTATGGTCCAAATCATGCCATAACAGGGTTTCGATGGCATGAAGGTAAATTTAACATGATAATAAAAACAATGTGTGATTGTTCCAACACTTGACCAGTGATGGCATGTAACAACTTGTTGCAACATATAAAAAATTTCCATAGATGATAATTTTAATAAAGCTTAAACTTGTTACAGCTTTGTTTTGTGTTTATGCATCCCTGCATAACCCCAAACTTGCAGAGGGACATTCAGGCTGGCCATTTTTCTGCCTTCCAGCATATAGCAGAGATATAGTCTGATCTTGTCAGTATTATCTAGAAAATGAATAATCTCTTTATATATGTATATGTAACATATTGTTCTCTTAAACCCCCATGGTGCTGCATGCCTGCATGTCACTGGTAAGACAGAATGACAAAGAACAATATTGGACTAGATGACCTTTAAAGGTCCCTTCCAACCCAAACTATTCGATGATTCTATGATTCTATACTAAAGAAACCTGTGGTAAGGATGACCTCACACCCCCCAAGGAAGGACCTGTCTCTGAATCAAGGAAAGTAATACAAGCAAGTGAAAGGTAAGAGTGACTTATGAGGAATATTATCAGAACATGCTGACTGAAAAGCTGCTTTATATTTTCCAAGCTTTTCTCTTCCAGGAAATGTTAGGAGCCAAGGATTCCTCTTCTCCCCCCGCCCC
>NW_008825619.1:879609-885925 GCF_000699105.1 Pygoscelis adeliae | reverse complement strand
AAGGCAGAGGATGAGGATTTATTTTCAATTCAAATTCAAAATTTATGATTTGAATGCAAAAATCAGGAAAGCGGAAGAAACACACTTGAAAATTAAACGGACAGATTTAGTTGCTGCAACAGGGAAGTTCTGTGCCATGTGAAACACTCTATCATCTGATGCCCCTCTGGAAAGTCCCAAAGGGTGAGTGCAGAAGGGTGCACATCTCTCCAAGATCCTGTGTCAGCTTCATGTGGATGTATGGTTAAGGCATATTAAACAGTACTGTGGGCAAGAATATATAGAGAGAAATCCTGTCCTAGATCCCAGTGCCAACAATGATAATTTAGTTTATTTAACTAGCATTTACTTGTAAATGTAAACATTTGACTGTAGAAGCTTAAATTTAGATACCTGTATCTATGGATGTCTCCCACAGCTGGGGTTCTATTCAATTTCCAAAGCACAGGCAACCAGTGTCATTTGAAGTGGCTTAGGACAGGGGTTGATAGGTAAGCCATGGGGTGTATAGGAGACCTGTGCTTTTCAGGAGTGGTTGAAGGAGGCTGGGCAGGATTTGCTAGGGCATCTCAAATGACATGAGTGCGCTACTAGATGGATCACTTTGAACCTGTATGTGTGTGCACTTCTTTAGTAACATTATAAAAGGCAAAACTGTAGGAGTAAACTGTCTATAACTTTATTCCACACATAGTTGAACTGGTTTCAGTGGGACTATTTGCTGACAAAGTTAAGGGTGAAAAAAAGTCACTGGATTTCTTTCTAATTGTTGAATGAAAAAGATCACCTGGGTCTCTAAAAATAAAACCCTGAAAAAATATATTCTTTCTTATCATTATTAATCATAATTCTCTTAAAATATGAGACTAATCCAGTCCTCCTTTGCATAATTTTGTCCTAAATGTATAAAATTTCTTAATTTGTATTTGGTAGTTCTTTACTTCTACATTTAGCTATAGATTCATTACCATAGTCTACATTTTTTCCAGGTTTATTACAAACATTGGAAGATGGTGCATACTTTTAATGGATCTAAGAAATCTAGTTTGTTTGGGTTACTTGTTTATGTTTTGAGTTTATTTTTGTGATTTTCCTCAGCACTGTGAGATTTTTCACACAGCTGTACTACTTCTGGGCAGTGCTAGCAGCAGTTGTATCTGTATTGGCTTCTTAACCACTTTGATTTACATTAATCCATAACCAGCAGCTGGCATGCCTGTGTGTTGTTTCTTGTACAAGTCTGCAGTATGCCTGCATCCATTTTTGCTTAGTCAGCTCATCGATCTGAACATAAATATCCACGCGGAAGGAGACAAATTATTGAGAATACAACTCTGTTCTTTCAAAAGTAAATATTTTTCATCATGAAATAAGAAATTTTATGATTTTTTAGAATTTTATGGCATGTCCAGATTAGGAAATGTATACTTTTTCCTTTGTATAAAAGACTTTAGTAGATTTACATACATATATGTAAAACAAGCTACAAAATCATCTTTTTACACACACACACATATATATACACACACATACATATATATGATTTTGTAGCTTTGTTTCTTTGTAGATTTCCATAGTGGGGTTTAATGATTAGTAAATACAGCTTAAGACACAAGCTTTACTCGGTCCAGGCTAGGTCCCAAAATTGCACATGGTGGTGTCCATCTTGTTCTTATTCTAAATAAATGTTCTTATTTTTTTCTAAAAATACAATTGTCTAGTGCAGTCAGCTTCTTAAATTGACGTAGATCTTGCTGTCTTTAGTTCTCTGCACAGTACTGCCATAAACCAGACTGAGAAAAGGCTGGCTTCTGGAAACTGACGGAGAAAATAGTATATATCAATATAGCTGTGAAGTGATTTTTTTCATCAGTGCACATCAGCCTTTCCAAAGGTGAGTGAACACATTAACTGTTTTTACCCTGTAAAAAACCTTAATGTGTCTGAGACACACAAACATACATCACATAACTTGGAAAGTTGAGGGTGTGAAGAGATCTGAGAGATTTCTAGGTTCATTCTGACAGTAGCCCTGTAAGAATGTGAATCCTCTCATGTTCTATGGTACCGAGCTGCTTGGGCGGGTTGCATCTCCAGATCCTGGAGCGTTAGATGGTACTTGCCACTGCTGCTTCCCTTCCTCCCACAGCAGGAGATTTGGAGGGCCCAGAAGTCCCCATACCAGCTAAAAGGATGTGATTAAAAATCTTGTGAGCTGAGTGTGGCTCAAGAGCCACAGTTTGGCCACCTTTATGCAGCATGAAAGAACATAGAAATTGCATAAGTGTAATTGCTTTAAAAGGCTTCATGGCGAGATTTTTCCAAACTGCATAGACTAACCAGATGTCTTGATTACTGCTCTCTTGCACGGTCTACATTTTCAACCAGAACAACATCCAAGAGACTCACACAGAGTAAAACATTTAGCTACTGTTTACACCTTTGAAAGTAGTTATAATCCTGATCCCAAAGCTGGTTGCTGTAAGTCAAAATATATTTAATACACTGTATCAGCTAGCCGGGCAGAAAACTCAGGTATGAAAGCTTTTCTTTCCATTGAAAATGCTGTGCACGTGCTAACTTTTTAATGGTTAAAGGCACAAGCTTCCTTGTAATGGAGTTGGCACAATTCATGAAAATATTGCAGCCTAGAAAAGCTCCTTATACGTGCACCTTGATAGCTTAAAGGAACTCAACTGTATTATCATTCTTTGTCACGTAATAAAATTATATAATTTAACACACAATAATCCACTTTCTATCCTACTTCATATAATACTGTTGTTAAAAGAAATTTTTTTTTTTTTCTCTAGCATCAGCTAGAACAATATTCTGAAGGAGAAAATAGAAATTACCTGAAGAACTCATAATTTTCTTACTAATGGACTAATGCATTTTCAGCTTTTATTTTTATATAAAATCCACTATTTTTTTTTGTCGGTCTCCCCCCCCCCCCCCCCCTTCTGTCTGCAGAATACACACAAGAGGTCCTCTCTATGTAACAATGATTTGTATTAAAGCAATCAAAATACTGGAACCAGAAACAATGGTGGATGTTTTTTTAAAGAATTCAGTTCTGCAAAGACAGATTGTCCTCTTTGTCCTACCAATCTCTTTTGGTCTTCTGCCTGTTACTGCTAGGAGAACTAAATCTATCTGCAACTCTTTATATGGATTTTGAAGTAGCACTCAGTATAAAAAAAAAACTAGACTTAATTCTGAACTCCTCTGAAATCCTTCATGGCAATGAGGTGACTTATGCAGGTTTAACAGAAATCCTTTTACTTATGACTATATTTGTCAACATTTTTACGAATACTTCCTAATAGGCTTACATTTCCACATGAATTGACAGGGGGTTTTGTACCAAATAAAACTCTACTTTTTGTCTAATTTTTTGTTGCTTCAGTCTTTCATAACTTAGTGCATTCTGTGGAAAATAATAACAGAGCCTTTTTATTTACATTTTACTAAAATTGTGTTTTGCTTTAATTCTATATTTCATAATATATGATGTAATATAGTGCTTTAATAATGACAAATGATAGAATGGTACTGTAAGCTAAAGGTATTCAGGAAAACAAA
This sequence comes from Pygoscelis adeliae, assembly GCF_000699105.1. Lineage (NCBI taxonomy): Eukaryota > Metazoa > Chordata > Aves > Sphenisciformes > Spheniscidae > Pygoscelis > Pygoscelis adeliae. The sequence continues at coordinate 882,340 of NW_008825619.1, read as the reverse complement.
TAGATCAGTCTCATTTTCAGTAATATAGCTGAAGGTTAATCTTATTCTGGTCATTTTTGCGTCTTAGGTAATACAGTATGCTAGCTTTAAAAATTTCAGCACTTAATATACTCCTTCACAAGTATCTAAAAATAAAAAGGAATAGCACTGTGTACGCATGGAAAAAACCCCACTTCTGTGTTTTCCTCAAAGTGAAAATATTTTATTTCATATTTACAGAAGCAAAGTCAGTTTTTTTTCAACAAATTAAAAACATTGTTCTATCAAAATGTAAAAAAAAAAAAAGGCTGGACTGTTTTTGGTGTGATAGCCTGTGATACAGGCTGTGGTTGCAGCCTATTCATCATCTTCTCCTGGAGATATTAGGGAAGTAGTTTAAAAAAAGCAGAAGCCACTATGAAGATCTGGAGTGCTCCCATACAAATAGAACAATTTTTCCCCTCTTATTCCATCCTTTGTCAAACACTTGGCAGTCACTTCAGGCGGTGTATGAACAGTACACACACAGATCAGTTGTGCAGCACATATGTTATAGATCCAGTGTATTTCTTGTCTGGACTGCTACAAAGATGATTAAAAGACCGGAACTCCTCTCATAAGGAAAGAGGTTGGGACTGTTCAGCCTGGAGAAAAGAAGGCTCAGGTGCATCTTATCCAGGTGTATAAATACCCAATGGGATAAATAAACAAGATGGAGACAGACTCTGCTCAGTGGTGTCCAGTGATGAGAAGAAATGAGCAGATACTGAAATACAGGAAATTCCACCTGAACATAAGAAATACACTGGAACAGGCTGCCCAGAGAGGTTGTGGACTCTTCATCCTTGGAGATAATCAAAACTCAACTGGATTTGGCAACCTGCTCTACCTGACCTTTCTCTTAGCAGGGGGGTTGGACTAGATGATCTCTACAGGTCCCATCCCACCTCAGCCATTCTGTGATTCTGTGATTTACAAGATGTAGCACATTCAGAAAAGCAAGCTGCTTTTCAAGGCCTTGTCTATATGACGTCAGAAGTACCATGTTAATCAGCAACTGCAGAACTAACTAGCAAGTTTTTGGGGTGGGGTGGTGGGGTGCAGGAAAGCGGCAGTCTTTCAAACTGCGAGTTTCCAGACAGGATCTTGTGAGCCCCTGCCTGAAAGAGAGAACTAATGTATGATTAAGAAATGACGAAGAGCTGCATACCCACCCTCTCCCTCCCTCCCTCCCCCCCCCTTAAGTTCAAATATTGGATGAGTCGACCTAATCTCTCCATCTCATCCCCGCTGTGTGCTGGCTTCTCTCCTCCACTCCCCAGGGGCCTATGGGATTTTTCCAAGCAAAGCACCGAGTGCTAAGGACAAGGCTTCCCTCCAGGATATGGAGTGCAGTGTTCTTGATTTCTTTGTTCTGACTTTCTTCCTGATAACCACAGGTTCAAAGTTGCAGTATAGCCCTGCTATCCTACCTCCTTCATCTCATTGCCCACGTAGAGGCAGTGGCTCAGCTGTCAACTTCTGCTGAGCTCTGATGCTTTATCTTTTGTCCATTTCTCTCCTTACATTTTAAATCCATTTTACCATCTGCCTGACATTTTTACTTCTTTAACATCATTTTTACCTACGTATTTTTTTAAAAAAGTTAAGATTTACTGTTTTTTTCCACTTTTATTTATTTACAAAACAATATCTTTTTACTTCTTAACATTTATAATTAATGCTATTTCTTTTGGAAATCCTTTTTGACTGCCCTAGTTTTTTGTACCAACCTGTCAAGAGCTTGTAGAAAAATGTTTTCAAATTTTTTTTAAGGAGGAAAAGGAACAAATGTTCCAATATACCAAATATTTAAAAACAGTATTCAGACTTATGACATGGGTTTTTCTGCAATATTTTTGGTAGGTCTAGAACAGATCTGTAGAAACTGAAAAAGATAGGAACTTATAAGAAGGTAGTAGGTATGTTTTATTTATGGAAGAAAAATTACGATCGTGAGGGGAAAAATAATGAATAAAGGGAATAACAGGAAAAATCCCCTATCTGTACTTAAGTAACACAGAAGAGCAAGAAAGAGAAAAAGCAAGAGTTTTCAAATTTTTTTCCCCCTAAATACTGTGCAATTGATTTGTAGAACTCATTTATCTGCCTGTCTCTCTCTACCTCTGACTCAATCTTTATCTCTGCCTCTACCCTCTTCCCATATATTTACGTGTAAAGACAATAATCTAAAAATTCAAATATTATCATTCTTGTAATAGTCATATAGAAGGATAATCTACAGTTTAGATTAATACAATGGCACAAAGCTGTATTCTAACTTTTTACAGTAAAAACTGATCAGTTAATCATTTGACATTAAATAAAACTTATATTTTAAATCCTTCTAATTCTGCAGATTAGGTGACTTCTGGGTGAAGAACTGGCTTAAGGGTAGAGCTCAAAGGGTTGTAGTGAATGCAGTGAAGGATGTAGTGAATAGGGGCTACATCTGGCTGGTAACCTGCCACCAGTGGTGTTCCTCAGGGCTCAATTCTAAGAGCAGTTCTGTTCAATATTTCTATCAACAATCTGGATGCAGGAGTTGAATGTACTATTAGCAAGTTTGCTGATGATACCAAACTGGGAGGTGCTGTTGACTGTCTTGAGGGACAAGATGCCTTGCAGAGGGATCTAGACAGATTGGAGCATTTGGCTATGATTAATGACATGAAATTTAACAAGTTGAAATGCCAGATTCTGCACCTAGGAC
>NW_008825619.1:874216-878904 GCF_000699105.1 Pygoscelis adeliae | reverse complement strand
ATTCTATTCTATTCTATTCTATTCTATTCTATTCTATTCTATTCTATTGTCTTGATTTTCCATAAATAAGAATTATCACCTAATTTGGAAGGCAGACTGCCAGAATACGTTGGTTGTGATATAAAAAGTCAATCAATCAGGATTGCAAACAAACGATTTATGTTATCTTTGTGTAAACAAAAAGAGGGGAAAAAAATTAGTCTAATAGCCAACAGAACTAAATTTTCTTTCATGTGAATTATGGCCAATATAAGAAAACATATACATAGACATATGCACATAGTTCCCATACAAAAACATAGAAAGATCTTATAATCCTATAACCTCAGCAGATGGGCTTAAAATGACTTCAAAAAATACAACCCTGCTTTTAAACTTATACAAATGTTTTGATGTTTACATAAATATGAAGTTTAGTTTTTTCTAAATGCGACTTTCAAGTCTATGAGCTTTTCTTCAATGAGTGATATGATGTGTAAATAAAAGAGACAGACCTTTAGTTTAAAGGAAAGCTACACAAATTCAAGAATTATTTTGCCCAGGGTAATTTATAAATGTGGAAACCAAATTTTCCACCTGGTTGCACCTTAACCAATTTTCATCTGATGCCATAAACAGAAATAATAAGTTTTTTAAAAAAGATTGTGTTTTCTCAAGTCTACCTAAAATACATTAGATCTTCTTTGGGTAACAGTCCTCAGGGAGACAAATAAGGAGTTCCCACATTACTACTTAGAAATTTTCCACAACCAGCAGTTTACAAATGTAAATATATTTCAGATGAATGTCACTTTAAAATGTCGCTTTGAAAATATTTAAATCAAATATCTCATTTTTTTATTATTGTTTCCCCCCCTGACATTTTCATTTATGATCTCCAGAACTGACTGAAATTCCCACCTGGAGATTCTGTAACAGTGAGTGAAACACTTTGTTGTAAAGATGGTTAGGACTTCCATCAATCACCTTGTCACAAGTCAGCACATTACCTTATCTGCACAGAGACTTGCTCTGCAGTTCCTCAGCCACCCAGGAAAATCATCCCCAAGTGTTCTGGCTATGCACACAAGCACAGCCCTGATCACCAGCTAGACCAAAGTTATAACTATAGGACAAACCTTAATTTTATCCTTATATTGAAATTATAATTTAAAAGCCATAGCTTGCTACAGGGTAATTATGAAGTCATGTTGTGAGACAATTGATAATGAACTTATCCAAGACTATTAGGCTCATATTTGAGCCTGGGTAATTGTATTATTTCAAATGAGGTACTCTCTAGAAAATTTTCTCAATTTATCTACATAATTTCAAAATAGAAATTTTTTAACAGCATTATTTACTACTGTATTTTCAGATACCAGTGAAATTATAACGTAATGAAGAATAGTAATGCTAGTATCTACCATACCTCTGTGCAAATAGATGCATAATATAAAAAAAAAAGGCTGAGGAGCCTAGTGGCTGTTGTAAAGTGTGTTGTTCAAAGAACAAAAAGGTCTGCCTTGCTGTATCATTTTTTATATATATATATATTTTTTTTTTTTAAAGAATCCTATCTTTAATTGATTTGGATGGAAGGTAGTTTTTTTAATTATCAGCAAATATTCAGTTGAATATTTGAAATTTAGTAGTTAAACTTCCATATTAAAAAAAAAAAAACAACAAACAAAACCAGGAGGGAGACGATAGCTTAAATCAGAAATCTTTTTACCCAAATATTAAAGAGCCATTGAGTTCAGTGAAAAGTTCTGTTATAGTAATGACTAAGGAAGAACCGCCTTTCAGAGAAAATGTACTGAATTTTGCTGACTGAATATGCAGCTTTAAAGTTATATTTAATCTCTTATTTCTTTGAAGAACAGAACAGCATAGTAAAATTCCGATAACTTTCCTTAGATTAAATTGTGCAGTTCAGATTTTTGAAACAATAAAAATATGTTTATTATATCTTTGGTAAGCTATGTTAAACTGTGGGAAAACACCCTTTATTGATCAGCATAACGAAAAAAATCTTTTATAATTTGATATGTTCCTTAAAGCTATTATATATATATATTAATTGAATTTATTATTTACTTTCCTGAAACATTTTAATAAAGGTCATATATTGTCATCCTAATAACATACTGTCATTTTAAAATATTCACCTCATTAAAAATAGTATGTTAAATGTGTATACTTCCCACAGCAATAAATTAATCCTTTTATATAAAACACTAATAACAAGAATTTAAAGTGATGTTCATTTTGTTGAAACTGTTGATGCAAAGAAGGAAAGGTACTTATACTCTGTGTTGCTAAATCATTTTAAGTCATAATTAGTCTCTAAATGTAGCTTTATTCATTATTTAAATGATTGTGAAAAATACAGTAGGCAAGTTTCTTTTGTTATTTTTTTGTTCATTTTATTGCTATTAAGAACAAATAGCACACCGATAAAATTGTTTAGGTAATTCAGTTACCTACTTAAAACAGATTTGTGTTACTATGTAACTGAAGTGTCAACCAATGCAGATACAAGGCACAAATATTTCTCAAATTAAAAATGTTAAGAAAGCATATTTTAACAATCTTTTTATTGCTTATCAACTGTGGTGATAATTACAATAATTGAATAATCATCATTAGAACATCTTTATTGGATATGGAATGATTTGAGCATTAAACTTCCTATCTGAAGACCACAGATACTACTGTATCCATGAGGCTTGGATATACAGGAGCTGCAGACTGCATACTGAGATATCTCCAAGTTAGATATAGGAGACATACTGAAAAAAAAACAGTATATCTGGTCCAGAAATTTTTTTTTTGGTTGTTTTGTGGGTTTTGGTGGTTTGTTTTTTTTTCCCCAATGATTTACAGTTAAGCCTCTTGCAGACAGCAACAAAAGCTAATCCAAATACATCCTTCACCATACGTAGAACACACTAGTTTTCCTCAATAGGAAATGAAAAATATAGAGCTTTTTTGAATGTCGATCTCTTCCTACATCCTGCACACCTATATCATGGCTATACTGCTCTTTCAGTCCTTTGGGCTAAAGTGAACCTGTGTCAGAGAGCCAGCCCTCATCTCTTTTAAGAATATCATTCTAACTGTTGATGCTGCTGTCAAGATTTTTGATACAGTTTAGGTTGGTTCTGAGCATATGTACGAGATCAGGCTTCTCTTTGACTCTGAGCACTTTTGTGCTAGGTTGGGTTTTTTTTATTATTTCAACTGAATCAAAATTGAAAATGTCAAAATTAAGTCTTCTAAATTAAGATTTTGCCAGAAGTTCTGTGTAGCAGATGGTCACTACTGTGATATGCTTTTTTGGGTGTCGGTACATAAATTTAATCTACCTCTGATTTTAGGCATTGCAGAAGGATCTCTGAATTTTTAGACAAAATTGTATGTGAGAGTGTTCCCACTGGAACTTCAGAGCTGTAACAAGGAGCCACAGTCAGCCTTTGATGTATTCAGGCGATAGGATTATGCCTAAGAAAACAAGATAGCCAGAGAAACTATAATGCCGTAACTTTCTTTTCCGCACAAGCTGTCAAGGCTTGGGAGCAGTTGTACTAAAATATTCCCTAGGGTCTACAGATATAGCTCTTAGATTTCATTGTGTATACATTGTACACAGGGTATTCAAAACCATGCATGTGTGGTGGATGTGGAAGGAAAGAAGAGACCAGCTGCAAGCACAGATATTTTCTAAGCTATTTTAAAAAGTCTGGTGTACATTATTTCCAAACTAAATAGATTAAAGTTTTTTTCTCGGTTTTCTTTCTAAGAAAAATTCTTGGTAATAAGATACAAATTTTTTTTTTTGTTTTCTTGCTCATTTTTATTGATCATTTATAATTTGAGACACGTGATATGGATTAACATTTCATAGAGAGTAGGCCAGAATGAAAAAACTGATAAAAAAACCCCACCTTTCCTCATGTTTCAATCACTTTATGTTGTATGTATCTTCACAAGAGAAAGTCATTGTATCTCATACATTGTGCCTACATACGTCTGCGTATTCAAGGTACTTCTTAAGATCAATGGCCCTTTAAATTCCCTGGTTTATTTTATAGAAAATCATACTATTTTATAAGACAATAAATGTTAATTAAATAGGTTTTACAACTAGTATAATTTTTTTTTAGTGTAGAGTATGGAATGCATGCCATTAAAGACATAATAGTAATTTTTACAATTTCAATTTCATAGACTCTATTTCTTACTTTTTGGCCAAAGAACATGCAAACCTATATTTATGTTGCAGTAATAGATGATTCATAGAGACAGAGAAAGCTGGACCCAGGAAATTTTCTACCTTCTTGTGACTTCTTAGGAAGTTTTTTTGTCTTTAAAAATACTCCTATATTACTGCAAGTAACAGCAGCAGTAGCAGCAGCAGTAGTAGTATCATTATTATTTTTGTTGTTGTATCAGTACTGATGCACCCAAAAGTGTCTGCATTTCAATCTAATAAGGACTTGCTTTTGGCTGCTGCTGAAATCTGGCTTCCTGTGCTGACTTTTGGAATTTTGATATTTGCATCTCAAAATCATAAAATCATAGAATCATAGAATCATTAAGGTTGGAAAAGACCTCTAAAATCATCGAGTCTAACCATCAAACCAACACCACGATGCCCACTAAACCATGTCCCTAAGTGCCTCATCTACACATCTTTTAAATAC
>NW_008825619.1:852937-874083 GCF_000699105.1 Pygoscelis adeliae | reverse complement strand
TAGAGAGCGATGAGGTCTCCCCTCAGCCTCCTTTTCTCCAGGCTAAACAACCCCAGTTCCCTCAGCCGCTCCTCAGAAGACTTGTTCTCCAGACCCCTCACCAGCTTCGTTGCCCTTCTCTGGACACGCTCCAGCACCCCAATGTCCTTCTTGTAGTGAGGGGCCCAAAACTGAACACAGTATTCGAGGTGCAGCCTCACCAGTGCCGAGTACAGGGGCACGATCACTTCCCTCCTCCTGCTGGCCACACTATTTCTGATACAGGCCAGGATGCCATTGGCCTTCTTGGCCACTTGGGCACACTGCCAGCTCGTATTCAGCCAGCTGTCGGCCACCACCCCCAGGTCCTTTTCTAACAAGCAGCTTTCCAGCCACTCTTCCCCAAGCCTGTAGCACTGCATGGGGTTGTTGTGGCCAAAGTACAGGACCTGGCACTTGTAAAAATTACTTACAGTTAGCCATTTCTGAGAGAAGGTGAAGGGAAAACCTATAGTTTGTCCGTGCTTAAAAAAAAACAACTTAAAAAAAAATCTTATAATACCTTCATTAAGCACATGTTTTGCAACAGGAACCTGACAGCTGGTAGAGGTATAGAAATCTTCTTCTGGGCTGGTGGAAGTTTGCCCAAACTAGAGAAAGTTTTATTTAATAAGGTATTTTAATAGTTATTTATTTATTTAGCTTTTTTTTAAGTGACTATTTTTGATGGCATTATCCCAGTGTAACTTAGTGAATAAAATAGATGTTTTTAAGAAACTCATGACTATTTAGAAATGTGATTGTTACCTATAGGCTCCCAAACTGATTTGCTGAGAAATGACTATAACAGATAATAAAATCCCGAAATTAATAGTGGAGAGTGCAGTCCTGTTACTAGGGCTGAATTATACATACATACATATGCATATATATATGTGTGTGTATATATGCATGTAGATATATGTATATGCAAACATACAGATATGTAAAAATATTAAAAATAAAAATAAAATATGAATATATATAAATATAAACAAAAATATAAATATAAATATATCTTTACATTAAGAAGTTAACAGGTCTTTACATCTTATCTATAACTTTATCTATTATCTGTTATCTATGCATATGCAATGGTTAACCTATGTGAATTCTAGGAATATAAAGAATATAAGGATTTCTCCAGTCCTGTCATAGCTCATTTGCACTGAAAGAAAAGTGAGGTAATCTCAGAAAGTTATATACACAGTTGTGCCCCCTATTCTATGTTTCATACTTAGAGAATGAGACAGTTGTTAGAGAATGTGGTCCATAGGCATATGGTTTTTCAATACCTTATGAAAAGCTTTCCTTCCACAGAGTATTTGATTTTTTTTTCATTTCTTTGTCTGAGAAAAATCTCTTAGAAGTCAATGAGTTTAGTTTTACATATGCGATTTATAAGCAATGTTCAAATTTATTTCACTTTTGTAGACTTGTTACAAAAGATTGCAAACCTTATTTTAATGTTTAACTTAAATTTACTATTTATCATATGAATTTGTGCCTGTTAATAAACATTATATCTGCATAGACAATTCACTCTGTTTTGGGGACAAGATATCTACAGAAATAATGGAGTATTGTCTTTTGATAAATTAAGTCCTCTAGCATGAATTCAGTTTTCTAAAGGCCAAACACTGCTGCAAAGGCTGTTTTGAAAAATGGTGGTACCAACTATCAAGATCAATTTCTGATGGCAATTTATAAACCGGCCATAGAGAAGGCCATGCATAGGTTACTAGAGATTTGGGATGTCAACAGTACTTGGAAGATTAAAAGCATGAGCTGCTTTGTCCCATGACTGTGAAATGGTAACAGACTAAGTATGTATACCAAGCGAAAAGAAAGTTCTGCGATGGCTGTATCAAAATTAATATTCACTGAAAGAGACAGGAGTTGTGGGAAAAAATATTGTCTGATTGTGTATGCAAAGACTATATCAAATTGTATTTGCACAGACAGGCAGATCGAGAATGCCATCATCCTTAATTCTGAAATCCCTAACTTTTGAACTCTGACAATCTTTTAACATAATTTTTCAATATAGCATGTAATGTATAATGCATATATGCAGAAAAGGCAGTTCTGACAGTAACATGTTCTCACTTTATCTGCTGTTAGCTATTTCTTTTCTTAGAAAACTAATCAAACCCAAAAGCATTTCATAATTTGCAAGAGAAGTGAATTGACTTTCTTCTAAGAGTCTTAATTCTTTCTTTTTATTACTTTTAAAACAGTTATCTGTGCCAGCTAATTTTATTTTGACTTGCATTTATATATTACATCCTTATTTTTGATTGTCTGAAAGGAAAGGGAAATCAGATACATAAAAAGGTTCAATTAATCTCTGTCTATTCTGCTTTGACTGATATGGTAAAAGATGATGCTTTCAGAGGATCTTTTTCTATTACAAAGGTGATCTGTAGTATCAGGACAAAACTGTATTAAAATGGTAAAAAAAAAAAAACAAAACAACCTCCTAGAAGAGTCAATCAGAATTGGCATTTAATTTGTATTCCACCAGAACACTTTAACGTGCCATCTTGTTTCAGCAAGCAGATGGTGTAGTGTTCAGTTCTCAGCTGTTGGGAATGTTGATGGACTCATCATCTTTGGCACAGTTTGTGTTGTACTTTTTAAAGAATAACACTTTACACTAATTGACAGAAATTACACAGTTCAACTATGCACCCAATGCTCAGCACAGAGTGATGCATTATATGAAGTTAGTGTTTCACTAACTTTAGTTAGTAACTTCAGTTTTCTGATAATCTGAGAGATTTCAGGTCAAGAAGCATTAGTCATTTCATGGATTTGATTTACCTGAACTTTGCCTGTTTAAGACTAAATGTCTGAGAGCAGTTGTTTTTCTTTTTTTTTTTTTTTGTGTTTTTTTTTTAATACGTAAAATGTGTAGATTGTCCAGGCAGTTTGAAGAATTTACCTTGCTTAAGGGAACCCTGGAGATTTATATATCTCATATATATATCAGTAAGAACGTATTGTAGCTGCAGAAAAAGTGCTTTTCTGTAATCAGTGTTATTTTAGAACCTGTAAGAAAGGTAAGTTACAAAAGAACTGTTTTGCTTTTTAGTAACCCAACTTTTGAGACATTGAGTCCCATTTTTTCCTTCCTCTGCTAGGTGTGTCCATGAAATCCCAGACTTGTACCTTTTATTATAAAAAGCAAACTATTATTTTGCTCAAAGTACAGGATAAACCCATTTCCACTTGAAAAACCTTCTCAGTGATAAAATAGATCCTACTTTCCCCAAAATACATGCTACCTGAAGAGAACAATTCAGTATAAAACAGGTTTCAATCACTTGTTCAGAAAGAGTCATAGCTAAAGTCTGTTTTAAAAATGATTTGCTGATTTTACACACAAGTTTTTTGGCCATGAGACAGCAATGTTTAAACAGTGAACCATAAAATATAAAATTGCATTAAACAAAAGAAGAAGAATAGAGATAAAATAAGATTAAGTTACTGCTTCATAATGCCTTATTATCCAAGAGTTCATTGACTCAAAAGGAGATGATATAGGACGCAAACAATAACCAAATCTTTCTAAATGAAGGGTCATTTTTGAAAGGAGTAACTATCAGTTTATTGGAAGAGCAACTCTGAAGGTTCTTATTCAACCAGTTCAATCTGTGTTGTACATATTTGCTCAGCATATAACAATTTAGATAGGGTGGGATTTTTTAGCTTCATTCACTTAACTCTATAATAAGTCTGTGTTCACCACATAGAAAAATAAGTTGTCTTTACAGAAGAGAATAGGCTGAATATCAACCCTTCAGCATGTAACTTCTAGACCTGTATTAAGACAAGCTCTGAACCTCTTAAATTATTAATCTTTCCTAACCTGAGAAATTTATTGTGCAGAAATGACTGTGTTATTTGGAAGAAAAAACAAAACAAAACAAAACTGAAAAGCGATACAATTTTTTCAGGAGATGATCTACATATTAGTGAACACAGTGAAGATACCCACTGATAAACATCATTGTTCTCAGCCACCTGAATGTTTGGTTTTTTTTTTAAAGGTATTTGGCAGGTTAAAACTAAGTAAACTAGAAAAGAGAAAATCAGTGAGCATGAGCAGAGAAGAGATGTTGAGAAAGAAAAATGGAAAGAGGAGGAAAAAAACTTTGAAAGGCATGATGACACAAAACTGTTTACATAAATTTAAAAATTAGAGGGAAAAAATACTTTCTCTATCTAGATAGACTACTAGAGAGGGCTCCAAGCGTATTCTGAAAACCAGATTTCTTGTTGAAGACACTATGCAGTTTAAACTCATTGATTTGATTTTTCGTACACACAGCCGCAAAAGCTGAATTAGAGCTTTAAGATTGTTTAATTTTAGTTGCCTATTAATTCAGAAATACAAATTACTAAATAAAATTTAGTATGATTTTGGTTTTGGTTTTGGTTTTACCATTTTAATGTAAAATAAGTTTCCATGGTATCTTTCCAGTTACCCCAAACAATTTCTTAGCAATATCACTAAAAACATCCCAAACTTCTTCAGCTTATCCTTTTAATTTTAGATTACAGGTTTGAAAAGATTTCACTGCAAGTCTACATAGAATGCATTGGAGTCTGAGATAGCAAAACAATGTATTCAGGTGTTAAGAGTGTCCAATAAAATGGTATTACAAGGTGAGATAAAAGCAATGAAAGAAATTCAATGCAAGTCTTTCATTGCTTTGTTTATATTATCAAGATTAATGTATCAATGTCTATAGGAAACAACAAGAAACTGATAAAAGTTTAGAGATATTTTTTTTTTCTCATACTTGTTCAGAGTCTTAAATTACCATTGGTTTGGTTTTTGTTTTTGTTTTTGTTTTTTTTGCTAAGGGCTCTCCAGTGTGAGTCAGCAATTCAGCAAGGTGCTCAATTTCAGCATGCTCTTAACTTAGAGGATATGAACACTCTATACAAGTCAATATGACTAAAGATGCTTCAAAGTAATTGCTATTAATGATCCATTTTTCACAGCATAAAACAGTTTCAAATGTGGAGTCCATTTTGTACTACAATAAAAGGAAATAAAAAGCCCCTTTATACAGCTGTTCTGTCTTATACATATTTACAATCTACTCTGTAATAAATAACTGTATATCTGAAAACTTCACCATCTCATGAAATTTTCTTGAATATTTGTTAAGAGTATGTGCATATTATCTGCTTCTCTTCAGTATTTGTTGAATGGACGAAGAGTCCATAGAATTAACTGATGTATGAAATCCACAGAGGCCAGTACAGTTTGGATATTGCAGTTCACGTAGCTGAAATGTAGTGCCTTTCCTCTCTCACTACTTGTTTTTTCTCTTTGCCTGAATTATTTTTCCAGTTTCCCTCCAAGAACTTCCCTCCTAAGAATAATCTCTCATGTATCTTCATGGCTTTTTCTTTTCATGATGAAGCATACAATATGAAGAGCAATGGGATGTTACACAGATGTATCAAAAACTTTACATTATTCTAACTTTTCAATAGACTTTCTAATTAAAGTATTTGGAACACATGCTTCTTTATATTAGAGCTAAAATATCTGGAAAGATTAGCATCCAAGTATGATTGAAGAAGTTCTGTGTACATTTGTACTGATCCAAAGCTGTGTATTTTATATGTTCGCAAAAAATATCAGATGACATTTAATTAACCGTACATTATTTTTCTTAATACTTATCACAAATTTCTGTTATTGCATATTAAGCCCAGAAACTGCAACCACAGACCAAGACTTGACAGTTCCAGCTGTGGTAAAAGCAAAAGAACAAAAAGCCCTTTTTTGTATTCCTGGAAAATCTTTGGTGTTGTAGGTGATAACATTGTGGGGGAAGCCTTGTATAACAATGGTATAAATCTCATAAAAATGTGTTGGTTTGTTTTTTTAATAGCGGACACATTCTTTTTTAACATATTTCATGCAAAAAGGAAATCTTACCTTTCTTTTGAAATAGTGATATTCCAGTGAAATGGACTATCTCTTCATAACATTTTACAAAAGAATAAGTGCTCCCAATAGAATAACATCTAACCAAAGTTTAACCAAAGCTCTTTAATAGGAAAAAATTAAGTCTTCTGGAGACACAAATCTCTTCTGTTTTCAGAGCACTTTGAGTATTTCAGAACTTTCAAAAACTGATAGGAATTTTAGGATTCTGCTTATCAAGTCTGATGTGTTAAAATCAAGACCAAACACATGGCTAAAATCTACTCTCCTTTACAACATCTCACTTAACCTTTTTTCTGTAACATCACCGCTGCAAAATGGCTACCACATTTCTAATCCAAAGGCAGGCAGATGATGTTGGAATTCAGCAATGCAGTGAAGCAGACTCTGTTTACCCTGCTGTTGCTGAAAAGCTATAAAATGAAAGGTTCTTTGTAAATGTAAAGTAATAATACAGTTGATATGTCAAGTGGATTTTCATAATGAAACTTTAAATACAGTAACTGAAAACTGGAGGCAACAATTTGCTTTTAAATATCTATGGAAGAATATTGCAAAACATTTATTCAGTATTAAAGATCCGTATTAAATATTCTTCCTACAGTCACATTATAGAAGATGTCTATATATTTCCTTAGTCACTGAAATTTTATCAAATATACCTCTCTACACTAAAATAAAACATAGGTCCTAGTGGAGTTCAGGATCCTGTGAGGAGAGAGAAGGCCTAAAAACAGGATCACAGCCCTGGACTTCAGGAGATAAGACCTTGGTCTCTTCAGCGATCTTGGATCCTGTGGGATACAACCATGGAGAGAATAGGGTCCAAGAGACCTGAATCACATTCAAGGATCACCTCCTTAGTCTCAAGAATAGTCCACCTCGAAGAGCAGGAAGTCAAGCCACGGTGGCAGGAGGCCTACATGTATGAACAAGGAGTTCCTGACTAAACTCAGACATGAAAAGGAAGTATAGAGGAGGTGGAAGTAGGGGTAAGTGACCTGGAAGGAGTATACAAACACTGTCTAAGTGTGCAGTAATGGAGTTAGGAAAGCCAAAGCCCACCTGGACTTGAATCTGGCAAGGGATGTGAAGGGCAACAAGAAAGGCATCAAGAGGTGTGTCAGCTGCCAAAAGATTTAGGAAAACATGGGGCTACTGCTGAATGCAGCAGGGCTCTGGTGACAGAGGACACAGAAAAGGTCAAGGTACTGAGTGCCTTCTTTGCCTCAGTCTTTCTTGGTAAGACCAGCCTTCAAAAATTGCAGGCCCTGGAGATCAGAGACAAAGTCTAGAGCAAGAAAGACTTACACTTTGTAGAGAAGGATCAGTTTAGGGAACATTTGAACAAACTGGACATAAACAAGTCCAAGTGACCTGACAGGACTCACCCACGAGTGCTGAGGATGCTGGCCGATTTCAATGTGAGGTCACTCTCAATTACCTTTGAAAGGTCATGGCAGTTCAGAGAAGTTCCTGAAAACTGGAAGAAAACAATCATCACTCCGATCTTCAAGAGGAAGGATCTAGGAACTGCAGGCAAGTCAGCTTTAACTCAGTCCCTGGGAAGGTGTTGAAGCAATTAATCCTTGAAACCATTTCCAGGCACATGAAGGACAAAAAACTGATCAGGAATAGTCAACATGGATTTATGATGGGGAAGCTGTGCTTAACCAACCTGACATCTTTCTACCATGAGGTGACTAGCTTGGTGGATGAGGGGAGAGCAGTAGACACTGTTTATCTTTACTTTAGCAAGGCTTTTGACACTATCTCCCAACATCCTCATAGAAAAGCTGACATGGGTTAGATAAGTGGACAGTGAGATGGATTGAAAACTGGCTGAACAGCCAGGTTTGTGATCAGTAGCACAACATCCAGCTGGAGGACAGTCACTAGAGTTATGCCCCAGAGTGTTGATATTGTGTCCAATATTGTTTAAGTTTGTCTTTAGTGATCTGGATGATGGGCCCAAGCAGAGGACACAAAACTAGAAGTGACTGATACACCAGATGGTTGTACTGCCATTCAGAGGGGTCTTGACAGGCTGGGCAGATGAAGAGAAGGGAAGAAACTCATGAAGTTCAACAAAGGGAAATGCCAAACCTGGCACCTGGAGAGGAACAACCCCATGCATCAGTGCATGCTGGGGGCCAATAGGCTGGAAAGCAGCTTTTCAGAGAAGGACCCAGGGGTGCTGTTGAACAACAAGTTGAATATGAGTCAGCAACATGTCCTTGTGGCAAAGGAGGCCCCCAGCATTAGTAAGAATGTTGCTAGCAGGGAAAGGAAGATGATCCTTCTCCTCTACTCAGCTCTACTGAGGCCACATCTATCTTGCTGGATCCAGTTCTGGGCTCCCCAGTACAAGAGAGGCATGAACATATTAGAATGAGCCAACGGTCACAAAGATGATAAAGGGTTTGGAGCATCTCTCATACAAGGAGAAGCTGATAGAGCTGGGACTGTTCAACCTCAAGAGGGGAAAGCTCAGGGGGATTTTATCCTTGCATATAAATAGCTGATGGATTGTAGTGAAGAAGAGTGAGCTAGGCTTTTCTCAGTGGTGCCCGTGACAGTACAAGAGGCAATGGGCACAAATTGAAATTCCACCTGAACTTAAGTATGGTACACCACCCATACATGAGGGTGATTGAACAATGTAACTGGTTGCCCAGAGAGGTTGTGGCATCTCTGTTCTTGAAGATATTAAAAACTCAACTGGGCATAGTCCTGGGCAACCTTCTCTAGTTGACCCTTCCCTGAGCAGAGGAGGTTGGACTAGATGATCTCCAGAGGTGCCTTCTGGCCTCAGCCATTCTGTGGTTCTGTGACTGCAAACTTTGAAATTGACTCTGAGTAGCAGGCTGAGTAAGATGACCTCCAGAGATCCCCTTCAACCTACAAAATCCTGAAGCAATCAGTCACTGTTTCATGTAACAAACGTAATAGGACTCCATTATAAATTGGCAAGCTTACTTCTTCTAATGGATAGTAATTATTATTGCTTTTAATGATTACTTTCTAATATGTTATCCAATACTTTCTATTGTACTTTTTCATTGGATGCAGGAGGCCCCCTTTCACAGTAGACACTCATGTAGAAAATACTTCTTAGCATGTCTCACAGTTAGCTATATTATTTGACCTTGACCTATTTTTCTTTATTTCCAGTAGTGTCCAAAGAATATTAATTTTCTCCGCTTTTACATGTTTTTTTTAACCCTTGAATATCCCTTTTTTTTTTTTTTTTTTTTTTTTTTGCTCCTCCCCCTTGCCCCCTGGTGTTTTGGCTCAAGACCCTGTGACTCGGGATTTTTTTTTCCCGGATTTCCCATTGCTTTCAAACACTAAGCAAGGGCCCTTACACTGTGAAATGTCTCCACAGTATATTTGAAAAATAGTTTGGCTGTGATACAGTCCCTTCCTGTGTAAGACAATTTCATGTGGAGACAGGAACAAGAAAGGAAGTTTAAGAGTAGAATTGTTAAATGAACAGACTAATTTTGGTGATTTCTTACCTACCCTTCTGAAGCAGCTTGAAGACACTCTTGCCATCAGCGAGATACTAAGCTCACTGGTCCACTGCTAAGACCAGAAATGTAAATTGTGTGTTCATTCTTGAGAACCCCTTGGTGATATCAGCATGTTGGCTTTCAGAGCTGTATATATTCTTCCCTCATACATGCTGATTAGATTAAATTAGTGCAGGAAAATACAGTCATGCTATGTTCATATTCTGTACATACGCAGCCCTGAAACTTCCTGTATAAATTAAGTATGCGTTCTCAGTGCTTTTCAAGATCAGCAGCGGAATGGCTGGGTAGTCTTGCAGGATCTAACCTTGAAGAATGAGCAATATTACAGATCCACATATATATTCTCCACTACAGCTTTAGCTTCACTAAAATGAATGGAATTCTCCATTATTGTATTAACATCACCGGGAGAATTGACACAACCGTTTGATGGGATTAAAGCATATATCTGTCAAACTAGAATGAATCCAACTCTTTTGAGATCCCCAATTGAGCATGCTGCCCACAATATCACATGAAATGTTTCCTGAGTCGTGAATTTTCAGGGCTTGTTTACAGGTACCTTCTTGGCTGTAAGAGAAAAGGAGAGAAGTGCTTCTAGTTTTATATTTCATAGTACTCTTCACGATTTTTAGGTGAAAGCTTCTGGATGCTTTCCCTGCTGTTGCATCCATATGAGGGACAGAGTAAAATGGAGTTGACGATGATTGTAATGCATGTTTGCAGGTACTTTGTTTTGTTGCAGTGGGGCTGACTTAATAAATTGGAGTAATGCCAGAAGGTGCTCCTGTCATGACAGGGGTTTGTAGCCCTGAAGGAAGTATTTATGTTGTAAAATGTAAAGCGTTTGTCATTTTGCAGTGATTTTTCTCGGTGTGTGCCAACCTGCCTGCTGCAATGAATTAAATTAATGTGTGCCCCACTGAAATGCTTTACAGTATAGTAATTGTCACGGGCAACACGGTGTTGTTTTTAAGTTGTTACTACACAGGCACAAGCCCGTATATCATACAAAATTGATATGCTGCATTATGTATACTACCTCCAAATTAACTTGGTATAATATTTGTCTTGTTAAGAACCAGCTATTCTGTTGATGTCATAAACAAATGGGTCTCCTCAATTTTCCTTATTCAAAAGAGAAAAAAAACCCAAAACACCCCCCCCCAAGAGCTGCAGTCAGATTTAATTTAGAACAGAGTAGGTCCTAATAATTCAGAGAGAATGAATTAAAAATTAATAAAAGGAAATATGGAAGGACACAGTAGGCTTTTTTCACTCCAATTAATAAATCCACTTTGAATAATCTGAGAGGAGAATAATTAGCTTAGCCAGGTAACTGCACTTGGTTTGCCAAGCCGTTTGTGGTATTTTGCATACTGTGTTGCAGTCTGCGCATGGCTTCCTTGTAGGCTTGCTCTCCATCATGTAAACAGGTTCAAGAGGGCTTAGCGAAATCGATGATGATCTATTGTCGAGTCATGTACTCTTTCATTATATTCTTTTTGTGTCTGTTTGCTGTTTTCTTTTAATGACTATTCAGTTATGAGAAAGCATAGATCTCTCTAATGCACGTGGGTAAACGGTGTTTTGGTATAGGAGTCCAATCCAAAGCCCACTGAAATCAGACCATCTCTATCTGCTGGTGCCAGCAAGCTTTGCATCAGGCCAGGCTGCAATGAGAATTTAGCCTTGAAAATTTAAATTTCAGGCACAAATCCCTCCTCTCAATACCTTTTCTGTTTTTCCTGGAGATCATTCCAGCTAAGATGCTTTCTTCATCCTGACCATTCCCAATTACCTGCATTAGACGTAGATAATTTACAGATCCATTTACATTGCAGCACTTTTTCTCGAAGTAAGGTGGTGTGCAGGGGCTGTAAGGTTATAGTGAGATCTGAAACAGCGAGATGGTTTACAAGCCTCACATGGCTCTTTAACATTGCTCATTTGCGGTGAGACTTTTATGTGTTTCTTCTTGGTGATAATACTGAAAATGATGGAGTAAAAGAGAGTCCTGTGTTTAATCAAGAGAGCAGCTCATTCTAACTCGTGAAAAGATTTAAGGCTAAGAAATATGGCTGAAGAAAGATTTCTGCTTTCTCTCACTTAAAGAAGGCGACAACAGCAATGAACCAAAAACCAATGAGAACTACAGGCTCTGCATACTGAAAAGATGTGTCACTGCAGCATCAGGACAGCAGGTACTAACCAGCTTCCTGTTATCACCAAGACGGTATGTAGCGGATGCCACTTTTTATGTCAACCCATTACAAAATCATTAACTGACCTCTACGCTTTTTACATATATTTGCTTCCAATTAGTTTTGTTGCTGCAAGGCCCACATTATTATAGCTGTTAAATGAACTCCAGGATCAGAGGAGTGGATATTGCGGTTATTTTTTTTTCAATTTCAGGTTTTCCATTTTCTTGCAACAGAGAATTAGATCCTGTTGTTTGATTCTTTTACCGGATCAAATTATACATAAGCAATGAAAAGGCTCCTTCACTGGGTAGTTTTGCTCCTTTGGCACCTTTTATTTTTTAGTTTAGTGGCAGAGTTTGCATCAGAAAGAGGGGGTAGTGTGGCCTTGCTGTAATTTGATTAATTCCCACTGAATAAGGTAATTTCTGTGGGATTGTTCTAGTGGTACAATGTAAAGACTGAACACCTGTAAGTGACTGTAGTATGGAAGACTGAACACATCAGGCTTGGACTAACAAACGAGTCCTCTGAAACACCTTTTACCACAACAGATGGGTATGGTATGGCACAGTTGGTTGGCACTAGATGAGCTGTTGATTTCAGTACAGAATATACTTTCTACAAGAAAAGATCTGCTACAGTTATGAATCACCTGCAAATGCCAGATCTTTCTAGTGATCCAATCTAGTATCAAGTAGGTTACTTGATTTCCTTTCTGTCTAGTGACTCTTCTTCATGTATTCAAATGTCTAGAAAATACGTAACCGTGATATTCACTGCAGCAGTGAATTCCAGAGGTTGATAGTGCTCTCTGCCAAAAATTCCAGATTGCAGGTATAATTATATATAATTATATTGTTTCAAGAGAGGTATGTTAAAGACTTCTTAAAATGATCAAAGATGATGACTTTTAAGATTAAACTATGACTTTTTACATTATGTCTGTGAGACATTTTAATAACATATTTGTTTTATCTTTTATGTTTCCATATAACTTCACACATCTGCAATAGGGTGTGTGTTTTAGTGATAGTCAAGCCTTTCTGATACTAAAGCGACCTGTGATCTGGTAGCTATTAGAGCTGTTAATAGAATCAGTTACTCAAAGCAACCGCCATCTGTGTTGTGAGTAGGGTTGAATTAACAAACTGAGCAGGGGCAAGTCCTGTCGGTTTTTAGCAAAGCTAACACCACTTAATGCAGGGCAGAATCTGGTTTAGCGTTTAGAGTAGAGGAACCTCTGTTTCTCTTGCAGGCTCTGCCAGGCGGTGGTCAGATTTTATACAAACTCTCTGCTCCAGCTCTTCTTCATCCCTCAAAGGTGAGTGGTCATCTCAAAATTCAGCAAATTACTGATGAGTGTGCAAAATGTTTAAGCTTATTTCCCTGGATACAGGACAGAGTTCTTTTGCAGCTTTGTTGTCCTGGAAAAGTTTTGAAGCTTACAGCATAGTTTGGTACCTCTAAGAAGATTTTCCTTCCTTAGCTGAAATGTTACATCATCCTGACTGGTTCTTTTGGAACTGATGCAAATAATGGTATGGTCTTCAGTTAGAACAAAGCTTAAGCTTTCAGAACATGGTTTTGACACAATGTATACTTGATGAAAGTTTTGATTGATAAAAAATCTGCAACGTTGTTCAATGAAAGATGTGATTTTAAATGCAGGCTCTGCAGTTTTCTTTATGCTGAGCCGATTAAACTATAGCTGTTATATTCCTTATCTTAATTTACAACAGATACAGTATTCAACAATGGAATATACAAAATGAATCAAAACTATGACAACTAAATCATTTTTGCTTTGTCTTTGAAACATACGATCAAATGCAAAATGCAAAACCAGTTTCAGATGTGTTGTATGTTCACTGTAAAAAGTTAAGCCATCTTTCTGTACCTGTCATCTGTTGTATAGAACCAAAGCAGAACCCTCCCTTCTTCCAACCTTTGGACTGGGATACTAAATTAAGGCCTGTGTAAACATACTGATGAGTAGGGCCACCATAGTGAATCTCATCTACATAAGAATGAATGCTATGACACGCTAATTGGTTTGTAAGATGAAAACTTGAGCATTTGTGGACAAGGTTCAACTGTTGTGTTCTCTACTTCAGCGCAAGAGTGCTCTGATGGCTTGGGCTTCTGAGACTCCTCCTTTTGCATCTCGTAGTGGCATGGGAAGCAAATTGCCTTCAGCAAGAATTTTGAGTGTTGGCAACTTGAAAGTCTGTATTTTTGTATAGAATATATTCTTTCAAATTGTATAGTTAGGCATGGAAAAACTTTTACTACTAAATTTTCTGAGGCTTTTTCCTTCTGATTTAGTAGAGCATAGCTCTAAATATGTAGCTCTTCATGGCAAATGAATTTTGATCTGCACAGTGCCACTCAGTGTAGAGAAAGCCTGTTGTTATTGCTTTTGGCATTCTTTGGGAGTGGCTGTTTGTTTTGATGTGGAGAATTCTGGCAAATTGTTTGTGTCTCCAGGTGTTGGGTTTTTTTTTAAACTAAATAAAAATGAAAACTTTGCCACATAGCACCTTTCAGCTGTGGAACTGTATGTGAGATGAGTGTCATTATTCCTAATTAATGTATTGAGAAACAACATGAAGTGGCTTGTCTGTGATTGTTCACTAAGTCACTGGCAAAAGCTTGGAATAAAATCAGGAGATCTTGAATTTGCATCCATTGCCCTTCAAACAGTTTGTTCTTTTTATTTCTTTCTTTATTTTTAAAGTGGTCTGTTCCTAGCATCTCTGAAAATCAGTTCACTTTCAGTTTAGTGGTACTGACATTATGGCTATTGCTGGCATCTGAGTACCTAAGATAATACACTTGTAAATAAATGTTTGCATACTTTAGGAGTTAAATTTGCATAAGTTACCAGTGGGGCTCAAAGATGTGCTGTTTCTTGAGCAGATGTGTTGATGAGTTCTTCCCTTCATTTCAAATTATAGGAAAGCAAGGTCTTGCACTGTTTCAGTTCCAGTTCAGGGGAATGCTTTTGTTATAGCAGTGAGCAAATTGGAAAATCTTTTGGCAGCTCACATATTTTCATGTGCCAAGAATTATTTCCCTAGAATATACAATGGTACTTTTAATGTTTACTGGATTTATTTGGAGAAACAAGTGGAATAGTATCATCTGAGATAAAAGTGTCTACTTGGCTACTTGTAAAATTGCACTAGTTAACAGATAGCCAGTGTAATCTAGCACTGAAATGTCTTTAGCAGTGAAGTACTTCTACAGAGGAGTAAAAGAATTAAGTAATAGCATAATAAATGAGGAAACATACAGCTTACTTAGATCAGAACAGTATTTATATCTGTACTTTATAGCTGCAAAGATGAAACAGCCTGTATTTAAGCGACCGTAGCATCTTGATATCCCTACATGTACGTTGCACTTATAGTGCTTGCAAGCCTACTGAAAGCCTTTTCTCCAGAAGTCAAACAAGCAGCTCAGTCTATTGAAGTCGTGTATGTGGTATAAAATGATGGTTATAAGGAGGACAGCACCAGTATAGGCTGGTGAACGGGGACTAGAGGGGAAGGCGGTGGAGCTGGGTTTGTTCTTGTGCTAGTAGTCCACTTTATGACTCTGTGAAAGAGTATGTTATCCCCTCCATTTGGGAACAGTTTTAAAAGTGCCTTGAGACCTACCGAGCTGTATTAGAGTTAAGGTATTATTGTCATCTTTTTTGGCTTATCAAGTAGCTAAAAGACTTATGTTAATAGCTTTAATTTCACTGCAAACTGTAAATACCGTATCAAGTGAAGTGCTTTGTGTGCCGCAGTTCTGTCTCACAGCGCACTGGCTTGACTTCCCTTACATGATGTCAGAAACAAAATTACTCATTTTCAGTACTTGCTCCTGAATCTGTTTGTGTGTGTGTGTGTGTATATACACTGGCTTCTTCAAAGGAGACTAATACATCCATGTTGTTTACATAATTCCAGTGTTAGCTGCAAGGACAGGAATTTGCTGTCTCTTATCAAACTACGTTCCCCACCATCCTCAGTCTCCTGGCATGGGACCACAGTCCTGTAGTCCATAGCAGGTGATACCTCCCCTGTTAAGTGAACCAATACAGGAATCAAAATCTCCTAACAGCCCTTTTCAGAAGGAAAATAATCTAGTCATCCAAATTACTGACATTAAACAATACAATTAAATGTCAGAATCATTCTGCTGCAAAGAAAAATTAAGAACATATTAGGGAAAAGTAAGGCAGGTTGGTCTGGTATGAGCTGTAAGATTACTTCAAAGCACAAAGGACTTCCCAGCAATAATGCATATTGAACAGAACATGAGAATTATAATTTAAGATGCAAAATAAATGACTTTAACATCTTTTTATAGCTTCATTTTGAATTTACAAACAGTTTTGGGGATGAGAAGTTTAGTATTAAGACTGTAGCTTGACAGACACCAAGGATTTGAAATCTAAAGCTTGAAGTTCTCATAAATCTTTCTATTAAGCTCTTTGACAAGTTCCAGAAATTCAGGCAATTGGATCTGCAGTTATTTATGTGCTACCTGGCAGTAGCTAATAAAAGTGTCCTACTTCCTCAAAGGTATATAAAAACGTAAATTGTTTTGAGACTTCTTTAATTTACACATCAGATTTACTGATGTATATTTCACTTTTGCACATTTTTGCTAAATGAGCATTATGGCCTGGAGGCAGGAAAAAAACCCCATAAAATTCTACACTACTTTATATATCCAGATAGGCTTTCTGGATGCGATTCTACCTAATTATTAATACTCTATAACATTGTTCAATATAATGCCCAAGAGCCCCAAGACTAGGAAAAACTGCTTATTGTGAACATGAGAGCAATTTGTGCATTAACTTTAGTTTCCTCACGCTATGAGATATTTAAACAAATAGCAAGCTTCAAGCGTCTGAGTAATCCTGTTTAAATCCTGGTGCCTTGGCAAATACTTAAGAAAAGCTTTTCATTGAAGGAGAAAAATGTGAGTTTTTGAAAATGAAGTACACGGTTTTCTTTATGTTTATGTTGTGGCTCATTAATTCCTCTCCTTACTTGCAGAGTACAACACAGATGACATTTTGATTATCAGGTACTGCCTTGTGACAGAAATGGCAAATTCTCCCCCGAATGCGTTACTCTGTGGTGCAGGAAGGCTGAAAGAGCTGAGACTGATGAGGAATTGTAGAAATTACTCAACCACCTTGAACATTGCAGTGCGGCATTGGAGTGATCATGGTGAAGGGATATATTGAATATTCCTGTAGGAAAACAGCTTTAGAAAGGGAACATTTGAACAAACTGGACATAAACAAGTCCAAGTGACCTGACAGGACTCACCCACGAGTGCTGAGGATGCTGGCCGATTTCAATGTGAGGTCACTCTCAATTACCTTTGAAAGGTCATGGCAGTTCAGAGAAGTTCCTGAAAACTGGAAGAAAACAATCATCACTCCGATCTTCAAGAGGAAGGATCTAGGAACTGCAGGCAAGTCAGCTTTAACTCAGTCCCTGGGAAGGTGTTGAAGCAATTAATCCTTGAAACCATTTCCAGGCACATGAAGGACAAAAAACTGATCAGGAATAGTCAACATGGATTTATGATGGGGAAGCTGTGCTTAACCAACCTGACATCTTTCTACCATGAGGTGACTAGCTTGGTGGATGAGGGGAGAGCAGTAGACACTGTTTATCTTTACTTTAGCAAGGCTTTTGACACTATCTCCAAACATCCTCATAGAAAAGCTGACATGGGTTAGATAAGTGGACAGTGAGATGGATTGAAAACTGGCTGAACAGCCAGGTTTGTGATCAGTAGCACAACATCCAGCTGGAGGACAGTCACTAGAGTTATGCCCCAGAGTGTTGATATTGTGTCCAATATTGTTTAAGTTTGTCTTTAGTGATCTGGATGATGGGCCCAAGCAGAGGACACAAAACTAGAAGTGACTGATACACCAGATGGTTGTACTGCCATTCAGAGGGGTCTTGACAGGCTGGGCAGATGAAGAGAAGGGAAGAAACTCATGAAGTTCAACAAAGGGAAATGCCAAACCTGGCACCTGGAGAGGAACAACCCCATGCATCAGTGCATGCTGGGGGCCAATAGGCTGGAAAGCAGCTTTTCAGAGAAGGACCCAGGGGTGCTGTTGAACAACAAGTTGAATATGAGTCAGCAACATGTCCTTGTGGCAAAGGAGGCCCCCAGCATTAGTAAGAATGTTGCTAGCAGGGAAAGGAAGATGATCCTTCTCCTCTACTCAGCTCTACTGAGGCCACATCTATCTTGCTGGATCCAGTTCTGGGCTCCCCAGTACAAGAGAGGCATGAACATATTAGAATGAGCCAACGGTCACAAAGATGATAAAGGGTTTGGAGCATCTCTCATACAAGGAGAAGCTGATAGAGCTGGGACTGTTCAACCTCAAGAGGGGAAAGCTCAGGGGGATTTTATCCTTGCATATAAATAGCTGATGGATTGTAGTGAAGAAGAGTGAGCTAGGCTTTTCTCAGTGGTGCCCGTGACAGTACAAGAGGCAATGGGCACAAATTGAAATTCCACCTGAACTTAAGTATGGTACACCACCCATACATGAGGGTGATTGAACAATGTAACTGGTTGCCCAGAGAGGTTGTGGCATCTCTGTTCTTGAAGATATTAAAAACTCAACTGGGCATAGTCCTGGGCAACCTTCTCTAGTTGACCCTTCCCTGAGCAGAGGAGGTTGGACTAGATGATCTCCAGAGGTGCCTTCTGGCCTCAGCCATTCTGTGGTTCTGTGACTGCAAACATTGAAATTGACTCTGAGTAGCAGGCTGAGTAAGATGACCTCCAGAGATCCCCTTCAACCTACAAAATCCTGAAGCAATCAGTCACTGTTTCATGTAACAAACGTAATAGGACTCCATTATAAATTGGCAAGCTTACTTCTTCTAATGGATAGTAATTATTATTGCTTTTAATGATTACTTTCTAATATGTTATCCAATACTTTCTATTGTACTTTTTCATTGGATGCAGGAGGCCCCCTTTCACAGTAGACACTCATGTAGAAAATACTTCTTAGCATGTCTCACAGTTAGCTATATTATTTGACCTTGACCTATTTTTCTTTATTTCCAGTAGTGTCCAAAGAATATTAATTCAGTTTTTAAAATACATTATTATGATACTGACAGTATTTGTTGTATTTTGATCTTCTACTCAGTGTGGATTTTAAAAGTGTCTCAGTGAGCTTAGTGTTAGTACCTTGTTGTGATACATTTTAGGAGATCAGCAGGTACCTCAAATTTTGCAGACACAAATCATGTTCTCCAAAGGATGATTAAAGAACTATATGCTCTCTGAAAGATTCTTTCCATACTCTTTTGTCCAACTAAGAGCTTTTTTTTTTTTTTCCTTGGGGGAGGGGGGGGCCCAGGCTGCCATGGAGCTAGTACTTGAGTCTTCACAAGCCAGGATCAGGTTACCTTTTAATTTTCTTTCTGATTAACTAAACCGATTGACCTTTTTGTTTCTTTTTTGTAAGGCTGCCATTCCACAGGTCAAATAATGTGTCACCACTTTAAAGACTTAGAATCTTTCTCGTTATTAATCAAAGGAGCTCATCAGCTTTCATACCCAGAAACTTACAGAAGTAACTAAAGATCATGAAACTATTCACTATGATCCCTAAATTCCTTTTAAAGTCACAGTTTCCACAATAAAATGTCAACAATTACCTTTTGGGTTTTTTTTTACTTATTAGCAAGTATATTGAATAACTCTCAACCAAAAAACAAGTTTTGTGTGACCCCATCCACAGGAAAGACCCCATTCCGTATTTAGATAGAGCTTGGAAGCCTATCCTTTTGTCAATGGGGATAACATTTTGCAAATACATCAGTGATTGTGTACAATATTAGATTTCTTATATAATAAAAATATTTGTCATACAATATCATTCACTGTCTCCAAATCTATATTTCCTGGGAGACCTGTGAGATTGATTGTTCTCAATTGTTACTGATGATACAATTATATACAGGTACATTCACTTCCTCATTAGACAGCACAGTATTAGTCATGCAGATGTATGGCAGATTTGGGCTACATCTAGACTATGTATCTCTATATTTTATCTTTTTAAATTTAGATTCTTTTGAGAAATCCATGTTTAGCACAAAGCAGAATAGTTTCATTTGGGACCACTTTTTTCAGATTTAAAAGTATGATGCTGGCATCTTTATAATCATCTATAATTTCATACGGATGTAATAAGGTCAAATACACAGAATGGCATTTAGATGAAGAGTCTCTAAGTATATTGCAAAATTTGTATGTAGCAGTGAGTAGGATAGATGCTACAGTTGTGTCATTCAGGGCTCATTATATTAATTATATACTGAAGAACAGTATTGGATATTCTTAAATCCAAAATAATTTCCATATATTTCTCTTCAGAAAAATATATGTGGGTAGATCACAGAAAGCACATTGAAAATTAAAAATTTTACAAATTACGTACAAGGAGATCAGAATTATTTGTATATATGTGTGTATATATATACTTATAAATGTTCTCTTTTGACAATTTCCCCAGGTTTTGGTCCAATTTGTTTTTAGATCAAGAAAGAATTTCAAAGTAGAACATGAGAACCAAGCAGATAGGTTATATTCTCAGAAAATATAACTTCTTCAGCTGGAAACAGATGCCTTTCTCCAGTTGTTCTCATAACACTGTGGGTGCTGCACCCCATCTGCTCCAAAAGTTCCCGTTGTCAGATAAGTATCAAAAAGAAAAGTCAATAATTTTACAAGATTGTTTATTGAAAAGCAATAGCAATGAACAAAATATTCCCCGTTAAGTGCAAATCAATGTTATTACACCTTAATGTATGAAAAATATAGCAGCATATGATATTCAATTCTGCATATGGTGAACTAAGCTGTCAATCATAAACTGCATTTAAAACAGGTGCTGTGTAAGGTCATTTTAGCATTCCAGCTGTGATTGATTAAAAAAGAATGGTAGACATGTATTATTGTGTCAAATGCAGGCTGAGATATTTCACCTGTTGTTACCACAACTTTCAAATCAGTAACAAAATTCCCATTGACCTAACCTGGAATTTGATTTAGAACTCCATAAAAAAAGATCCCTAACAGTAATGTTGGCTTTATTTACCTCCATTTGAATTCAATAACATACTGGCACACATTCATGTATCTGAAGAATATATATATGTATGTCATTTGCAGCTGACTAGATGAAGTGGTAGAATTGTATTTAGATTATTAGATAAAATATTATTCATGATTGCATTGGGTTTGCATGGCAAGGTTTTGGCAGCGGGGGGCTACAGGGGTGGCTTCTGTGAGAAGCTGCTAGAAGCTTCCCCTATGTCCAACAGAGCCAACGCCAGC
>NW_008825619.1:851132-852388 GCF_000699105.1 Pygoscelis adeliae | reverse complement strand
GAGCCCATGCTGGAGCAGTCTGTTCCTGAAGGACTGCACCCTGTGGAAGGGACCCACGCTGGAGCAGTTCATGAAGAACTGTAGCCCATGGGAAGGACTCACATTGGAGAAGTTCGTGGAGAACTGTCTCCCGTGGGAGGGACCCCACACTGGAGCAGGGGAAGACTGTGAGGAGTCCTCTCCCTGAGGAGGAAGGAGTGGCAGAGACAATGTGTGATGAACTGACTGCAACCCCCATTCCCCATCCCCCTGCACTGCTTGTGTGGACGAGGTAGAGAATTCGGGAGTAAAGTTGAACCCAGGAAGAAGGGAGGGGTGGGGGGAAGGCATTTTTAAGATTTGGTTTTATTTCTCATTATCCTACTCTGATTTGATTGGTAATAAATTAAACTAATTTCCCCAAGTTGAGTCTGTTTTGCCCATGACAGTAATTGGTGAGTGATTTCTCCCTGTCCTTATCTTGACCCACGAGCCATTCGTTATATTTTTTCTCCACTGTCCAGCTGAGGAAGGGGAGTGATAGAGCAGCTTTGGTGGGCATCTGGCATCCAGCCAGGGTCAACCCCCCACAATGATAACTGAAGCTGTGCTAAAAATCAGTCAAGACAAGGGCTCCATTTTGTAAAGCACTGTGCAAATACAAAACAGGTGATGTTTTTTGTCATGAAAAACTTACAGATGAAACACATTATATACAATTACGACTGTGCTGAAAGGGACAGAAAGAAATCCCTTTACAATGTTCAAATATGCAAAATGGATTTGGCATCCAAGCACATGACCAGCTCCTCATCTGTGGTGGGTTGACCTTGGCTGGCTGCCAGATGCCCAACACAGCTGCTCTCCCCCCCCCCCCCAAACAGGAGAAGCTCATGGGTCAAGGTAAAGACAGTGAGATTGCTTGCCAATTCCATCACAGGTAAAACAGAATCATCTTGAGGAAAATCCATTTAATTTATTGCCAATTTAATTATATTTGGCAAGCAAGAAAAAAAGACAAATTAAAAAAATACCTTCCCCACATGTTCCCTGTCCTGGTTTCGGCAGGGATAGAGTTAATTTCCTTCCTAGTAGCTGGTACAGTGCTGTGTTTTGGATTTAGGATGAGAATGTTGATAACACACCGATGTTTTAGGTGTTGCTAAGTAGTGCTTACACTAGTTAAGGACTTTTTAGTTTCCCATGCTCTGCCAACTGAGAAGGCTGGAGGTGCACAAGAAGCTGGGAGGGGGCACAGCCAAACTGGCCAAAGGGAC
>NW_008825619.1:835737-845433 GCF_000699105.1 Pygoscelis adeliae | reverse complement strand
GGTGAGCAATTGTACTGTGCATCACTTGCTTTGTGTATTATTATATTATTATTATAATTATTATTATTATCATTTTATTTCAATTATTAAACTTTTTTTATCTGAACCCATGAATTTTTCTCCCCTGTGCTCTTCCAATTCTCTCCCCCATCCCACTGGGCGTGGGGGGAGTGAGCGAGCGGCTGCATGGTGCTCAGTTGCCGACTGAGGTTAAACCATGACACTCCCAAGCTTTACTCCAGTCCTTCATTCCCAACTCCTCTACCTCTCCCCCACCCCAAGCAACATGGGGAGGGATGGGGAATGGGGGTGGTTACAGTCAACTCTTTCCTCCTCACACTTTTTCCCTGCACCAGCATGGGCTCTCTATGGACCCCAGTTCCTTCAGGAAATACTCATCTGTTCTGGAGTGAGGTCCTCCATGGGCTGCAGTGTGAATATCTGCTCTGGCATGGTCCTCTCCAAGGGCTGCAGGGAAATCGCAGCTTTACAGTGGTCTCTCCACCGGCTGCAGTGGATCCTGCCCTCCAGCATCTGGAGCACCTCCTCCCACTCCTTCTCTGACCCTGGTTTCTGCAGGGTTTTTTCTCACACTTTTTTTCTTACTCCTCACCACCTGTGCAGCATTTTTTGCCTCTTCCTAAGTATGTTTTCCCAGAGGTTCCCCACCCATGGCTGACAAGCTCAGATGTGCCCTGTGGTGGGTCTGTTGGAGCTGGCTGGAACCAGCTGTGTCCAGCATCGGGCAGCCTCTGACCTCTTGTCACAGAGGCCACCCTGCAGCCCCCCTGCCGTCAGCATCTGGACACCTACGCATCTGCAGAGAAGCAAGAAGGATTAAAGACTGACTGGACCTTAGCCTCTGCTTCCCTTGTACATCAACCAATGCTACTGGTTCCATGCACAAGTGCTAGGCTCTACAAACAGTACAAATTAACAGAAAACATTTGTATCTCATTGGAAATGGTGGAAGAAGAAATACACTAATGCACATGCATAAGATGCAAAGGCATGCAGATGATCTACCCCTGTGAAATTTATAGCTCAAGCTCAAGTTTTACCAAAAATAATGTACTCGGAAATCACACTGTTCATAGCATAGAAGCTGATGCCCGAATACCCACAGAGACAGTGAGAGCACTACTTGAATACTGTTACTGAGCAAGAGTCTGATAAGCCTGGAGAATAGTCTCTTACAATCACAAGCTATTTATTTGCATTAGGGGAGAATATTGTGTATGGGCAAGTTGCAGAACAGGAACAGAGATGCAAAATTTTCATTGCGTGTCTTAGCACTATCTAAATAGAAAATGAATACATTGTGATCTGAACTAATACTAGTCTGTGTTATTAAAATACAAATTTATTTGAAATATACTGTATAAGTAATACATTCAGCTGACAAAAAAATACTAAGAGTTCTTAATAAATTTTTTCAATTTCAAAAGTGGATTTACTGAGTCTGTAAAAGAGTGTGTTCTTAATGGTGTCTAATTCAGTACGCTAAATCTATCTCATATATTTCTTTTGTCAAATAGCAATGGATGTATTTTCTGCATTTTATCAGTTCATTTCTAAATGCAGATGGGTGAGTGAATTCTTAAAAAAACATTCACATTTGCATTTTTAAATAACATATATGTGTAAACGTCTATGTATATATATCTATAACATTTTTATTTCTTTGCTAAATAGACAAATAATCCTCACATGAATTTCCACAGTAAACCATCCAGAATTCTTAGAATTTAACTCAAACACAAAGCAAGGTTTAGATACTGTTACTGATGTCACTTAAAGAACCCCTTTCTCAGCATCTGTCTAGCTGTTCACCCACAGAGGTAGTTTCTGGTTCTGAAATCCATTTTACCTATTTTAACACAGATAGCAATGTATTTGCTATGAAAGCTATTGTAACTGTTATGCTCTCAGTTAACTTCTGTAATTCCAAACAGCAATCTGATATTTCAAAACTGAAGACTAGAGTACTGTCAAGTGACTTTGTGTCTTTCCTTATATACATACATGTTTCTATATATTTGGCCACTTTTTATAAGTGTAATATATGTGAAACATTAAACACATGCATATTTACCATTAAAGTAGGCTGACATAAAAAACACATTTACTGCAAGAAAAAAATGTTTAGATATTCTAACAATACCTAGAAGATAATATAAGACTTACTGGTATTTAGTTTTCAAATAGGCTGAGTTGAGGTTTCTATTGGACAGCCTCAGACAGAAGATTATTTGCCAAGTAATGGTGTTTATCCAGTTTCTTTAAATGGCTTTAGGCAGGTTTTCAGTGTGTCTTGGAAAGAACATTTTTTGACTTTCATTTGCCTGTCCTGCTTGTTTAGATTACATACTTGGAGCAGAAACCTCTTAATTAGATTTTTTTCCAGATGGCAGAAACTTGGGCTTAGCTGATGTTCCTTGCAGTCCTGTAATAAAATTAAATACTGCTATTAATAAACTATTAATACTCTCATATAGTTGCTGTACCTAAGTGGTCTTGCTTTGCCTATTTGCATAGCATTAATAATACTTCAGTTATAACAACGGCATTAGAATATTGTATTGTAAAGGTAAGATCATAAGAGTTAGGAAATACCAGTATCAAAGTCACTTGTCCAGTTCTGTATGCATTGCCAGATACTCTTTAACTATTTTTTTCTTCCACAGAAATCTTTGATTCTTTCATTTCATGTGCTGCAAAGGTTTATTGAATGATGAAGGTAATCAATATTTTAGGATTTATGACCACTCATTGCCCTCCCTATTAACTGCACACTGTTGAAATCTTGTTCTAAACTTTTAATTATTGATTTTCTTACAGTCTTCTGTTCCAACAATATTAGTAGTCAGTGATTAAACCCCCTGAGAAATGTTAACACAAGCATCAAAATGGGAGGGGATAAAATGGTTAATTTACAAAATTCTGTTTGCATGTTCTTCAAAAACTTTTTTTTTCCTTTAAAACTAAAAGATTTTTTTATACTGTGCATTTCATGAGAACCTGTATGTTCTAATTTTGCCTACAATATTTCAAAAAGATGACTGTTTACATTTCAGAAATACCTCTATCACATTTTTAAATGACAGGGCTAAGTATTCTGTCAACTTTTCTTGCCTTTTTACAGGATCATAATATAATTCAGAGGGGAAGGGACTTCTGGAGGATTCTGGGCCAACCTTCTGCTCAAAGCAAGGTCAGTACTGAAAAAGGGCCAGGGTTACTCAGGCCTTTTATAGTTAGGCCTTGAAAACATCTATGGATGGGGACTGCACAAACCTCTCTGGGAAACCTTATTGCGCTTAATTACCATCACCATATTTTTTTTTCCTTATATCCAGCTGAAACATCCCTGTTTGAATTTATGACCACTGTTTCCCACTTTGCTACTGTGGAACTCAATGAAAAGTCTGGCTCCATCTTCTTTTAACCTGCCTTTCAGGACTCCAAGGGCACCACCAGCCCTGACCGTCCCTGCCCAACCCTCCCCCGGGGGCTCCCCCCACCCTGTCCACAGTCCAGGATCCCATTTCAACCCCCTGGGACCATCAGTTTCTGCCTGAGCTACTCTGTGGAGACGGAGCCTTGGATGACAAGGACCCTGCCCTGACAGCTGGGTTATCATCCTTAGCTATCGGCTCTCCGTCCCCTAGGACGCAGGCAGTCCCTGTGGCACCCTAGTAGTACTCATATGCGCTGGGGAGCCTGCAGCCCTGACGCCATCTGTTCTCCAGGCTGAACCAGCCCAGCTCCACCAGCCTCTCCTCGCAGGGCAAATGCTCCAGGCCTGACCACCTTGGGGGCCCTCCACTGAGCTTGCTCTGGTCTGTCAATGTCCTTCTTGTGTTGACAGGGCCAAAAATGGACACAGTATTTACAAGTGCCATGCTAAGAGGGATAATCACTTCCTTCAACCTACTGGCTGGGCTGTTGTTGATACAGCTTAGTATACTGTAAGCCTTCTTCACTGCCAAGGCACACTGCTAGTCCATGTTTAGCCTGCTGGACCAGGTCCTGGACCACCAGGACCCCCAGATCTTTTGCAGCAGAGCAGCTCCCCAGCCAGTCTGTCTCCAGCCAGTCTACTGAGCCCAGTGCAGGGCTTTGCAATTGCCATTGCTGAATTCATACAATTCTTGTCAGCCCATTTCTCCAGCCTGCCTATGTTCCTCTGCATGGTGGCCCTGCCTTTAAACATTTTTACTGCACTCTCCAGTGTGATGCTGTCCATGAACTTGATAAGAGTACATCTGTTTCCTTCTCTACATCATTGACAAAAATATTAATAAGAAAATGTCACCAGATAGACATGTGAAGATCTCCACTTGTAACTGGTCTCCAGGCTGAATATTAACATTTAACAGGAACACTTTCAGTGCACCAAACCAGTCATTTTTTCACCCATCTGCTAGTCTATCCATCTTGGCCAAACAGATAAAAAAATATGTTAAGAAACAGTCTCAAAAATCTTGCTAAAGATCCACAGATCTTATTTCATCATAGAAGACTATTGTTTTGGTCAAACATGATTTACGCTCAGTAAGTCCATGCTGGTTCTTCCTAGTTACTTCTGATGTGTTCCAAAATACCATTCAAGACTACTTGCTCCGTGATTTCCCCACGGACTTGAGTGAAGCTGACTAGGCTGCAATTCTCTAGATGTCCTTTTCACCCTTTGTGAAGATGGATGCAACAGTTGACTAGATATTGAGGTCCTTCCCCAGTCTCCATGATCTTTCAAAGATGATAGACAGCAGCTTGACAATGACATTAGCCAGGTTTCAGCATCCCTACATTCATCCAATTTAGTCCCATAGACTTGCATGGGCCAAGATTTCTCAAGAGATCCCAGACTTGATCCTCTTCCATTGCTCGTAGCTCCTGACTTAATCAACTTTGTTTCTAGGCAGAAGGGTCTGGAAGATATTGTCAGTAAAAATGAAGGCAAAGAAGGCATTGAGTATCTCTGCCTTACCTGTACACGCTGTCACTAAACCATCCACCACGTTCAGCTGCAATTATTCCTTATTTATTTATTTATTCATACCATAACAGTAGAAGTTCTTTTAGTCCCTATTGTCCCTTGCTGGTTTCACTCCCAGTTGTACTTTGGCTTTCCTAACTCCTACCTTGCATGCCATGGCAATATTGCTGTAATTCTCATCCTGGGTCTCACTTCCATATCCTGTGTATGTCCTTTTATGCTTTGAGGGTCAATCATGGGTTCCCTGTTTAACCAAGCTAGTCTTCTTATATGTCTATTCATTTCCCTGTGAATGAGGATGAACCATTTTTGTGCTTGAAAGATGTTGTCCCTAAAGACTTAGTATAAATTTTCTTCTATTTCTAACTCAAGACAAGGTGAATTTAAGGGTCTACTAGCTTATATGACCTTACTGAAGTATGGAGACTTATACGTCCATGTCTTAAAGCTGACAATAAAAATATTTAATTGTCTTCTTTTAAGTTTTAAATGTATATTGTTTAAGTTATTAATAATTAAGATTAGAGCTGTTGGAATCACAAGCAACCTACTGGTAATCAGGCTAACATTTTACAAAATATAAATATCATTTAACTAAGATAAGCTGACAAATCTAGAATGTTGAATATGACTAGAATAAAAGAAAAAAGTGCAAAGAAACATAAATGGAAAAGAGTAATTATCAAGATAATACTAAGATGTTTTCCAGTAGAATTAGACAGACATAGATGTTCTTACAGTATTCTAAGCCAATGTGAAATACTTATCAAAGTTTTTACTTTTACAGTACAGTTTGCCTATCAATATTACAGTCAGTACCAGAACAACAGAGATTTTGAAGCTGCAAATATTTGAATATATATTGCAGTGCTGATTGGGAAAATCAAAATGTTAATAGTAAAGACTCATTGAAGAAGTGACCAGTGAAGATTATGCAGATCACGGAAATAGTACTGAAAACGTAGTAAGATATTAAGGACAAGTATGGAAATGAGATACAACATTTCAAAAAGGTGTTATATAAATTTAAAGTTACATATTAAAGTGAGGAAAATAATTGATTTGTGTTTTGTGGTTTGTGGGGGAAAAAAGGAAAATGAAAACTTTTAGAAAGTCATAATTTTCCCCCATCTGATGCATGTTGGCATTGAATGAACTCATTTCAGGTAGCTCAATTGTCTACTTTAGGAAGAGATGCACTAAATTCCACAAATGAATATTTGTCTGTATTTGATTATTGATTACAAAGATAACTAGTGCAACTATCTTGAATACAGATATCTAGAACATAGAAGTCTACGCTCTGTCACCTGGATCTCATACATGGTGTCATAATCATCGTATGCTAAAAAGCAACTCCCCCACTGCTCCAACTCTCTGGCAAAGCTGAAATACTAAGCCAAACAGATTTGAAACAAGACAAAGATGTAAAAGTGACACTGGCTGGTAAAAGCAGTTACAGTTCTTCCGGGGCCTGATCACACTGATACGTATGTATCAGTGAACATGTATGTGTGTGCATATGCAAGCATATGTGTGCTTACATGTAGATGTTTATATATTTTCAAAGCACAAAGCTACTTACAGACAATGTGTCTTTTAAGGAGTGATAGGTCAAAATCAAGGAAATGGTCCAGTACTGAAAATGGCAACAGTGATTTTTTTTCAGCTGTCATGTTCTACTGCCAGGTGAAATAAGCAGAATTTTGTTGCCAGTGTCTTTACAGGCATTACTGCTGTCCAGGTCTGTTTGTTGAAAAAAATTTACAATTAGGTTATATGATAAAAGCTCATCTGCGTGCCCATATGGTAGCACAGAAAGTAGCAGGTGGGAGATCCCAAATAGTACCCTGTCCCAGCTGCTCCCGGGTCCATCAAAAGCCCATCAGTCCATTAAAGGTGCTTCTCCACAAGACCAGAGGAGTACAGAGGCCCAAAGGCAGATGGGAACCCAGATTCCCAAAGGCAGATAGGAACTCAGAAGGGATCCCCTATCCAGACCCTTCCAGGGCTGTCCTAGGACACCCTCAGACCCAGTGTCCATGTCTGAAACCCATCAAGATGAGTGAATTCTAGAGCCACCTTTTGGACTGAGGGGGGTTGCTGCCTAGGGGTGTGGGAGGCAGGATGCAAGGGAAGAACATTTGGGCATTGCACAAGTTTTTTTATGGGATGTTTAGAAGAGGAACAAAAAGTGGGAAAAGGGTTGGATTTTGGTGGTTTGGGAAGGGGCAAGTACGGAAAAATAGAGGAGTAAAGGGCTAAAAGGGGCTGGTCGTGTAAATAGTTGCTTGCTTGATGTGCTTGTCTGGCCATGCCCTGCACTTGATAGCACACTCTGTCTTATCGTCTTATTAAATTCCTTTATAACTCTTTTTGTGGTTGAGGGACATCTATTCTGTGTGCTTGTGTGTGTATGGGGATCTAAGTGCCAGCAACTGGAGTCAGACCATGGGGTGGACGGCCCATATGTCTGTGGTGCCAACAGCTGGAGCGAGTGAGGGTATGATTGCGAGCGAAGTTGAAGCTGCACTAGTCAGTGAGGTGACCTAGGAGCTAAGCATGTCTCCAACAACAAGACCACAGGAGAGCTGACTTCTGGGGACTAGGGGAGTCCTGGACAGCTTTGGGTGTGCAAGTGTGCTGGACAGATCTACACTGTATAAATGTACATACATATTCCCACAGATGGATCTCCATCCTCATCAGCCAGAGATGGGAGCAGGTTGAGGCTGTTGGTGCTGTCTGTGTTCATATGAGTGCTGTTTGTGTTTGTTTGTGTTATTTGTGTGGCTGGTCATGTACATGTGTGGTGTACATGTATGCTCTGTGTGTGTGTGTGCCTGTTGGGAATACATTTTCAGCTTCAATACTGGTTGGAACCGGGACAAGCAGCTGAAGCGGCCTCACCTCTTGCACACACCTTCACAAATAGTAAGTTCCTATCCTGTGAGCAGGTGGAACAGGTCAAAATCTTCTGTGTGTCCAAAGACAAAGAAAATGCTCATTACTCAAAAAGAAAAATCAGAAGAAATTATGAAGGTGTGTGATCAGTTAAATCTTTTAGAAAAAGAAAAGATGTGGGAAAAAAAATCATTTTTTGTAGCTTTCACCATAAATAAGATCTTATAAGAACTTACAAGTGAATGGTTTTTTTTGTTTGTTTTGTTGAAGTACAAGTTATTTATCTCTATTTGTATCAATAAGCAGTTATTCATATGAGTATCAATGACATCCATGGGTTTTGTCTTCTTTGTAGCTCACAGGAGCTACTCAGATTTGCCCAATTCAAGCTTGTGAATATAACAAGAGGTAAGGCAGAACACTTTTCCTAGCATTAAGATGGAGTGTATCTCCTTTAATGGGGTTTGGAGGTTGAAAGTGATTGTCTTTACGGACTTTTTCCCCAGTTTTATGAATCATAATTTAGCCCCTAAAGTGCATTACAGTTTTCATAGTTTCATATTCTTCTGGATTGACATGTCAAGTGCTGACAGTACGACATTTTGGATATTCATCTATCTTATTTCAGTGATCTGCAATGTGTGTGTGAATCATAAATCTCTGCTCTGTACCTTGACAAACTTTTTCAGGCAGTGTTGCTCAGCCCATTCCTATTTAATTATTGCTCAGAGTTTCATCAGGAAAACCATATTCTGAAGCACATATAATCAATCAAACATGCCATATTTCTTCTGTACATTTGCTGTAGTGCAGACTGAATAATAATTATGAGAATTAGAGATATAATTCAACTAGTAAATATTACCATAATTATAATTGTGTTGTATAATTTGACTAATACAGATATTCCAGTCCAGCAAATATATTTTGAGTTTGGCTTTATTCAAGAAAAAGCAGATAGGGAGGGGGTAGGATGGGGTGAGGGATGAAAATGACAGTCTTCTTATGTGGTCTGATGTAAAATTGGTGAAATGTTATTATGCTTTATTGGCATAAAATAAATTAAATGACATAATGGTCAGGAAAAAAACAGTTAACTAAAAAGGTCAAAATGAAATAAAAATGTTTCAGTGCTGTCTAACCGATGTATTAGAGCCATCCATTCATCAGAGCCAAAATTATCTTCAGTGTTTATTTTGAAATCAGAGAGATGTAGGATGTGAAAAGAAATGACTTCACATTCAATTCTAATCATGGTCTGTTAGGGTTCCCCCCAAAGTTATGCTGGGGAAAGAGAACTAACCGAATAATGCCAAGATGGTATGTTGTGCAAACCTATGTTCCCATGATGACTCCAGCCATACTGTGATTCTCGTAGGTACAGAAGATTTTTGTCAGCGTAGTTGCCTGGTTTCTCAGTACTCAGTAGTTTGTATTTAGTTACACTTTTCCACTATTTTTAGCCAGAAGAGATTGTTCCACTTTTTGCTTGCATGAGTCCTTATGAGGTAAATAGAGGGTTGGAGAATGAACGATCTCAAGCATTGCAGTGATCATCCACGCTGCTTTAACATTAGCTCTCTCCTTGGTTCTTCTTTTAACTTTTTGTGCTAACTCTAAGACAACTCTGTTATGAGATTAGTGTAGACATCAGCCAAGCTAATGCTATAGCTCTTGGATCTAGAAATGAATCTTTGGCAAGAAGGACTTGTCTTTTATTTATTTCTATTTTATTTTAGGACTGATACTCCTTTTTTTTTGGGGGGGGGGGAGGGGGGGGGGGGGGGGGG
>NW_008825619.1:833515-835681 GCF_000699105.1 Pygoscelis adeliae | reverse complement strand
ATTGGTATCAATGCTGTTAGGAATATGGTCCTCTCAAAGCAATAGAAAGATGATTGTGAGTGCTCATATTTTTCCAGATAATTCAGTCAATGAACCTTTCATGTTGCATTTTGCTAGTGATCCATAAAAGACTCAGTTTGTTGAAACTACACTGTGTGTTTTCAACAGTTCTCATGTATAAATATTCATTCTTACAAACAGACATATACTTGTGTGTGTGTGCCATTGCTTGCCCAGAAGTTCAAATGTTTGTTTGGACTTTCCCCTAAATGAGAATGCAAACACTAACCTAGTCTCTTAAGAAAACCATGCTACTTTTAGGCTAAAAACCAGTGCAACAAGTTGGCCTCAATCACTGAATTTGGTCTGCCAGAATGAATGTGACCTCTTCTGTTGTTACATTAATAAGGTTCTTTTCTCTAGAGTAATCCTTTGGGATGTATCAGTGTAATCTCTGTCTTTTGGCATTCTTCCCATGTCAAAGACCAATTGTTATACGAGGACTTTTTTTTACTGCTTTTTTCCTATGAGAATGAACTATTCAGTCCTGTTTTTTCATTTAAAAAAAAAAAATTAGAACATAGGAAATGGACCAGATCCAAGGTCAATCTCTGAATTAATATGGAACGAGAGATGTTTCAGGGAAGGAATAACAATTTGTATAGTGAATGCTGATGTTTTGCAATTTGAAAGAAAAAAAAAAAGGAGGAAAAAAAAAAAGAACAAATCCAAGAAAGGGAATGGAAACAGAGTTTCATGGCTGTTGTGCAAATGTGCTGCTTCAGCAACGACAGACTCTAGTGTGGGGACCTGAGAGCAGTCCTGCAAGCCTCTCATGCCAAAAGAGGAAAGTGGGGGAGCAGGCCAAAATCCACACAGGCTTGGAAACCTGCCTGACATAAGTTTATAAGTTTTAAGAAGCTTTGCCAAGGGCTCTGTTGCATCACTGGCAAAATCGTCAAATGGTCTGACTTCAGTCGGAACTGATCTGCATAATAAATAATTATTTCCTGACAGACTAATGACACTCCCTAAGTTAAAAAGACAGTTTTGTCACAAACTTCATTTATAGATGCTTATGTATTAATTTTAAAATTAAAATGAAGTTTTAGCAAGATTTGTAGGAATAGTGAGCATATCTAATACCATTATTTGTCTATCCATTTTGTCTGTAGATCCCCCTTTGTAGCTTGTGATAGACTGTAGGCAGATCAAAATGTATTTACAAAATGATGATAATGACATTTCAAAGCAGTTAAGTCCCTATAATCGTAACGAAAATTTGTGGCAGTCTGAAGGAGAGACTCAGGTTAGTGCCTTCATTGAAGAAAAAAACAAAGGGAATGCAATTTATACAGTTGTTGTTGTGGGTTTTTTTTTTTTTTTTGGCAATGTCTAAAGGACAGCTTCTTTTCCTGGCCAGCTAAATGCACATAACTCTGGCCAAGTTGTATCATCTGTTGTATTTTCTTTGGTGGAAAGAATCACTGGTGACAACAGAGAGCGGAAGGGAGAATTAGTGTTACCCTTGTTATAAGGGAAAGGTGTCAGGTAGCAAACCAGGCAAAACCGTAAGTCATTTGCTTCTGTTTGCTCTGCTGCTAATGGAACAAATTGCTTTTCTATAGTCTTAGGAGCATAGAAGTATTTTAGATATATTTATATAATTCATGTCTATTTGTATTAATCTCATTTTCATGTTAGAACAGTATAATTTCAGTTTCTGTGTTCTTTAAAAGTACTAACCTTTATTATGCAAAATTCCTTCTAACAGTTATCACACACATTATTATAGCTTTATTAAGATAATCAAAATTCAGAATTATTTGTTTTAAATTAATTTTTATTGCGTCTTCAGAAACCATCAATCAAGGATCAAGATCTTTTCTGCATTTTTATAAAAATAACCAACAGATAATCTGTTCACTGAAGAGGTTTTACTGTAGTTCAAAAAATTAGAGGGATTTTGAAATTATAATGAAACCATAGTCATATTTGCCCTGCTTGTAGGCTTGAAGTTCATAGAAAGTACATAGAAGGAGAAAAGCTGTCCTAGGAAACAGATTACATCTGTTGTACCATTGCCTGTCTTGCATGAAAGAGGAACTTTAAAAGTGGTAACCCCCCTAATCCCCAGAAAAAACCCAAACAAAAAATCCCCCATAC
>NW_008825619.1:812579-833503 GCF_000699105.1 Pygoscelis adeliae | reverse complement strand
TCCAGTGTTTTGAAATTTGTTAGCTAGAGAACTCGGCTGCAGCATAGGAAGCTTAAATTCAAAGAAACATCCTAA
Organism: Pygoscelis adeliae; assembly: GCF_000699105.1. Lineage (NCBI taxonomy): Eukaryota > Metazoa > Chordata > Aves > Sphenisciformes > Spheniscidae > Pygoscelis > Pygoscelis adeliae. Next base: position 833,428 of record NW_008825619.1, on the reverse strand, counting down.
TAATTCAGATCAGACCATTATGCCTACTCTCAGTCCTTTTTTTTCCTACAAATGAATAAAAGCATGTTCAGTGGGTTTGGACCTTTCATAGCTAGTGAAAGATATCTCTAATCCCTGTGTCTTGGGCTATTTTAGGCAGGTGGAAAGACCTTTCTTTGGTTTTTAGACACAAATGACGTTGTCAAAACTAATATGTATGTTATAGTGAAATGTTATAGTTTGACCATCATGAACATTTTATGACTTAAAACTGGTAAAAGCCTGGCCCATCACTGGTTAAGATTTCTAGATCAAGAATGAATTGCACACATTCACAGTGTTGCTGATTTATATCAGGTGTCAAAATCACTCCCACTCTAGCTAATTAACCTTTTGTGAATTTCTTGTAAACTGTTTTTCTGAAACTGCAGTGGTGACAAATGGCTGATGTTCTTCTCTATTTCTGCAAGAAATTAAAATGAACTTTTGTTTTACAGTGAAAATCTCATTTTTCTACATAGATCCTTGTTACCCTGCACATGTCCTGTTCTCAAGAGAATGTTTTCATACAGAAAACTGCAGGAATATAACATTTCATATAGGGAAAAGAAGCCACTTTTTCAGACTTAAAAGAAGCCTGAGCTTAGTTGTGGAGGAAATTCCTTTCAATATTATTGCTTCATAAAATATAGTGACTTCAGAGCTGCAATCTGTTCCAAAGAGAATACTTCACAGGATCTTGTTCAGCTCCTGTCCTCCCCAATGCCACTGGCAGAATGTGTTACACTTGTTCACAGTACGCACCCAGGGAAAGAAAGAAAAGGGAAATAGCCAGCTAGTAATATTTAGTGCAACTGCAATTCACTCTCTAACAAAGGAGAAACAGTGAATGGGGAATGGAGAACCAGCAAACACAAAATAATTTATAAACAGAATCCAAACAGGCATAACATAACCGAAATCAAAGCTGAGACTTCTGGGGAAAGCTTGCTCAAAATATCAAGATCATACCTGCCGGGAAAAAAGTATGTTATGGGAGCAAATTAGGCTACAATAAAGCAGTACTCATGTAGCAAGATGAGAGTAAAAGTATACCAGTATCTCAGCTTAAGCTGTTTCATGGTCATTTTTGTTTGCTTGTTTTAAGAACATCCTCAGTGTCTAAATACAGAAGTCTACATCGGAGCTACTCCCTTTGCCTTTATGTTCAACAGGCACCTACCAGGTATTAATCTGACCTATTTCAGACATCTCTTCAGGGTAGGATGAATGGAGCTTTCAAAGTACTTTTTTTTCTTCATTATCCAGAAAAAAATCCTAGCGTATGCAACTATTCATATGTATTCATTAGTATACATATATTCATATGTACCCATAAGTATGCATATTCAGTGAGATGAATTTCCTACCCCAAACAAGAATCCAGCATTCCTGTTCTGCTGTTCCTCACTCCCAGGTTATTGTAACTAGCAGCAAGACTCTGGTAAAGGTGATCTTAATACAGAAGAATACAAAGATGCATTAAAGAACTAATTCAATACAGTGCATCATTACTTACAGTGCAACTCTGAGAGCAGGTATTTGACATTACCACTACTGAGGTTTTTCTCTTTCTCTCAAATCCTTAGGATTCTGTAAATTTTTCAGTAATAATATTGGTCACTCAGAGTCTTTCTAAGGTGATAAGACAGTGAAAACTTTTGGTTATTTAGGGAATGTCTAGAATACTGCCGCAAACTTGCCACTGAATAAACTTTCCATGATTGTTGGGGTTTTCTTCTGGTGGGCAGATGGGGGTGAGGAAGATTTTGTTCTTTTTTTCCTTAAACTTCTCACTAATAGTAGAGTTGAACAAGAACTTTTAGACAGATGAACTGAGCAGATCTGTTGGCTAACTGCCTACAAGAAATGTGAAATTTTTCTTTTCTCTTTAAGCTTAAAGAAAGTGAATTTTAAGTATTAATTTTCAAGTGTTTAAAATATCTCATTCTAAACTCAGTCAAATCTGCAAACATCTCATGGATTTTATTCAGAAAATGAAATTAAATCTTCAGAGGTAATATCTTCTATGACACAGTCATGATTATAACAGCACTACTACTATCCTAAAAATCTAACTTCGGAAATTTCACAGTGAAGGGATCTTTCTTTCCTGTCAACATTTTGAAGCTGAGTTTCATTGTGTCTATCTAGAATTCCAAATTCTGTACTCCTTGTGAGCTGCAGCAGATCGGAGAAATCTGGGAGGTGTTAGGAACCAAAAGTGACTGGATATGACATTTACAGTGTCTCCTCTGGAAAAGGTTATAGTCATGAGGGAACAACTGTATAAGCACCAGATGACAACTAGCTTATACATTCAGTAAGAACAACTAATTTAAGCAATGATAACCATCAAACTGCTGAAGGAAAAATGGTCAAATATGTATTTCATTAGCAAAAGCTTGATTAGGACTGGACCCAGAATTCAGTTAAGATAATGAACTTATTAATTGCAAAGGCATTTGGTTCTGACCAAAGATATAAAAATGTACTTGAAAATTGGTTCAGGATGACTATAAATAGCTTTTGCTTTCTGCCCAATATCCTCTTTTTACACAATAATATTTATTTAGTAAGAATTTATTTATTCATCATCTAAAACTGCAACTAATGCTATTATCACATTGTATAATGCGCATCAACCTTCAAATAATTTAAATAATTTAGTAGATCTAAAACAAGAGATAAAAAGGAAAATACACATCTTTCTATGCAGAGCCTGTCTCAACTTGGGACCAGGAGACTGAAATTCATTCCAGCACTGATTGCTATGAGAAGCATGGGTATACTTTGAAAGAAAAGGAAGAATAGTATTGAATCTGAAGCTAATGAACAATCTGCCCTCTTCACAAAACATCCAAATGTCATCCTTTGAGGTACCATCTCATTATTTTTTGATAATTTTTGTGATACTCTGAAAAGTAACTGATTGTACAAAAAAAAAAAAAAAAAAGGAAAGGAAGAGAGAAAGATAAACTTCGATATCTAGAAAGACAGCAGCTAAAACAAAAAGAAGCTGATTGACAAGGACTACAAAACATACAATTTTACATCTGTAAGGAGAATGAGTTAAAATTGTACCATTGCATTTTGCCCTATATTTTTGTCCTATAATTTGCACCACAAGGAAGGGATTTTCTGATCCTTCATGAGTTCTGACAGTGATAAGACTATAAACATCACTGTTTGTGGGCCATAGTGAAGCTCAAAAAGTTGCCTGGCAGAAAAGTGTTAAAACAAATCCATACTTTAGTATGAACATATGTAATATGTATGAAGTAGTATAAGACAACTCTAAATGCAGATGCCTGTTTGCTTCCAAAACAACAGTATTCTTGAATGTAATAGAAAAATTCACCTATTTCAATTAACAGTTTTGTTTACTGTTTGGTTCACCTGTGTCACTTTATATTATGTGGAGAAATATAATTTTTAAAAAGTTAACCATCTGTGGAAATATTTAATCAATTCTAGTTTCTCATCATGCCTACAGACTGGTTTGCTTCATATCATATACATACAATTTTGAAAATACTTTTTCTCCCAGAGATCTTATGATCTGAATATGAAACAAAGCACAAATTATAATGACAGGCAGCTAGATGGGGTAGCTCACTAGGAAACAGTCCTATGTGAATCTCTCACAGGCACTTCTTAACTTTTGTACTTATCTTAATACTTTGTACTTGTTTAATTTGTTTCAGTATATGGAAACTGCACTTAAGAAGTGGCTGATTATCCTCTGTTGGGTTTTATAAGAAAATAGAAAAGTCTGAGAGAATGTTGCAGGAAAATGAAATGCATTGAACATTTCTGTAACGTCTTCATTTTTGTTACAATAATTGAATAACAAATTAAAACACATTTTCACAAAAGCAAGTGTCACTTTTACATCATCTTTTATTTCTTGTTCTACTTGTTGTTCATTGAAGCAGTAGTAACAAAGTGTTGTAAATATGCTGTTTGATTAATATCTTATTAACTGACAACATACTGAATTTTTAATATATCAGCCTAAACTTTCAACAGGCAATTGCCTAACAGACCTACCAACATTTCATATAATGGCATGAAAGTCCTAATGGCTACACAGACAGAAAAATGATGAATATCTCAGAAAACTAATCTGGGTGAGCAAATAGCTTACACTGAGCTATCAAAGAAATTACAACATTCATATCCAAGTTCTGTTCTCTAAGTTTCCTACAGGTGTCATATTCATTGAATGGAAGATTTTATTGACATGAATATTAAATAACCGTATTATTCACAAGTAATACTGCTTAGTCAAACTACTGAGTTTAGCCCAAATTACTACCCATAAAACCTTTGATTCCAATCACTTACTGTGTGCCTGTATATGATGCAGATTTTACAGGAAAATGAAATATGACTATTTCAGGGAGTTCTTAAGAAATATACTGGTATTTTATTTTTACTTTTCAGATTTTCAAAGCAATTGTTTTGAAACCATGATTTACAGGGGGGACAGGAAAAAGTTAAAGGAAAAAATGATATGAGCATCACGTTCCAATACATTATGGTATCTTGACATGACGGGCCAACATTTAAAAATTTTCAAAGCCTTAGGCAAGAACTGTATATTATTAGCAAGGACAATTTAATAGTCTTCAGTCATATGAAACTCTTCTACCCACAGTTCCATGTGCAAAGCAACAAAACTGAAATCAAAGGAAAACTTTTGCAAATGGGATTGCAAAGTCACTGTAATTGGAATCCAAACCTGGATATTTATGACAAAGATGAGTTTACTGTGAATGCAACCTCTGTCACTCAGATCTTCTGAAGAACAGATTTTCCCAGGTATTTGATTGGATTTTGCTCTATCGATGCCCTGTGGGCAATGAAACATGGACTTTAAGCTGTCTTCAAATAACAATTTAGAATACATTTATGCTAAGCAATTCTATTGTGCACTTAAAATTCCATCACATCATTGATACTGCTTTTGTTGGTTATATCCCAAAGGGAGTTTTAAGAACAAAATCAAAGTTTTGAGTTAAGTGAGGATAATACCAGCCATCTTTAAAGTGCAAAGACATTTATCTGCACCAATCTATATTTTCAAAATAAAATTTGCAGCAAAGTGCTAAACTTTAGTAGCTTTTTTTAGTCTAAAGAAGGAACTTGTTCTGCACTAATGAATATGAAAAAATTACTGATGGTAGGAAATGCTAAAGAAACTGTGAAAGCATATTAGGGGGGTTTTGTATGCTTGTTTTTTAAATAGTAGTTCTTTATGAAATTATGGTTCTAACCCTGAAAACTAAATGGTATAAGGGAAGCTGTATGCTAATGTGCTTAAGCTTTTTCCTTTGTGTAAGTCTTTGTGGGACTGGCATTCAAGTTCAAAGAAAATAAAACACACAGTTATAATTTAGAAGTAATTACAGCTCTAACTAATATTCCATATAGTGAAAAAAACCTTATATGGCTAAATGAAGAAATTTATTGCAGATTTTGTTTTAAGTATTCTGGGAATAAATCAATCGGTACTAATATTACAGTTTAAAGTGATCTCTGTTCTCTCCCACTTCCTCAGAAAGTTGGATTTGGACAACAAGGACATGTAGACAAATAACACACCAGAGTAGTAGTGAGGAAATTCATCCTTTTGCTTCAGAGTAGCTCTTGGTACAAACTTTCACCCTGATGAATTTAGAAATAAAACTGATAAACGCATCTAAAACAGTCACCACAACAAAAATATTCAGTAAAAATGAGAGAAAAATCCAATAAAATGTGCAGAACAATCCCAGTTCTGAATAGCTGAGAACTTAGGTCACAAAAGATAATTCAGCCATGCAATTGCTTCAGAGAGTACAGCTGTAGTTAAAATGTCATTAAAAAGAAGGTCTTGATAGTGTGTTAACCTTCTCAGTGAGGTATAAAGAACTTGGCTTAGAGAGGAGCAACAATTCTGCTTGGCTACATATAGCTTCATAACTCATTTATATTTATCTTAAAATTATCTAGCTCCACAATAACAGTGATCAGAACCCAGCAAATTCTACAGGTCAGACCCTGTCTTGCAAACAGCTGGATAGCAACAACTGCTTTCTGCACACACGTTTCATTATTCATAAACATATAACAACAACCCTGTTCAGAAACAGCCTGTACTTATTGAGAGGTAAACCTGAGATCAGTGGTGATGGACAAAAGCAGACCTTGGAGAAATATTTTTTGCTGAACTTGTATAATTTGGAAAAAATGTGTCTGCAGTGTATGACCTGTAGGGACTGTAATTTATATCCCTTTACTTAGTGTCATTGTATGAATGCATGGATCTGTGATGTTAATAATAGATATCACTAAAAAAATTCCTCAAAGTTCATAGATGTTCAGATATAAGAAACTCAATAAACAAAGTTGCCTCAGAAGTAAAGCAACATATTAGTAGAAAGGACTAATTTCAAAGTATTAATTTTGTGAGCTTATTGCAGTTCATCTAAGATTTAGAAGCCTAGATTTAACCTCTATTTTTAAAATATTTTAAAGCTTGGGTAAGCAAGATGTGTCCTTTATTAAAACAGCAACAAAACTAACTCTTAGAGTTCTGGCCTTAGGATGTAAAGAGAACCATCACAGAAAACTTATGTTTATTTTTATGTTTTAATTTAAAAATGCTAAATGAACTATGTTTTGGTAACATGATCTGAAATGAACAGAGAAAGAAAAAAACTCACAAATATAACTGACGGTGATGTTAATTATTACTCCAAATTCCTTCCTCCAAAGAAAGTCATATCATGTTATCCACGTATTCTCTTAGTCCGTCAGTTTAGGAAAATGTCAAGGGTTTAAATTCTGTAATGTATTTTCACTATCTTTATGACCGTCCCTATTTATGGAATTGGAGAAGAAGTACAAGATAACAACTGGGTTACAGTTATATTTAAATTGTCAGGAGGATAGATTAGGCTCATAGTATTTTCTGTTCTCATTACAGGCATTGTCATAAGAATGTAGAATTTAAATTTTAATGCCTCATATATTTTAGCAAGCACAATTGTAAAATGTACTTTTGTGACCTTCCCAATGTTTGTTTTCTGATTTATTAGCACCTTTTATAGTTCCCTGCCCAGAGCTCTCAGAATGTTTAAGGGGAATGTCAGAATGCTCAGCCTATGTACGTATAGCGCTATTTAAAGGTTTATATATTGTAAACAGTTTATAGCAGAGGGCATCTTCTAAGTGGGTTACCACATTACTTAACATGAGGATGACTGTCATTTGGGGTTTTATCTCAATAGAGCTCTTAAATAAGGATCCCTTATCTAAAATATGTCACATAGTACAGTAATGGTACAGATTCTCAAAATAAAAAAGAGAGCTAATCTCAAAATATTCTTAGTGAATTTAGTGCATTTATTTATTGAAGCAAAAATTTTTTTCAATATAAAATAATGTTATATCAATAAATTTATGTGTGATTAATTATGAGATAGCTTTAATTTCAGATGCAGAAATCTACATTAAAAAGTTTAAAGAAAAATTTTGTGAAAAACATTACTTTTTATACTGCAGTGATAGCATATTTAACAACAAGTATATAAGTGAATAAAATAAGAAATAATCACACCTGAAACGGCCACTTATATGCACTTTTGTTTACAAAGCCTAGCAATTAGAAATTAACACCAAGATGTAAAACAGCCTGATGAAACCTTTGGACTGTTTTTTTGTTTTCTTTTTAAAGTTTAATTCTAAAATTATGAGAATACACTGATGGATTTTCATTTCACTCACTAGTGCATGTAATTTTGTAACTATGGAAATCTACAGATGACTTTAAGAAACTGGAAACACATCGGAGAGATATATCTAGGTCTGTGTCAAACTACAAAGAAGTTGCAAGTGAAATTAAACAAGAACTCTTTAAATGGTTAGTTGCTAGTCCCTTAGCAATTGCTGCCTCACCATAATGTCTTGGAAGTAAGTGACAAATCGATACTAACAGCACCAACAGTAATTTAGGTGGAAACCAAATGCTGCATTTGATTCTTTGAGTATTTCATGTCAGAACGTTAATATTTTTAGATTAAATTAATTTTCACAAAACACCTTTATTCAAGTAATATGAAAATAAAATGTTTTATCAGTACAAATTTTTAACAGAATACTGAAGAAAAATTTATGCAAATTAGTCAAAGTTGTCAATGAATCTATCTATGTTGGAGGGGGAGGTGGGTGAGCTTAAAAATGTCATAGCAGTCACTATATTTAAAATCTAAAAAACTGGATAGTGAAAGTGTTTGTACTGTCTTTCCTATGTGAGGATGACATCATCATAACTGCTCTTTTGATGGATAATTTTGTTCTGTCTTTTCAGTAAACAAAGTTCTCTTTTTGTGACAGAACTAATGTTATAGAAGGTGAAATATTTGTAATATGAATCATTCAGGGTCTGACAGCTGAGCGAATGACCCCGGATTTCAGGGTGACAGGGGAATTCTCTAATCGATATTAGGAATTTCTAATCAGATAACAACTGAGCATGGAAATTTTGAGGAAGAGAAAAGATTGTGTCTTAGGCACTAGTGCAGCAAAGAGGATTATATCTTTGTTTAACAAAGACTTCTTCATTAGTACATATATTGCATAATGGACTGTGTTCAGATACACACAACAGTCAGGAGGGAGGCTCCAAACTTTGTGAAGCTAGATAAAAAATAAAAAATTTAAACTTATACTAAAAAAAATTTTTTTCATTTTTTGTTTTGATAGTCTTAATCATGCTATTTCATAGCCAAGATTTCCACTATTTTTTTAAGCATTAGTATGCAATGTGAGATTCTAGTAAAATGCATTGATTTCAGTTGCTAAAGCCATACAAGAAGAAAAAAAAATAATCAAAAGCCCTAAAAATTAATCATGAGACTTATGTTAAGTTTACTATGTTTGTCACATATATATATTTGTTTAATTTCTACTTTTTTTCTTGTTCCTATAGTTCTATTTATGATTTTCTATAAGAATCTTTTAAACATTACATATCATAATGATATACCTAAAAACATGATTGACTGAACAGGGCTTTGAAAATATATACAAATGTCTTTGAAAAACTGCATTCTTCTTCCACTATCTGTATTTTATCTCCTTCCTGAAGCTTATAGAGATATGAATGTGTCAACCATAAAATATCCCAAATTTTGAAATTGAAATAAAAATAAACATGGATTGCCAGTGTTCCCTTCTAATAAATCCACAGCAATTTGTCTGCAAAAGGCTAGAGATGTGAGAATACTTAGAGGACTATGCTTGCTTGTTCTTGAAGTCTCCTCCAGGCATCAGCTTTTGTTGGAAGGAAATTTGATCAGTGCAGTAAGAGGCACTTGAAAACCCAGTGTTAAAAATGGCTTTTTATTATTTCTGTAACATATTTTAAGCATAAATTAAACACCAGTTATGTCTATTTTAGACTTAATGGTCAAAATGATTAGCATTTTATCCAGTTGAACCCCCGATATCAATACAGGCTGGGGGATGAAGGAATTGAGAGCAGCCCTGCCGAGAAGGACTTGGGGGTACTGGTGGATGAAAAGCTGGCCATGAGCCAGCAATGTGCGCTCGCAGCCCAGAAGGCCAACTGTATCCTGGGCTGCATCCAAAGAAGCGTGGTCAGCAGGTCGAGGGAGGTGATTCTGCCCCTCTCCTCTGCTCTGGTGAGACCCCACCTGCAGTACTGCGTCCCGCTCTGGAGCCCTCAGCACAGGAAAGACACGGACCTGTTGGAGCGGGTCCAGAAGAGGGCCACGAAAATGATCAGGGGGATGGAACACCTCTCCTGTGAAGGAAGGCTGAGAGAGTTGGCGTTGTTCAGCCTGGAGAAGAGAAGGCTTCGGGGAGACCCTATTGCAGCTTATCAGTACTTAAAGGGGGCTTACAAAAAAGATGGGGGCAAACATTTTATCAGGGCCTGTTGTGAGAGGACAAGGGGGAATGGCTTTAAACTAAAGGGGGGTAGATTGAGACTAGATATAAGGAAGAATTTTTTTACGCTGAGGGTGGTGAAGCACTGGAAGAGGTTGCCCAGAGAGGTGGTGGCTGCCCCATGCCTGGAAACATTCCAGGTCAGGTTGGACGGGGCTCTGAGCCACCTGATCTAGTTGAAGGTGTCCCTGCCGGGAGGACTAGATGACCTTTAGAGGTCCCTTCCAACCCAAACTTTTCTATGATTCTATGATTCTATGATAGATAGTATCCGGTCAATTTGCTAGCACTGTTTTCCTGCTTTTCTGATGCCACTAAGATAGCTGGAAAACATTGTCAGACAAATGTGAGTACATATAATGTATCAAGCTTGTGTTTTTACATGTAAACCTAGTATACCTTTATTGATAAGAAAAAGTTTAAGTATTGTGGTTAGTGATAGCTAAAGATGTAAAAACTACAGGAATGTTAAAGTAATCCCCAAAGCAAGCATTAGAAAGCCAGGAAATTAAGAGAAAAGTGTAAGTTAAAACAAATTTAAATGTATTTGTGAAAACAAAGTAAATGCTTGTACGTAGCCCTAATTTCATTTATTAGTCAACTGCACAGAGGAGAGAAAAAGTAATAGTGAATATTGACAGAACAGCAACGAGGATCACACTTTTGTTCTTGCCTAAATCATGTGAATCCCAGCAATACAAACTGGCCTGTGGACCTCAGCTGAATTTTGTTACACAGGATGTATGCAACAGAGGAGCTTGACTGGAGTTACTGATAATTTTATTATTCTATCATTTTCTTCCAGTTAGATGGTCTGTGTAGATTACAACTTACAAATCAATGCAGTCTCTAAATTTTAGAGACAGCCCGTTTCTTTTGCCAGGTTTTTAGCTAAAGTGTGCTGTACTACGGAAACCTCCTGGAGCCTGAACTTCTTGTTTTGTAAGTAGGTTTCTCAGGATGAAAAATAATACTTTTTCAGCCAACTTCATTAAGTGCAATAGCACAGTAATGCTGCATTGCAAGCTAGGTTAATCAGCTGTATCTATTCTCAAGGAGTATCAGTAGGCAGACAGACTCAATTCCGTATTTAAGAATAGCAGTTTGGATTCAGATCACATATTAATGAGCTTCCAGTTTCAGCATCTTTCCAGGTTTAGTAGAGTGTCTATCTGGAATAATAAATACAGATCTGAAAAAAAGAACTCTGTATTTGAAGTTTTAATACATGGGATTCTCCCCATGTGTGATATTTTCCTTTTCAGGAATATAACAAATCAATTGTTTTTTCTGAGTATGTTTCCCAGAAAACTTTAGATATTTAATTAAATACTTTAACATTGACTTTATGTACAATTGTCTGGACAAGTATCTTGACTATCACATTTTGATCATCACACCATTTATCTTTGGCGCAATGAATCATATACACCTGTAAAAAACAATGGATTTTTGCCATATTTTGATGCTTAAGTTAAGCCCTGATTGATAGCCAGAATTTTTACTCATTATAACACTAACCTAAGTGAAACTTCTGCAACATAGAAATATGTTACATTTATCTCCTCATGAGCTTTGTGTTCATTCCTCCCATCTGATGCTTAGCCATTGCACAGCCGGAAGTGCTGGATCCATGTTGTCAAAGGGAAATAAACAGGCAGGAACATCACTCTGCAGTGGGGCACTCATTAATGAAATAGCTGTATAACCACGTTAACACAGAACACACTGCCCAGTATTAACTTTTCTTTCAGGATGGGACACAGCTTGTAAAAACTTGTTTCAGCTCCTATGTAGATCTCAAATGACAACATAGTCAATACAGTCTGTGGAGTCCAGAGCCCTCTTCAGCTCATCTTCTAGCTGATACCTACATTTGGGTATCTTAATGCGTGTGTGTGATGCTGCTGCTAAGTACAGGGGACATGCCAGAAGAGTGGTAAATGAAGTGAGCGTTGGCAGATGTAACACATGACCCACAGGACACCCATGCTTTTCTGCAGGAGCAGAAGGAGGCCAGGCATGTGATTACATTTAGGAAAGGGGATTCCACCCTACTGACAGCAGTGACAATTTCTCTGCTCACTACAAGGTCACCCACCTCGCAGACACAAGTTCACATTTATGTGTCTGAATGCAGAGCTGAATCTCACCCTGTAATTTCCAACATTTATCTTGTAGATTCTTAAGTCTGTTTCTTAGCTCTAACAATTACTTCTTTGATACTTTGCAATGCCTTCGAATTCAGTCCCAAATTAACTTTTCATAGAAAAAGGCCCTACTTAAAATATTGTAAGTTTTTCAAGTCCTATTCAGACTCTATAATAAATGCCTGATGGCTGACTCATATTTTAGTCAGACACTTATAATCATTTCCTGTTCTTGGAGGCTTGATTGAAAACCTGCTAAAATCAACTGATACAGCCATTTGCCTTCATCAGCTTTTGGATAAGGCTCTGACTGCCTTTGAATAAATACTATGAATCATCTCATTTTACATTAAAAATTAGGAAATTATCTTTTGCTTTCAAAATGGACTCTATAGCCTTCATTTGATTAATTAGCAACCACTTTATGCTCATTGGAAAATACAAGATCAATGGATTCAATTATTCAATAATTAAAATGGAATTGGGCAAGTAAATATTATTTTAAGTTGTTAAAATTGTTTAGCATTAACTCTCACATAAAACATCAGCATTATTTAAAGGGATTCATATTGGGTTTTTGTAATTCTTTAATAGTGAATTTTATTTCACAATGACATTTGAAATACATTTTTATCATCTCTCGAAGCTGTTAGAACATGAACAAAGAAGGCAGCATGTAAGATAGTATTATGGTTATTATGATGCAAGAGCAATATTCTATATGTAACTTCTGTATAAACAAATGTTTTTTCAGATAAAAATATCCTTAAATCTTTAGAAGGAAAGTAAGTCCATTATTTTGGAAGATTTGAACAGACTGGTTATTTCCAACTGGGAAGAAAAATAGTTTCCCTCTTCTTGTGCATGTTTGCTTTCTTGCCCCTCGTCCAGGAAAACCATCTGAAAAGGAGTTTAATTAGAAGAGACAGGAGAGGCTGCGCTGGCTGGCACAGGCATAGCTGTGCACAGGGACTGACCAGCCCCTGCTCACACCCCACCAGCCCCTTCTGTCCCCACTCCCACACGGTGCCCCGGCCCGTGGAGACTCTCCTGCTGGTGAGTCCGGGTGGGTCTGGCCCAGCCTTGGGGCTCCCCAGAGGCTCTTGTGACACCAGGGATAGGGAAGCTCCGCTGTCCTGGGGGGCTGCTGGGGCTCCCCTTGCCCCTGTCAGGGTGCACGGGGATCAGCCTTTTGTCACCATAGCCTAACAGGTACCTTTTTTGTCCCTGTTATAAACAAATTAGGAGAGGATAATTTAATCAGGCCACCACTTATTGGAACAATTTCTATACTTTATTACAAGAAGCGCCTTGTTAAATAAAGGGACTTGAATTATTTAGCAAGACAAGAGAGCCATGAAAGAAGTTCTTAACTGCACAGCTAGTCATAAGAGCCTTGACTTGTTACTTGCAGGCACAGCAAATAGGCAGAAAAATGGACTAATATGATTTATTATACAACTAGAGACAAACTAGGAAGTGTCTTTCCTAAATCCTGAGCAGAAACATTCTCATTCCTGTCTTTTCTAAATCTTCTTAGCTTTCTTATGTCTTCTATTTGTCTTTCTGTTTTCTTCCAATTCTGCTTCTGTGTCTACTTCTCTGCTATTTTGAAAGGAAATGATGAATATGATTCTAATTGTGTGTAGAAATTTTTTCCAGTGTCTCCTCCCATCTAAACCAGTAGGTATTATTAATTTTATATTGACTTCTAAAGATTAAAGTGACTTTTGGTCACAAAAGCTGCTCTGTATGCTTCTTCTATTCAATGGAATTTTAATTTAGAGTTTACTAGTGCTGCAGGCAAATGACTAATCAATCAACTAGGCCCTGACTTGGGGTTAAGGTTAACTAAATAAGACATGGAAAACTACTGGAAGTGACAAACATAGTGTGAGAAGCTGACAAAAATTACAGAGAACACCATTAGGAATGGACTGCAGAGGCAGGTAGGGGGGAGAAGTTAAGTGAGAAATGGTCAAAATTCACAGATAACTGGAGAGGACATTTGGGGAGCAGAGCCTTGCAAGGTCAACATGCCCTGGTAATCTTGTCAGTAATAAAATATAAGGCTGACGTTCCCCAGGTAACAATATCAGAAATACCAAATTTGGGTGCAAATGTAGCAAAACTGGAACCTGTGAAGAAACAGCCATTGAGGTGGCATGTTTATCTGGGAGAAGACAGGTGCAAGGAAAGGAAGGTACTAGGATGGTGAAAGTAGGGTTGAGAAATGGAAAAAAGGCATAATGAGGTATGTGAATCATGTGCCGGGTGTTATCAGGGGGCACCTGTTGAGCGACCCTGCACTTGGTCAGCACACCCTAAATCAGGACAGCAAAACTTGTTCTGACCCTGATGGTTCTCTGGTCTGGAGGATGGTGGGGGAGGGATGAGGTTGTTTTCCCCAAACACAAGGAGCTCCTAGACGGACAGTTTGAGCATCCTCTTATTGCTGCTTAGGTGCCCACTCCTGACCAGATGGCAGTCTGCAAATACCCACCACTTCTAACATAGCTCACATTTCTTAAATGTATAGATTCCTGAGTACAGAACAACTTTATTTTTCTTTCAGGTGAGGTCCTCCAGTTTTTTTCTAATATTAGGGTTGGCATTAACATCAGCATTAGCACCTAAAGTAGTGTGCATCAAATCATAACCAGTATTTATTTTAATAACAATCTATAATTTAAGAAAGATAAGTTATGTTAGCCAATGCTGGGAATCCTTGGACAAGAAAAGATTGGAATTTTGATGAGCCAAAGTGCTCACATGAGCAGGCAAACAAATTTTTTACAAAATACCAACAGGGTAACATCAGCATCTTACAACAAACCCTCAGAACATTCTCACTAGTTTTCCAGCTTCACTGATTAAATTTTCCTCTATGGTGACTTCATACTATTGAGCATTTAAAAATACTTAAAATTAGAACAGAATATATTATGGAGACATTTCTTTTTAATAGTATATTCTGAAGTTTAAATCAAATTTAAAAAAAAGGAAAAAAAAGGAAAAAATAAAATGTGACAGGGTGTTACTAAAAGTGGCATTTCTGCAGTCTATCCTGTAAAAAGCCTTTAACCTTGACAAAGATCCATTGAGATTAACCTCTAGAGAAACTGGTATCATATGCAGCATCTTTAACCTCAGGTTAATGAGATAAATAATTGAGGCAAGTATGCTGGGTAATGAGGTGAATTTTAACATTTTAATATAATAATCAGATCTAACCAATTGACAAGTCTCTCTATGGGCTTTGTCTGTCCCGGGACTTGCTATTTTTAGCACAAAATGTAGTCAGGAATGCAAATTACTGGAGTAAGATGGAAGGATAGGGCAGAAATAGAACACAGCGTACATCTCATGTAGCTACAGAAAATGAATACCTGAAATCTGCAACTACGCTTTTCACACCTGTGCCTACTGGAATATATTGCATAAACAGCTTCTGTTCCAGCCTACTGGCTAACGACTCCTAATTAACTCACCTGTATAATTCAGAGTCTTTATTCTGTTTGCTCCCTACTAACATGAATTTTAAGATAATGCTGAACAAAAAAAAGAAAAAAAGGCAGCATATTGTAACTGTTTCCCTGATCACTGGTAGAAGAGGAGTTTTATCCCTTTTTATTTGCTCATGGTGGCATAGCATGTGCCGATAATTTGCCGTGTGTGAAAATAAGGAATTTCATTCTGTGAAGAGCTTCTAAAAAATTACAAAATCTAAACCGCAACATTTCAATCTGCACGTTATTACTCATTTTGTTTGCTACATCAGTGTTTCAGAACAAACTCCTATAAATAAACTACGTTGCTCCAACTCCTCTTAGCTACTGATCCCCCAGAGTGGTCTCAGGTGAACAGGTTGCTGAAGTTTTGACAGCATGCAACAACGAACCGTAATTTCTGCATGTTGAGCAGAGGAGACCCATAGCATAGAGTTACCAAAAAAGAACAATAAAAATACAGGAACTTCTAAAGGTCTGAGCAACAGAAGGACTTTACTGAGAATTGCAAATAGACTCAAAGCCTTGCAATGACTGTGTTTTAACTAAGCATTTACTTCTCATGGGATCTTATCATAATCATAGAACTAGCAGAAAGTAAAAGACTGTTTTGTGCTCTCTATATCATTAGGGAATCAGAATAGGTCATGCTCTAATTTGTATAGATAGAAATTAAGGCATCTTATGGGTTGCTCTGCTGAAGCTGTACAAGCATCATGGATCCAGAAAGAGAATGGATATATAAGTGTGCTTTTATTTTTTGGTTAATGTATTCACCCACAAACAAGGACTTCTGAATTGCAATCCCTGTTTCCTAAGCTGCTTTCTGTTTGTTTGATTTGGTTTGTTTTTTTTTTTTCTTTTCTGTTTACTCTTGTTTTGTTTTTCATTTGTTTGTTTTACATGTTTGAAGACTATATGAGATAGTATGTATCAGTCCTAAGAAAAAAGACGAGGTTATAGTACACATTATGGCCAACTCAGAACATTAACTAGTAAATTGTTTTATTAACACCCCTTCTTCATTGCTCTTTCCTGGCTCTTTCAGTCTTGAAATTCTTTCTCACAGAAATTACTTATAGCCAGCTTATATCATCATACTCTACTAAAGGAGGGCAGGCTCTGAATGTGGATAGTCATCTCTACCCTTGGTTAACAGATTCAGTCCTGGTCTGAAAGAGACCAGAAGTACAACTCATGGGAGGAAGAGTATTTCACAGTTTATGTACGTCCCCAAAGCTGCATTAACTGCATAGTTTCTCAGGGGAAAAGAGAGATTTCTCACAGTCCCCAAGCAGCACCCCCCCCGGCCAGCTTTCCCCAGTTTATGTACCGAGCATGATGTCACATGGTATGGAATGTCCCTTTGGCCAGTTTGGGTCAGCTGTCCTGGCTGTGCCCCCTCCCAGCTTCTTGTGCACCTCCAGCCTTCTCAGTCAGTAGAGCATGGGAAGCTGAAAAGTCCTTGACTAGTGTAAGCACTGCTTAGCAACACCTAAAACATCGGTGTGTTATCAACATTATTCTCATGCTAAATCCAAAACACAGCACTGTACCAGCTACTAGGAAGAAAATTAACTCTATTCCAGCTGAAACCGGGACACACTATAATAACTTCTATTTCTTGTGGCTAAATGTCATCATAGGGATTTTAAGATTTGCATTTGATTTATTAAAAAAGGTTACTTCCAAGACATACAATTCTTGGGTTATGAAGTTAAATATTTTCAATTATAAAGCAGGTTTAAATTTCCCAAATTTTATCTTTTTGTTGTGAGCTATAACAAAATACATTTTTACTTCAATTCTTACATATGAAGAATATTTAAGGAAAGTTTCTGTTTGAAATGAAATTTATGTATGTGTGATTCTATTTCTTCTTGATAATTTTGCCCTTTAAATTGTATTCTGAACCTGTCTGTTGGAAACTCCCATATTTTGTTCTTACTCACAGGAAAAAACTGATGTGTCAAAAAACTCCACCAAACATAATGATGAGAGAAATGTTTGTGAGAGTTTCTGTTTGCCTATAACTTTACAATTCAGAACGATATAATTAACTTCCTTTATTTTGGAAAGAAATAACAGATATAACATATCACACATAATAGAAGTCAATTTTTGTTAGAATTGCATTGAATTCTATCATTTGCTACACTGTGAGGAGATAAAACTTCGTTTTATATGTGCATTTATTTGGAATTGGGGACTAGTCAAAACAACTCTTTCAGTATCTGTGATTTTTTTAATGTAATATTCTTAAAATGTGTTGAAACTGTGCATTGAAGACTATGTATAACATTCAAATCTCTGATTTAAGGTATTGTTCTGTTTAGTCTAATTTAGAATCTAGATAGAAAGAGCACCGAGCCTCATTCTTGTTGACTCCTGTTAGCTTATTCACATTAAACATAAACAGTACTTGAAAATCCAATGCAATAATTAGATTTAGAATTCACAAGGATTTATTTCACCTAACTTTTGTAACACAGTACAATATTCAAGGTAACTGAATTATCTGTCATTCTGCTATAGACAATGCAAAGATACACAGACTCCCTGAAGGCAGTTAATACTAACTCCTTGAGGTAGGTAGGCTGTAGTTCAGCTGCCTACAAATAAGCATCTGGTTCACTGAGATGCCTTCAAGTATCCAGCCTGACCTGCAGATATTATTCAAGATGGTCCCCAGAGGTCCTGTGTCACAACTAACAACTCCCTGACATCTCACACTCAGCAGCATCTTAGGTGGCTCTAGGTGTCTGCACATGAGCACCTGAGTTAAACTCATATTTTAGGATGGGATGATCACCTCTGCAATGACTAGAGGTGAATAACTTAAAGTTCATTTTTAAGTGGCTAAATTTTGGAGTAATTAACTTTATCATGAGAAACTCTTGGCATGATAAATAGTCATTCAGTAGCAGTGTGATGGAATAATTTATAGTATAAGCTTTTTATTACCTCCAGGAATAATATCTGCCAGTATTTTCATCAGAATTTAACTTTACCTTTGTGTCCCTGATTGAAAAGGGAGGGGGGAGGGACGTCAAATTTAAGCCTTAGCCTTCTCCATAAGAAGGCAAATTTTAATGTGTGTAAATGATTTGCTGAATGAATATCTAT
The DNA here is from genome assembly GCF_000699105.1 of Pygoscelis adeliae. NCBI lineage: Eukaryota > Metazoa > Chordata > Aves > Sphenisciformes > Spheniscidae > Pygoscelis > Pygoscelis adeliae. The sequence continues at coordinate 814,662 of NW_008825619.1, read as the reverse complement.
ATGAAGAATAGAACTAGTAATTTTGCTATCAAAGTCCTAGCAAAGAGAAACAAATCACATTTCAACATTCTTTCATGTTATCACATAAAATACAGTTTTATATATATATATGTAGTGAAACTTCGTAGCTTCTATTTGTAATCCGTATTTAGATTTCTATGTTTTTGTTAGGGTCAGGTGAATTAACATTTCCAATTTCATTTTGTGCTTTAGTTCCTGCCTGAAAACTCTGAGTGAAAAATCACCAGTTTTACATAATTTCCTGCTAAGTTCTTTCAGTATACTACAGACAGAAAAATATTAATAAAGCCAGGTATACTCTTAAAGACACCCTCATGCATTGAATTCAAGCCTTACAATACTCAGAAGACTCGCAACCCACCTCTTACCTCTTCTTTCTCCTTCTTCCTTGTCACAAGCTGAAAAAAAAGCCATAATGCAAAAGGTTAAAAAAGAAATCCAAAAACAAAGGAAGTCATAAATGTGACAGAACCAGCCAAGACTACCTTTTACTACTTTCCTAAAAAGCCTTTGGGGAAAATTGCTGATGACAGTAAAAATAAGGCTGGGGTACCCCCTAAAGGAAGCTAATAGGAGCTTATTTCCTTTCTTTTTTTTTAATGACTTTTTCTTTTCCTGGACAAGGAAGGTCAGCTCACTCTTCCCCTCATGTCAAATAAAAGGAAAAAACCATAACATTTTTATATTAATAGTCAAAGAGAAAAAAATCTTTAACCAGTAGTTTAGAATTTCCTGCTTATCGTTTTCATGGGAGGACAATACAGCTGAACATCTGGACCCCTCTGAATTTGAAGAACATGGAGTAAGATTCAGCCAGTGGTGAACTGAACATGAATATTAAACAACATCTGGAATTCCTTCAGTATCACTGTGCTTATGGAATTTTTATTTGCAAAATTAATGACTGAAATCACTGAAATCATTTTGGAAGAGAGGCAATTGGGGTGACAGGTTACTGATCTGTTGTCATCTTGCACTTTCACCTCCTGAGGCAAGAAATTTGATTCTGTTTTACTCTTGGATTTCATAGGTACTCAAGATACTACAAAAGAGCTGTTCACAGATGGAGGGGGAGGGAACTACAGAAGAAGCTGGGTACACTGTAGTACATACAGTCACATTACATGTCAACTCATCCACACAACATCTCCATGTTTGCTTTGTCCAGTTCCAGTCATTCCCAAATTACTCTCCATTTATAATTCAAAGCCTGAAGTAGAAGTACATGACGTGAAAATTGGCAGGCCATGAAGAACAGAAATTTGTGAGTGAGGAGAGTTTTAATGGAGAAAAGACAAGTAATATCAATGCTTTAATTTTTAATTGACTGCTGTGGAAAAGGGTCTGTAGCAATTAATTTTTCCACCTGTAGTGGTGTACCCTAGGTATTTAAATAGTACCTAGAGGACCTCTCTCTTTCAAACAATATTTTTCCATCTACCTAGGTGTTGCATCACAGCAAGACTGTGACAGGTACTGAAAGACACAAGTGGATTTCACAAATAAATTAATACCATTGTTTTTTTCAGAAAAGTTTCTATTCAACTTCCTAAAAACTTAGTGAAAATGCTAAGTTAAAGTTCCTGCTCTGTCTCATCAATAATTTAGTCTGTTATAATGATAAAAAAGTAATTAGCTATTTATAAATCCACTCCTTTATACAAAGGACAAAGTTTATTTTCTTCAGCAGCAGCTTAGGTTTAAAGCAATAAATAAGTAAATTAAATTGAAGTTTACAAATAATTACATAATCCATTGAAAAAGGTCAGTGCTGTATGTAAATATCAGTGGCTTGAACCACTAAGTATATCAAATAAAGTTCAATTAAAATCAAATCATTAGACCAATCATAACAAGGTATTGACATGTGTATGTTGTTAAAAATACTTCATTAGCTGGAAAAAGTTATTTTTAAACACGGAAAACCAAATGAGAAACTGATTTACACATGAACACACACACACTTGCTAATGTGATGCCCATCTACAAGAAGGGCCAGAAGGAGGATCCGGGGAACTACAGGCCTGTCAGCCTGACCTCGGTGCCGGGGAAGATTATGGAG
>NW_008825619.1:796887-811407 GCF_000699105.1 Pygoscelis adeliae | reverse complement strand
TCCCCATCCCTGGAAGTATTTAAAAGACGTGTAGATGAGGCGCTTAGGGACATGGTTTAGTGGGCATGGTGGTGTTGGGTTGATGGTTAGACTCGATGATCTTAGAGGTCTTTTCCAACCTTAATGATTCTATGATTCTATGAATTAATGCATTGATGCCCAGAAAGAAGATGTATTCACTACACAGCAGCAAACTATTTCACTAGATGAGCCTATGTATTTTTATTTTTTGCATTGATTTCTGAAGACTCTTTCTTATTTTCTGTCTTGTTATTTTTACCATTAAGGAATATTCTGGGATATCTTCCATCCAAAGATTAGTGTACAAAAAAATTGGTTTGTGTGAGTAAGCATTTCAGTTTGCTGGTTTTTGAGAGATTTGTGTTGCTACTTAAGGTAGCTACACGTATTAGTAACTTAGATACTGTGGATCATGACATTTCAACATGGCACTTCCCTATCTTTATTTTCTCTCTTGTGTGAGTACTGAGCTCGAGAGGAGGGGAAAAAAATCTGTTACCAAATCTAACATGTACAAGTTATTCCATAAACAAGCAAGCTGTTACTGTGCTTGTTCAAAGCTTTTCTTTTCAGTTGCACTTTCAGAAAACAAGCCAAGGGTATTATCTAAAATCACTCTCTGAAATGAAAAAAAAAAAATTAGCTTTTGTCCTCACTTGGTTCACCAGGTGTCTGTGAAAATACAGCACTTTTTACACCAGAGTACATTTAGCTGAATTTGTGTACAGATCTTTTTCAGCTTTCTAAATTCCTGGGGAACTAAAAAGGAGAGGGAGTGTAAAACTTGACTTCTTCACTAGTAGATATAAAAGGTCGACAGAACTACTGCATAGTAGGCAAATTAGTGAAAACAGGAGAATTTAAAAGAAAACTTAAATGAAATTCAGGCATGGTTAAACAATAAACATGATTTCCACTCTACCTTCCTAAAACAACCCACAAAAAAACCCCAAAAACCTGTGGTTCAAGGTATCTCCCACATGGGGATCTACCACTTCTTGGTTATTCATCCTATAAAATAAAACTAATATCCAGCTCTTTTGGCATGGATGTGCAATATATTACAATCCAGTATATTTTGGAAAGGTTTCGGAGGGTGTATTGAACATCAGGAAGACTTTTTAGCTGCTATTGTTGTTATACCAAAAGTATAATTTCACTGTTAGAACCCAAGAGGTAAATTCAGAATCCTGCTGCTGGTCCAGAAATACTAAGAAGCGGCGTGATGATTGTGCCATTCAAAGACATTTAAAAAAATACTTCATGCTACCACATTGTAAGATGGACATTGTCTTCACTGTCACTACAACCTGAGACCAAATCATTCAGTATTAAATTAACCTGAATTCCATACTGTGTTTTTCTGACAGATTTCACAGATATTGATCCTATACCTAGATCAGTGCTGGATTTTCCCTTTTGTTAGTCTGGTGATATGCTCTGGTTTAATGACAGCTGATCACAGTCCCAGTCCTAACATGTTCTCAGCAAGTTATGGGAATAGGCATTACAATATGATCTCTATGCTGTACTTTTAAATTGATATTTCTTTCGTCTTCTCATCTTCTTTGTTCTTTTGCCACTTTTTGTTTGTTTGTTTCTGATATTTGTGACTAGTTTGCTATGAACAGTTAGCAGCATGAATAGCTGTATGAACAGCACTCATGTTTTTGCTTTTCTTGGGAACCTAGGGGAAAAAAGGAAGCTTGAAAATCAACAAGGTTTTTATATATATATATTTTTTTTCCCCTGAGGTACAAGACCTCCTGTCATTTTGAATATTGGATCCAACAAAACTTTGGTTTCAGGAATGGACATCTAGTAAGACAGGTGTCTTTATTAACATCATCCTATCCACTAGTTTCATTAACTATACAAAAAAGAACTTAACTGACCAATATACTGTACCTGAAATCACCAATGTTACCTGAAGTGATTAAGGCTTTCAAATGTTTCTTTTGTATTAACAGGGGAGACCAAAATAGTTTCACAATTGAGACAGAACTAGAGTCAGTTCAAAGGGGAAAACCTACTGAAGCAGACACTGTCTTTCAAATAAGGTCAATTATATCTCTGGACTGTGGAGGCTTTCTTAGAAACAATAAAAAATCTAATTTCACCTTCTCTTTTACTTGGACAGCATGATATATAATGGTTGCAATCCAGTTACCGTTTAGATTCCTGTACAGATGTGTTTCTTCAATGGTATCCTGAAGATATTAGCCTTACTCAATAGTACATGCAAGTGTTCAGCAGCTGTTCCCACCTTGTCAGGCAAAGTGATCTTAACTGAGGAGTGAGCACAACACTGTACAAGATTTCTACAAGTTACTTATTCTATTTAATCGAAAAAACCCTATATTTCTAAATTATTGTCATTAATTAATTATTTATGCTACTATTAAATATATGACGCTGATCTGAATCTTCAGTGACATATAATAGTGATTTCACAGCCTTCCATGGTTATTGTCCCATTTACTCAAGCAACAAGCCGTGAGATAGAAGAATGTGTATGACAAAGGCAAACTGGACTAATAGTACACAACTTTAGGGATCGTTCCATTTAAAGTATACTGCCTTTATCTTCTACAGCTTCCTGCTCACTTTCTGTCCTATAAGTATTGAAGAGTTTCTTGGGAATATCCTCATTTATATCAAAAGCATGTCTATCTCAGTGAAGATAGTAAAAGACTTTTTCAGCACTACCCTTGAACTTTTGATCAATGTGACTATGTCAGGCAAGCAGGCAGTTGGGAACTGCTGCTCCCTTCTGAAACTGTCAAATGGGGCCTAGGTAATCAAAAGCAAATCCCTGGTTTCTTTTCCTGGGCAAACTGAGTAAACCAGGCTGATATTTGTCTGCAGCAGCTTACCGTTACCTGTACACAGCAGAAGTGACAGTTTATGAGGATAGAATCATCCTGGTGTTAATGTTAGGAGAGGTCCTTTGCCTCTGTCTGGAGTTTATAAAAGTCTTTTTGGATAAAATGTTTTTCAGAACTCTGCTACCATTTCTGTAATTTTTCATTATGTAGTGAAGATAGTGCAGGGAGGCGGTTTGTTTTCTGTGGAGCACTTGTTGGCACAGCAGGGAGCACTGCCCACCATTATCCTTCTTAGACAGCTGGCACCAAGCATCAGGCTGTAAAGGTCTAGAGCAGCAGGAGGAAAAATCTAATACTGTCTTTCCTAAATCTGCTCACTGGAACCATTCACAGAAGTTGCAAAAAAGAGACCAAGTTCACAAGAATTGTTCAAAGCAGGAACATTCATGGTGCTTAGCTATGTCTTTGCCAGGTCTGAATGCATCTGTTGTTTCTGCCATGATTTATAAAAATTTTTTTTTCCTCCCCTCCTCTCTTTTTTTTTCCCCCTCCCCCCCCACCCCTCCCCCCCCCCCCCCCCCCTTTTTTTTTTTTACATTTTCCTCCCCCCCCCTTTTTTTTTTTTTATTTTCTCTTTTTCCTTTTTTTTCTTTTTATAGAAAAAAGTTTTGGTAGCAAAATGATATACAATCAGTTTTAATTGTATGTGACCCTTCTTTCACAGTGAAATTAGTCATTTAACAGTATTAACAACTAAAATATCTTCACTGAGTATCTATGCTTTCACTATGTTGAAGCACATGAGTACAATTCTAAGAGATACTGAATAAAATCTCTCTCTCTCAAATCGTTATCTGTTATCCAAAATCACCATTCCGAACTGAACCCCTCTATTCTAGTTTTTTGGGTTTTGGGGTTTTTTTACTTTTCTCTTTTGAGATACTAGCAAAGAGAATATCAGTATCTCAGTTTCTAAAGAATCATGTGAGTATCCCCCAGGTTCTTCAAAGTCCTGTTTCACATAGACGTAAATAGGTCAGGTAAGTATCAATTTTACTTATAAGATCAAACCACACCACTTTTCTTCCCCCCCCCCTCCCCCCCCAAGTGGAGTTCTTAATGGAGTACTTCAGACAAATAGCTGAAATTATGTACTTGGCCTATTTTATATCAAATAGAGCAGTGGCATGATTAACAAAGAAAGGAATTAGCATTGTCAGAATACCTTGGCTAGAGCTCTGACTCAGAAAAAGATAACTCAGATAAAAATCAGATTGAACTTTTTATGAATAAATTGAGTATTCATTCTCTCTTACTAACCAAGAAAATCTTAAGAAAAATTGCAGGTTTTCATTCAAACAAACAAAAAAACCTCTATTAAAATAATGTGGTACCAAATGAGCTCCTTGAACTAGAAAGTTTGACATTTTTAGGAGGGCTATTTTGGGTTAACCAAAGGATGCTTGATCAAATGGATTAGGAAGCATAAGACTTTGTATTTTCTACAATTACTTTATCACCTTTTTTCCTTATGCATGCATCTCCCTAAGACTTTCAAAGGCTTTTTTGCTTTTTCTTCTGAGTGATTCACATCTAGAGGAAACGAAGGGAGGAAAAACCATAAGAAAAAATCCTAGCGTATAATTTACATCATTAATAGCAGAAAAAAACTGTAGTTTGTATACTGAGTATATCTTACCAGAAAATTCTCAGAAGTTTGATCACTCTTTTTTCCTAGTAAAAGTGTTTTCCCAATTTGCAAGAAACTTTTTGAGGTTTTTTAATCCATTCATTCTTCAGCTAGGGCATATCAATGAGAAAATACTGGTAATTTTCTGAGATGATAAACAAAAATCACAAAAAATGTTAATAAAGAGAAAAATGTCATGTATTTGTTAACATTTTGTAACCCTACACTTTGAAATATTCACTAGCCAAAAGTAATGCTTTGACCAGGGTGGAAAGATTTCCATCTGTAAGTTTAGCCAAATTATTTTAAGACATTAGACAAAATTTTAATTAATGATGGAAATGAGCTACTATATCCTAACTGAGAGTCTAAATGCATCAGGTGTAACTTCCATACCATTTCTTCTGGTTCTTCTGGAGTTCCACATCAGTTCTTGTTCTGCTTGAAGAATCAGGCAGCAAAAGCATCTCAGAAAATGTTCGTGTCTGTAAGGTAAAATCTAATACAGGTAAAGCTGTCTATCTTTACCAGCATGCTTGAGAAATAAGGTAGGCTTAGTGCTGAGGAACAGTTTAACAGACTGAAATCAATACTGAGCTAAAGCAAACTGATGCCATACTGGAAATCTATTTATTAATCACTTTTTTTTTCTCTGAAGAATTCCAAACTTAAGCCTACTTATGCTGCAAAAGATCTTCTGTATATGGATTGTTTTAAATGGAAGCTTAGTGCCCTAGAAGTTAATTATTTTAAATTTAATTTGTGTCTTGTATAAAAGGCTTCTTAAAAAGCAAAATACATTTAAGTTAAAAAATAGAAATGGAACAATCTAGTAAGTGATAACGAAATCAGGAATGTCTGGAACAGCTTCTGATATTTTCCTTCTTTTTCTTTGCATCAAGATTGCAGATAAAAACATAAATATAGTAGTTTGAAGTGGAACAGAGTTAGTAGTTCATATCTGATTTGTCAAATACTGTCTCTGTTGAGGTGAGTCTTCCATGTGGGTGGCTAGATATCATGACTACGAACATGTAACTCTGCATACAGAAAATAACAAGCCTTAACCTTTAATTCTATTTTTTTGGGGCGTGGGGGAATTATTATTCCCTAATGTAGCAGTTATAATTGCAAGAAAAAAGAAGCAAGTACACAATTACCATTTCTAACCTCCTAAAAGTACAGTCCAATCATGAGAACAGAACAGGTTTTATTTGTTTTTCCCCTTCCCCTCTAGCAGCAGATGAAGTAAGACTATACTAAAAAAAAATCATGGCTACAAACTTAAGAGTGATTCCTTGATAATGTGTTCCCACTATCAGACAAAACTGTAACTACTGAAAGGTGTTACTTCCTAAAGTGATGGTAAGATATTAACCTATATAAGCTTCTTAAACAGAAAAAAAAATCCATAACACTTCTTTGTACTATTGTAAATAGTTTAGCCTGGAGAAAAGGAGTCTGAGGGGAGACCTCATTGCTCTCTACAATTACCCGCAAGGAGGTTGTAGCGAGGTGGGTGTCGGTCTCTTCTCCCAAGTAACTGGCGATAGGACGAGAGGAAATGGCCTCAAGTTGCGCCAGGGGAAGTTTAGATTGGTCGTGAGGAAAAATGTCTTTACTGAAAGAGTGGTTAAACATTGGAAGAGGCTGCCCAGGGAAGTGGTTGAGTCCCCATCCCTGGAAGTATTTAAAAGACATGTAGATGAGGCGCTTAGGGACATGGTTTAGTGGACATGGTGGTGTTGGGTTGACGGTTGGACTTGATGATCTTGGAGGTCTTTTCCAACCGTAATGATTCTATGATTCTATGATTCTGAATGAATAAAACTGTTTATCTTTTTCCTATATCATACACGTGTTCTTCTTCCTCTTGTATTCAGCATTATCTTTTGAAAAAGAGGGGGGAAAAGACTACAATTTTTATTGTTGTTATTTTAGAACTCTTCTGAACTTTCCACTTCTGTCATCTTCAATGAAGTATAGGGTTGTTGGCACCCTGCAAAACATTTTTTGGTGTCAGCTATTAGGAGAATTCCTCCTGTATTATTTTGTCCAGACAATATTGGGTTGAACAAAAGGCAGCTCCAATATACTTTTTATTTTCTGAAAATTTTATACTTAGATTTCTAAATTCTTCCACAGAGATCAGACTTCCAAATAAGGTACTTGATTTGTAATTTGATTGCACAATCTTGTTACTATATGGCCATCTCCAGAGTTTGCTACAGCAATTAAAAAGGGATTTTTTTCAGCCAGTAGTGTTCTCAGAAAGCAAAACCCATAAAATCTTCAACAATCATGATTGGTTTTATTGTCACCAAACCAAAATACACCTTAAATTAATTTGACTGGGTTTTTTTGTCTGCTAGTATGCAAGTTTATAAAATTCTGTCTAATGTACCTAGTGGTGCCAGATAGAATCTAAATTTTTATCTTAGGCTTATCAAAATAGTGACAATAACTAGATAAAACAAACTTAATTTTTAAAGGTCCATGGGAAAGACAGAATTAACAGTCTTGTAGCAAATATAATAGAGGTCTTGAGATGCATACTTATACTATATGGTTAAAGAACCTTCACATCCTTCATGTCCTGCAGGGAATTTCCTTCCATGTGAATTCTCTTAAACAATGATTCTCTTTAAAAATAGACACAGTAAAAGCTGAATTTCAGGGCTCCCATTTTCAGGGAAAATGTATACACTCTGCCGAAGAAAGAGTTAGGAATGTTTTATGGAGTGGAAGTATTCTGGCGTTTTAAGAGAGGGGAGCTCTAAGCCAATATAATCAAAAGTATGTCCCTACTGTCCCTGTGACTTGATGAGTGAGTGGATGTGCTATGTCGACCAGTTCTAATGCTTCTTACCTTCTCTTTAATCCTATGTCATTTGTTGTCTACCTCTTATATCTGAAAAAAATTGCAATGATACTATTATTACATATGATTTCTCAGGGAAAATCAAGATTACAACTATCATAGAGTGGTAACTCATTAGGATGTCTATTTTAATGCACCAGCAGTGGAAGTACCAGTAGTGTTACTGATGTGGCTTTAAGTTTTTTGTACTTAATTGACTCTAAAACAGCTGAACAATGGAACACTGATTAATGGAGGGAAGAAAATAAAGTTTCTGAATTGCTAATAGGAACTATGTTAAAAGAATGTGAATCTCATAAATGTGAACTATGCAATTTTAATTTGGTTTTCCACTTGACTAAGGAGGCAACTGCTTTTGTAACCACAGCTGTAGACTGTGATAAATAACTCATTAGAAGAATGTCTGACTTCAGTAAGAAATACAATTGTTATAGATTAAATATAGTGTAACGAACTACTTTTAAGAAGAGGCAAATTCACTTCGAAATTACAATTGGGGTTTCTTCTGCAGAACTCAATACTGAATCCAAAAACAAATAGAAGGTTAACCTAAATAAAGAAGATCAGCTAATTAATTTAATAACACAGTTAAAAACACATAGCATAATAAAATGCTAACCTAAAATGGAAGAACATTCCTCAGAGGACAGAGAAAAGAATGAAAACCTTGTTAAAACTGACTTTAATCAAATTTGCTATTGCTTGGATATGTGAACTTCGTTCATGCCGTTACTTCAGTAATATCTTTGCCTCATTCCATTACAGTTCAAAATATTTCACCGATTCTCTGATTTCATGGCTTTCTCATGTTCACCTAATAGGTATGAAAATAGATTTATTCCATTTGTCACCACTGTAGTACCCAGAAGTTTTAAACATTAATATTGTAATTAATCAATTATTAAGTGTAGTTTGTGAAATTAGAAAATAGAAAAAATAAAATGAGTCAAATTTCAAAGCCTTTTCTTTCAAAATTTTAGTAATTTTGCTGTTTTATTTTGGTATTTCATTTTCTATCTTTTTTTATTTCTTTATCTTTCAATTATTATTTTTACTTGCCCTAAGGATAGTTCAATACCACTTGTGCCAGGGTTATGGATTTGAAGACCATCGTATGTTCTTTCCATCCTTATTTTCCATTATTTAAATAATTGTTTTGGCATTTATTTTGCAATCAGGCATTATGTAAGTATCTCCCAGTCTTCTCTGGTATCTTATTTTAAAACCATTCTTATCACTGTGCCAGTTGATTCAAGAAGAACAAATCAACGCCAGTGAAACTGATGTTTTTCTTAAAAAAACCCAAAACTTAACTTCTACACGCACACACACACAAAAGCATTTCAACAGAAAATTCCAATAAGATATTCAACTTTGACCCATTGAAACATAAAACTCCCCGAAAATACCCTTCATATTCTCTTTGGAATGGAAATATTTGTTATGGTAGCAATAATATTCAAATGTAGTTGTTTTATGTAGCCAAAACCAGACCTTGGCTATGAGGTCCTTCATATGATCAGTTTTTCTTTGTCCGAGACATCGGCATTCTGATAAGCCAAACAGAAAACATGATGTAGGTCTTACAGGTTATGCTAGTAACCTAATGCAAACTTACCTACATGTCTTTGAAGAGACATAAACTACAGGTAACAAGTCTCTGCTGACAGAGCCAATGACAAAATGGGGACAAATGTCAATCCCTGGCCATAAAGCTGTTCAACTGATTGGTTTGTTTCCACACTGCTTAGGAAAAGTTGTTTTTACAGCAAGTCTATCTTTGAGAGAGCTAGGTAGAGTGGTCCGAAGCAGAGTCAGTTAGAGAGACTCAGCACTGGTTTGACTTTTATGAGCTTGCACAGTACAACCAGGATTTTTTAAATACAGAATTACTTTGTATGAGTGTAACATAACATTGCATTCAAAATCTTTTAATGGTCAAAACATGAACACGTTCTAAGCAAAGAGTTAATAATATGTTACTACAGAAATACAATAGGCTATTAGTATTATCTATCCAATTACAAAGATACTAACTCTCATAGTCTAACTTATCTAATTGATGCTGAAAAGTCTTAGTAATAATACCATTAAAATTGTTACACATAAATTCTCTAGTGTCTACCTTTCCTCTGGTGTTAAGCTCACACTTTCAGCGCCCGTCTGAGTGGCAAGTTGAGCGGGAATTCCTTGAGCAGCGCGTGGGGTGGCTGACAGCTTTCCCCTGGTCACTGGCATCCTGTGCTCTTTGCCAAGAGGCATATGAGATTGATGGTCGGAGTTTCTTCCTCCTCAATCTTAGGGTTGCTTGGGTTATTTCCATACATTTTTTAATGCTCTGCTTGGATGTGCTTTCTTCACTGATTCTAAATTCCACATTATACTAAGTTTTCTGCTCTGTTATCTTTAAAGTCAGTTTTGCCTGACTCACAAGATTGCCTTCCTTTAACAAGCAGTAATTGACCTTTTTGATTCATGGTCTACAGTCTAGGTCCTCTTCTGTCACCATGTGTCTGTACTCTTCTACACCACATTTTTATTCAAGGGTCATAGATAGTTAACTCTGCACTGAATAACTGTGTTATTTTTGTGATCTATTACTTAAAACAGGTAAGTACAACCATGAAGTAGCACAAAGCTAAACTAAAGCTAAAACAAATTTAGATCATTGTCACCTGACCAAATTAGTGTCAGAGCTAAAACAATCTAAAATCAGCTCAGGCCAAGACCTGTTCAGGCAAGTCCTGAGCCAAGTCCTGCATTATTAGGTTGGTACAAAGCCTGTGGCCTTTCAGTAGTAATGGCAAAATCATATTCACTAGGTTACAAGAAGAGCAGAGAACTAACTGCTAAGTCACAACAAAACATCTGTCCTGTTTCTACATGAAAGCAGACCCTCATTTGTTTAATGCTGCCCATGATAATCTTCTTGAAAGGAAGCTGGTTTAGAACAACTTTGTCTTGGATATGTGTGTAATCTGAGGCAGGTGCCCTCCCCACTCCTCATCTCCCATTCATCTAGAACAAGAGAGAGGAGGCACTGTTTCCTATCCTAGACCCTGCACCCGTGGTTTGAATCAAAAAACACCCACCAGATTACATGGTGGGATCGTGAATACTGAAGTCTAACTTGGACAGGCTGCCAGGAGGCTGAGCAGGACAGTGAGGTGCTTTGCCCCACAGGTGCAGTTTAAGGGTATCTCAGCCACGGTTTATCCACCAGCTGGATAAACTGCTTACAGAAAACCATCATCTGACTGTTGCAGAACAGTAATACACTATATTTACATTATTTATGCCTATATTGACAATCAAATGAGTCTTTCAAACTTATTTATGTAAAATATTCATACCCACAGAAATAATAAATAGTAGTGAATCAGTAATGACTTTAGTCTAATAAAAAAGTTTTCATCATATTTTTAAACAAGTTATGCAATAACAACAATGTTTTTCTCAAAATTCTTTGTTTCCCATAACACCAGGAACAAAAATAAAAGCAGAGCCCAAAATACTCATCACACCAATTTCCTTTTTAGTTCATTTTCATAATCACCTATAAAGGAAATTTTGGTTTAAATATTAAAAAATTCCAGAGATTTCTCTTTTTTATTCATTGAAGATACTTCAGATTTTTCCCATTTATGAGTGTATGATATGGTAATCTCAGCCCAACGGAACTTCAGATTTAATAACATCAGGCCATTTTACTACATAGTACTGCCCAACATACCAGATTCCTAAAGTAAAAATCTAATTCCTTCAGACCTTCTAGTTTCTGGTATATTTCCTTCCTCAATTGTTCTTTAAAAAATGACACCATGTTCTGTGTAATAGAAAATATCCATACTGCCTGTGTTGAAATAGCAAAATACCTATGAAAATAAAAGAGTAGTAATGATAGTTGTTTTAAAAAGTAAACTGAACATGTTTCTTGTCTTGCATTTCTTGTTACTGCAGCTGAAGGTGGAGAGTATTACCATGTAATTGTAATACCAAGGATATATGTTCTGAAGTACTAGAACAAATACCATTAAAGTATCTGTGGAACAGGTTAACAAGAACAGGTGACAGAAGAGTTAAGCCAAAGGTTTCTGAAATAACCCCTCTCTCTTAAGAATAAATTCTTTTGACTATATACTTCAGATTGCCTATGGTTTGTTAAACTGCCAGCAGTTTGTTCTTGGAGTTATGCAGATGACTAGACTTAAAAAACTAATTTAAACTCAACAATAAAATGTTGTAAAATGGCAGAGAGACTTTACAGTCTAAATTTAAGTACCTGCCTTTATTATTAGGTTCATTCTCCAGACACATCATCTTTTATTTTATTTTATTTTTTCCTATTGACCAAATGAGGAACATTAGCTTCTAACTTCAGGAGCTCAGAATTGCTTTTAAGTTAGATGCTAAAAGCAGCCAGTAGGTGAACAACTCAGGCACTGAATTTTGCATCAAGATGTGCTTAACATTTGCCTTTATAGTCAGGCATCAAATTTGACTCATTTGCCCATTCTCACTATGGCATTACCACCCATACTAGGAAGGACTCATAACAACTATGACTTTTCTTAAAGCACAGAAAAAATATTCAGTGATGCTTTCTGGAGAATACTGGATTGTACTTAAAGTGTTCCTTATTCTATCTTTTGCACAATCTTTGTTTATCAAACAAAAAAAAATACACACAATGCTGTATTACTCGATTAGTAAGTTTATTCGTCTTGGACACTATGATGCAAATGTTAAAAACATTGAGCTGCGAGACTCTGGGACTATGGACAGGGTGGTCATCTATGCATTTGCCTTTGTCTCCAAAAACTTTTGTCCCTATTTGACCAATGATTATGGTGGGTGACTGGAAAATGTAGGAAAGGGATACAAATCTGCACTTTTCCAGCAGGTTTTTAATTCACCTTTCCAGAATTCAAGTCAGTAAATGGTGCTTCAGTGCTAACCTGTTTTGTTCTTTTGTGCACTTAAGAGGATTTCTGTCACACTAGGAAAAAAACCAAAATAAGTTAATCATATGAAGGCCATATTTGTGCATTACCAGTTTTCATGTCTTACACTATGTATTCACTTCAATATTTTAGCAGTTTAAGAACAGCAATAAAGGACAGATGCATTTTCAAATGAAATTAATGTTTTAAACAGATACCACAATTCAGTCTAATAAATGTAGTAAAAAAATTGTAACTGAAGGGTCCTAAACCTGAAATTGGAGGAATACAAGCAGTTCTATTGTCAGCTTTAGCAGTGAAGAGATCTTTCATTTGCCAATAAGAACAGACATCTTAGTCAATATTAAATCTTGTGAATTGACCCAACTTGTTAAATGAGAAAGTACCTTAAATGTGAGAAGTGACTTGAATAAGGTCAATGACAGTTCTCATTATCTACTAGAAGGTATTTAACACTATGTGCTTGAGAGACTGATTTCTTTTTTTTTCCTGGTCATTACTTCTTAGCTTTACTAGATTTCATCATTGTGTCATTCATGTTTTATTGTACTACTGACAAAAATAATGATGCCTAAATATATTATTTATTGTCAATGTAACATCAGGAAATTATCCTTCTGTGTTATGTAAATCAATGAGGAAAAGCGAGAATGCGTTAGAAATGAAAGGTTTACTTGAAATAGAAAACCAGCACTATTACAGACCTAAAATGTTTGTTTCATAATCAAATCACTTCATCTTTGTATCTCAGAGCAAATTAAGCATGGCTGAAACACAGGAGGCCTTGAATAAATGAACACAGATATTATTGATATTATTATTATTTTTTATTTTTAAAGTACAAACAAAACAAAACAAAAGGCCTTCTGACTTTAAAAAAGCTTTTCCTTTCTGTTTGGAGACCTTTGGACTTCTATTGCTTCCATGTTATCTGCTGGCAATACATTCCTTAGAATTAGTATTTACATATTGACTCCTAATTATTAATTGGAAATAAGTTTCCAGAATCACAATAACAATGATCTATGATTCTATAAGGTTAAATTTTGTAATAGAGATTTTAGATTGGAATTAAAAGCATTGTTAGGACACAAAATGAAATCTTTTTGAGGACACTGTTTTGTATAAATAGGCCAAGTATATTTGGAATATACATGGGCTTTACACTTTAAAATCTTGTCTCTGTTATTTGCCAAAGACAGAAGAATATATTTATCTATATTAAGTCCTTCTCTGCAAAACTGAAATGTAAACACCAGTTCACATATAGAATTTTATTGAATGTTTCTATACTTTAAGTGGTGGAGGAGAGGGAAAACAAAAGCAAGAAGAAATAACATGGCAAAATGCAAATAAGCAGAAGTATTAAATGATAAGTAAATCCCTTCATCCTTTTAATATATGAACCATAAGTGATTTGGATATTAAAGTCTTGGGATGCAAGGGGATTATTTTAATTAAAAAAGTTCCAAGTGGAGATGGCTTTAGTTCAGTGTATCAATATGGTATTGTTTTTGTGGTGTGGGATTGGTTAATTGTGTCACATACCGGCATGTCATTGTGTTTCTTTTTAGGAGTTGATGTTAAATTTATCATCACAGTCAGGTTTCCCAAGATAATTTTACAGGCTATATTTTTAGTAAAGCATCCAACAACAATAAAACCTTTAAATGTTTTCTACAGGGAAAAACTTTAGTTTAAACTTTTTTATGGAGTGCATCATTTAACTGTAGACTGTTAGTGCCATTAAAATGTCAGACAGAATGCTAGTTCTCCTAGCAGCTGTTCTTTAGCTAACCTTTGGAGGTGTTTTTTTGTTTGTTTGTTTTTTAAATGTAAATGTGTAGTATTATTTGTAAATGGTGCAGGATAACTTGCATCTCCTTAACCATGCCAGTGTCACACCTCTGGTCAAGGCAGTTAAGGAAATGGTTTGCATTTAAAAGTTCTGTTTCTGTCAAACCCACATGAAGGACTACATGCACATGTGAATTTGTTAGTTGACTTCAGAGAAGGAATGGGAAGACATTTTGGGGAGGAGATCCTTTCTATTCATCTGTCATGGTTTAACCTCAGCCGGCAACTGAGCACCACACAGCCACTCGCTCTCTCTTCCCCCCATGGTGGGATGGGGGA
>NW_008825619.1:778856-796787 GCF_000699105.1 Pygoscelis adeliae | reverse complement strand
GCACAGTACAGTTCCTCCCCCCCCGCCGACCGATGCCCAGCCAGTCCCTGAGCAGCGGCCCCCCCAGCCAGCTTTCCCCAGTTTATGTACTGAGCATGACGTCACATGGTATGGAATGTCCCTTTGGCCAGTTTGGGTCAGCTGTCCTGGCTGTGCCCCCTCCCAGCTTCTTGTGCACCTCCAGCCTTCTCAGTCAGTAGAGCATGGGGAGCTGAAAAGTCCTTGACTAGTGTAAGCACTACTTAGCAACACCTAAAACATCGGTGTGTTATCAACATTCTCATCCTAAATCCAAAACACAGCACTGTACCAGCTGCTAGGAAGAAAATTAACTCTATCCCAGCCAAAACCAGGACATCATCGATCTCTTTTTTTTTTTTTTTTTAAATTGTGTTGTAAGAAGACTGTAGCATCTGCCAGCAAATTGTCTCCAGAAATATAACGAAAACTTTGGAAATCACATCACCCATGGTTAAAAAATAGATTTTTCCTGTGAAGTTGTCAGAATTTCTAAAGGAGGAAAGCTTTATGAACATGAAAATCGAGGAGAAACTACAATGATTTATTTGGGCATTACATATCTGGAATAAATATGTCTTTAATAAAATTTTAATGCCAAGTGCAGTCACAGTCCCTGGGTTGTGAGGGTCTTAACTAGGAAAAAAATTGTGCCTGTAACTGGCACTAAGGCCACCTGGAATGGGTCTGTCCATGTTCTTTGTTTCTTTGCCTTTGCCCTCTAAACCAGCCTGCCCACCTCCAAACCATGTATCAGGAATTTGTGAGCTAAATCTTGAAACATGCGCACAAAGCCTTGGGAGGTGCTCTTTGGCCTGCAAGAAAACTATACCAGGGATTCTTCTTACAATTTATTAGTATGGAAAATGGTGTTTTGCTTTACCAATACAGACATAGCTATCAGATGCTCTCTCTGTGCACTGAAAAACGTGGTGGCTGACAAAAAGGGAAGCTGTATATTTGTGTGCGTGTGAAGTCTATTGACCTACTTCAGAACAAGAATGGTTATGTTTATATTGACAAGCACTGTCCATCTGTAGAGCAAAACAGCTAATGGCTAGTGCGGAGGGCTTGACATCCAAGTGCTTCAGGAAGGGGTCTCTGTTGAATTTGCACCATGGACTGCTCTTCTTGTACCATGGGCTGCGTGGTCATTTGCAGCTATCTGTGCCGCTGGGATATATCTTCCAATTTTAGCTTTGTCTGCAACTATTTTTAGCTCCAGATTCTGCCACATTGTCCATGCACATCACAGCTTAAAACCCTACACTTACTAAACAGGATTTGATTAGATCCACTGCTTCACATAATAACAAGAGGGTGGTATTCCCATCCTATCCCTCACGAGCTCTCTGTGTCTCTGTGCATGTGTGTGTGTGTGTTGGGTGTTATGTGTGTGTAGTTAAAAACATGGTCAGATAATTCTAAGAGACCCTTATCATACATATGCTTGTGCAATTATTATTTCTAAATGCATTAGCAAAAAAAATAGCCTTATAGCATAATGGAAGAAATTTCTTTGCTGTTTGTATTTTTTCTATTTCTTTTCCATTTTGCCAATGCGCTACAATTTTTTTTCAAAGTAGCTCAGTATGTGCTGTATATTAATGAATAAAGAGATACTGCAAATATGATACCAAGATTCTGATTTTTCTTCTTTTATTAGTGGAAAATTATCATTATTTTAACTATATCAATGAGGCTACTCAAGGAGTAATAAATAATTCTCAGAGCACATAGTGTTCTAATACTTCACATTATTTCTTTTTTTAATTATACATTAGCAATTCAACCGTAGACATAAAAATTCTGGCAAGATCCACCCAGGTAATAAGGTTCTATTTTAAAATTTATAATCAGTTTAAATCCTATTTAGGCAGTTCATTCCAACAACTTAAGCTGAGTTTGATTAATTAATTGTCCCAAACACAGAACAAGGAAGGCATCATGAATTAGCATTGAATTCTGAATTAAACTAGGTGATTTGCTCCAGTGCAGCAGTTAACTCTTGTGAAGGTATTCATGGGCTTGCCTAGGCTTGTTAGTTTGAATACTTTCTAGCGAGCTCATAAGGAAATAAAAAAATCCAAGGCTTTTCTCCCTATGATGACAGGCAAATACTGAAGATAATATGCATCTTCAGATGTACCAGAGAAGACATTTGTTAGTTTCTTAAACGGTTTGAAAAATCCCAGAGCACAAAACAAAAATTTGAATGGATCCTTTTATTTATTAAAACCACTGAAAAGTACATAGAATTTATAGACTTCAATCAGATAATTTAAGTAAAATCTAACTTTTTTGGTTTAAGCATCTTTGCAATGGAAGCACTAAGAGAAAAAATAAATTTAAAACCCTATGGAAGTACATGCATATCAGTTCAGGTAATTACAGAGCAAGAAGTCTGACATAAAATATCACATCAAAGCACAAATGAACACAAGTTACTGAACAGATTATTTCTGTACAAAATTACACTGGCTTCCAGTGTGTTTCTGTGGGTTTATGTTATTTTTTATGTCACAGATCTATTTAATTAAGAATTTCTTGATAAAAGACACTGTACCTAGGCTTAAGTAAGTCAGTGGACTTACGAACACACAGACATTTCATGATACATTTATAATGTTGTCAAGAGTGTTACACGATACTTGTGAACATTCCCACTAAATTATAATTCATATACTTCTCAATGGGGAGAAAAGGTGCGATCAGATAGGGCTTTTAATCTAGGAGGAAAAATCTAAATAAAATGCAGTGTTTGGACATAAAACAGAGAAATACAAATGAGAAATTAGGCTTCATTGTCAGGCATAAGGACAGGGAAAAAGTTACTGACAGAAATGGAAGACTTTTTTCCTGATTTCAGTGCAGTCAGGAAGGTTGTCTTTTAGGAAGACATAAGCTATTGCTCTCTCCTGAATCTAAACTGTATGGTTGATGAATACAGAGGCAAGCTGTCATACATAAAAATAAGAAACTGGACATCAAGGTGTTGTTATTATGACCTCCTGAATCCCATTAAATATAAGTAGGATCAGCAGGGCAGGTAATTGCAGAGTCTTGGTTTATTCTGGGAGGAGCTCTTGCACGTAAGGAAACTACAGAACAGCTGCAAAGTACCTGTATTATGGCCTGTCTTTTGCCAATATGTGTGCTAGCAGAACATCTTGTCATCATGCTCCCTGATGATTATTAACCTCACACAAATGTCTGGTTATAGAAGCTGTGATATTCAAGACAAGGCAGTGGTTGAAACATACTATCAAAGAATATACTCAATATATTAAGAAACAACAAAATGCAGTGATTTTATTAGTTCAATCTGAAGCTCAGATACTGCTTTTTTTAGCCAAAAGCAAACCAAAGATTTTTAATAAGAGATAGACTCCCTAAGTTGTTAAATTCCTCACCTAAAGCCTACTTCTTCAAGTAATCTTGTGGAAGTCACCAAGTGAAATGACAGGGATTGCCTGATTTAATTCAAAAAGTGCACTGTGCTGAGCTTCCTGGTAACAGCTAAAAAGAAAATATTTGCAAAGGTAATTGAATTGGTGTTTAAATGCCAAACATTCAATAAAAAGTGCTAGAACCATTATTGCTACTAGAAGATACACTGCTGAAGCAATTACATTGTAATACAGTGCATTTATATTGTAAACATAAAGTAAAAAAAAAAAAAAAAATCCTGTTACTTCCTCTGGCTGGGAAGATTTCCCATAAATATCTGCAAAGCCTCACCATTGATTTGTTTGAAATCCCTCTTGAAAGTCATTCTTTGACAAGAAAATAGGATCTTCAGAATAGCTACTGTCCTGATGCTGAATGCACTGACCACAGGCAGATCTCTGTTATTGCCTCGTGACTTTCCAATTCTCTGGTCTCCACATGTCTTTATCACCTTGATGAACTTAATACAGAGTTTACAATCTCTTTGTTAGGGGTAGATTTTTCTTCAGCTTCTGTACAACATCAACTGCAGTGGTTTTAAGTATTTACTTTCTGGATTACAGGGTTAATCAGCTAAAGCCAAGAGAAATGTAAAAGGCAACTAAGAAAAATAAGCTTATTGTTGACTGACTTAAAATTTGCTATTCAGAGGTCTGCTTGTTCAGTGGAAATATTTTATGACTCTGCAAATTGAAAAAGGTTGAAAACCACTGATCTAGCAAAATGGTATTCTATTAAATGACTTTGATTCATCGTCTGCAAGACTGAGAAACAGTGTGTGAACAGACTGTGAAGGACAGCTTTATACTGTATGCATCAGACATTGTATATGGGATGTTCAACTACACTAAGTCGTAGCTGATGTATGTTATGACCTTTTCAAACTGGAAGCCCACTTCCTACGTGTCATAACTCTGTCCTTTAATATTGTGCTGATAGGCACTAAACTAATAGTAGGAACAGTCTTTGTTAACTGCATCATTATATGGTGAGGTATCAATACTTTCTGGAAATTAAAAAGCTTATCTTTATTCACATGAAGATTGAGAGGAGAAACAGAACATAAAAATTATCTAAGATATTGTTTTTTCTATGTCCTACATGGAAGTTTCATGAAAACTTGAATATGGAAAAGCACAAATATCAAGCAAACAAGACCTTTTTTCTTTTTTTTTTTTTTTTTTTTAACTGGCCCCTGCTACCCCTTCAAATCTGGGAACCTTGGCTGTATTACACCATTTTAAGAAGACTGACACACAAGTGCACTAGAAGGATTCTGTTATTTTATAATACCCAGAAAATAGGTAATTCTGAATTATGGATTTATGTCGTGATTTTACTTGCTTTCCTTGCACTAACACTATCACCATTTGCAGCAGGAGTTTTACTTTCTTGGCCCTGACTCAGTTTTCTAAGCAGTTTGCTTCCACAAATTATCTCATTTGCTGGGTCAGATGAGTGTTAGTTCTAGTGCCAGGAAGAATACAAGACTGGGACAGTATAGATTTAGGTTTGAACTATGACACAGCTGGAATCTGATAAAACAGTTAGGTAGCATGTGTTAGGATAAATCTTTTTTATATAAGTAGTTGTAAGTATTTCAGAGCTGCTTTGTTATGCAGAACCACGGATGAGTTATAGCTATTTATTTATTTTTTCTTATATTAGCATTTCTTAAGGTACAGTGCACATTTACAGACCTAGGAGCCATTTTGGTGATTTCATTGCATTTGGCAACTTAGAGACCTCTTCTTTCCTTTGTTGTGTATGCAGGATTACTCTTATATGGCATTTACCTCCCTTTCTTCGTATCAAAGAAAGCAGAAAGGAAGCTCCAGTCATTCTTCGGCCATGGCCATTTGGAAAAAAATAACTGTGATCATTGTAACCTGCTTGATCTACTCTCCACCCTTGCGACATTTGGGACCATTTGAAGATGGTGCATGCTGGCAGTATAGTACTGGGTTCACTGAAGGGTTAGTTGCTGTTATCTTTAGTAAACAGTTGCCAGATCTGCCTAAAACAATCACAAATTATTGCAGCTCTGCTGCACACTAGCTGAATCTGCCATATGGCAGTACTGTGGAAATGATCCAGACATACTAAGGAGTTATTTCTTTTTTTAGCTTCTTCCTTACCCTAATAAAACATGTTTATTTGTTATTTTCACTGTTTTTGTTGTTATATAAATATAGCCGGAAAACCTAATGCGTTTTATAAATTACATCTGCTATAAAGCAAAGGTTCTGTTAGTAACTGAAGCAGTAGGAAAATTAAACTTTACTTTCCTTTGGGATTTCTGACTCTAATCTCTTATGGGTCTGAGATATCTCCAGTGCTAGATGATGGTATAATTCTTATTCAATTTATCCCAGTACATTATTATTGTTTTTTTGTTTTTGTCTTAAAATCACTGGCATGCCTCAGCCTCAGTGTCTTAGAATCATGTGCTTTTAATATGAAGACACTCCAGGAGGTGAAAAGTTTCCTTCCTTTACCATTTAGCTCTATTGAGCGTGATATTATGCCCAGTGGGTTCTTCTGCATTTGTTCGGTTCAGTCAGATAGTCAGATAAGCTTTTTAAACATGCGAGTGATGCCTCTAGCTGTTTGGCCACACACAGGAAAGCTTTTGGAAGTTGTCTGGAAACTGCAATTTGGAATCAATGCGGAGCCCAGGTTCTTTCTGCTGCTTCTATTCAAAGTGATTGCTATCAAACGTTGATTTCCACATTCAGTGACCTATTTTCATTTTATTAAGATGTACTTGAAATAGGTAAAGATTTTAAATAATAATTTTCCCTTATGTAACAGAATGCTTCGTTCAAGTAGTTCAGATATTTTATACAGTGTCTCACACAGTTTCTTTTACAGATGCTAAAATTGTGATTGCTTATCTCAGTTGCTGATATCAACTGAAAATTCACACAGAAACTATAACTGGATATTTATCTAAAATAAAATCAGATTAGAACTGCATGACTGTTTTGAAGATGGAGAGGGGAATTCATACCACCTTCATTTGATCTGCTGTGCTAGAAGTCTAGTTGCCCTTGTTAAAGTTAATGGACAGAAACAGAAGCAAATTCAGGTAATCTCCTTCAGAAAGTGATTATTTCCAGTAACCGTTTTATACCATGTTTATTCAGTAAATCTGTTTCTAAAAATATAAAAATTGTTGGTTTAAAAAATTATAAAAATTAGGAATTCAAATCCATTGCCTGGATTACCCATCAAAAGACATTACTCAGAAGATAAAGAAAAAAAGAATAGCCGGCTTTTTTAGACGTGCTAGCTCTTTCTGTTTTTTTTTTTAGGTTTGGGGGTTTTTTTGGTTGTTAGGAATCTTTGAACTTCCACTGAACTTATACCATTTAAATACAGTCCATTTCATATCCTTTGCCTTGTTCCTTTTATAAGCAGCTCAGTCACTTTTTTAAAATTTTACTTATATACACTCTGTTTTAAACTTTAAGTCAGTGAAGATGTTCAGTTAAAGGAGAAAACAACACAAGCGTCAACTTTCTAAGTTTTATTTTTTGTTTCAATTTTTTTTTTTAGTAAAATGGACAGTGAACCAGCACTCTTTCTGTGTTTCTCCATGTCAAGCTTTCAGCTGGGGTATTATAATCCAGAGAAGGTTATTTGTGATAATTCTCATCTCAGTGATACAAGAAAACCAGGAAAGTAACACAATTCTTGACACTTTCAGATCTAGCACAGAATTCTTTATTTGAGACCAATGTGTCCTGCACTTCAGAAAAGTTAACTTGTCAATGTGTGCTGAAACACAACGCTGCAAAATGTTCCATTCTTTTGCCTTTTGAAATTGATTTTGCTCCAGTAAAAAAAAAAAAAAAAAGTTAATTTTTTCAGATGCTTTTTGTAAGAGTACCATCTTGGTACATTCAAATTCAGCTGATATTTCAAATTTCCTTTTAAGATAAACATATACCAACTTTCCTTTTTTCTTCTACTGTGGCCAGTTATATTTGGCATTTAATTCAGAATCTAAAACCTGAAATGTTATAATTTGAAGGAAGTGACAGTAAAAAAAAGTTATGAATTAAATTTCAAGGATAAATTTGGTAACATTTTTGGTAACATCTCCCAAAATAAGATGCATTCACATAAAAATTATGGTAGCTCAGTATTATTCATTTTTACATAGGTGGTCTGACCCAAAATACACTGAAGTCAGTAAAAAGCTTCTTACTGAACTTGCTGGGCTTTAAATCAAGCCATGAAGCCATTTCACCTTCAGAGTTTAAAGTACCTTCCAAAGAAAGGTATTGTTCATTATCATTTCTTCTCTTAAAAGAAGGAGAAATAAATAAAGACAGGCACCTCATCCAGACTGACAAAGCAATTCATGATGAGAACTAAGAAGAGAACCCAATTTTTACTTGTTTAGTGATAATGTTAATAGTAGAAGTAGTAAGGACAATACTGAACAACAGTAGAGCACTACATAATACAGAAGTACTGGATAATTGTGCTGTGTTGCCCTGGAAGCTGTATTCAGCTGAAGGAATAATTCATGCTATATTTTTATATGTGAGTCTCTTGGAGCTTGCCATGCTTCTTATTGGAATTCTGTTTCATATTTGTAAAATAAGTGGATGAAATCTAATCTGTCTTTACAGCGATAATTTTATTTTCTACATTTTAATCAAAGAAAGGGAATGCAAAATAAACTGTGTGCAGTGTGGTCCTGTATTCATTAATACTATGTAAATAACATTGGTCCTTATCATATCAGTTCTTTAAAAAAACTTATCGAAATTTACACTGCAAATTTATTATTATTTGCTACTTTTCCAACAAAAATTTGTCAAGTGTGTGCATGACCATGCATCACCTGTACTGATTCTTCACAGCTTTAATTCTCACATCATGTACTTCCATTCAGCTGGATTCTTCTTGCTATAGGTATTATAAAATGATGAAGTCTTATCAGCCCAAGATTTAGCAAAAATAAAAATCTGAATATTCATTACTTCAGAAGGCATGCTGGCCAAATTTTGCATACATTTTGACATATTTTCATGTGTAGATTTGCTTTTAGAATCTATGTCATCGTTTATAACAACACTGCCTTTCTGTCTAGTGGGAGTTTTAATGAATGTGTATTACATGTAATGTTCCACAGCTTTAAGTTGGTAACTGATGAGTGCAGCTTAATCCAGTATATTCTGGTAGATAATTATATAGAGAGGTGCAGATGGTTTCTCAGGGTTCAATTTTCTCCAGCACATAGTCCTCAGCACACTGGATGAAGACCACTGTTAGCTCAGTTGGGCCAGCAAACTGAAAAAAATATTTTTGGTCTATTTACCAATTGATTCATAAAAGAAGAAGGCAAGAATCCCTACACTGAAGATAAATAGGTATTATAGCCTACACCACACCTTCAAAGCCTAAATAAGTTGATAGTACTGTCATCGAAAGTCTAACTTTATTACCTGTAACTGCAGGATACATTAAATTGATTCTGTTCTACTACAGATAAGTAAAGCTATGAATAAGTGAGATTTTATCAGGTCTTACATATTTCTGTAAGGGATTCTGGGGTTCTGGTGGTGTTCCTTGGATTCTGTTGCTATTACTTGATGAAATTAAGTAATGCCTTTCGGGAGGTGGAAGAAGTTCTGATCTGAATGGAAAGACAAGCAGGAGTAGAGTCTGTGCAATCACATCAGCACTGTCATAGTATGTAGGAACCTTACATTGTGCAGCACACTAAAGGCTGCCTCACCCTTCCTTTCCAGCAAACCTTTATCTGTCTCTGTATTTATACTGACCCACAGCATTTCCCCAGTATAGTGGATTCAAGCACTGCCTTAGAGAACAGTGGAGTGAGGGACTCCAAAAGGAAAAAACAATGTAATTTATTATGAGCACTTCCTTTACTGAGTAGATGTATTTTACAAGCTTCCTTTTCTGTTTATGGAGTAGAGTTACACGCTGAATTTATAAAATCAGTATTTACTACATACTAAGGCTTGTGAAAATTCAATAATTGATAATCACTATATTAATCTTCTACTCAAGCAGAAAAATATCTTGATAGTTGGTAGTGTGGATTGGGAGCATTGCAGAAGATACGGTATTCAAGGAGTCAATCATCTTGAACAGGCCATGGCTAGTCTATTTGGGCTCACATTTAGGGCTTGAGGAGCCTGTATGTTATTAATGTAGTCTGTAACTTATAATTTATTTTTGGGAAAGGTAAACTGTATGTGGATCAAGGGGTAGAATGTAGTGATCCTGACCTAGAGACAATTGCATATTTAAAAGTCAGTGATCGACATAGCAATTACCCTGAGTAGGCACATGCCAGTGCTGTGTGGCTGACGTCCCTTGGTTGCAGAATGAGCACAGCCAGCTCACCGTAACAGAGGAGCCTGCAGGAAGCTCCCACTCAGTACTGGCAATTACGTCATCCGTATGTCCTTGCCTTTATCTAACAGTGCAGCAACAAGTTCTCATAAGTGCATCCTTTAGGAATAGAGCTGTTTTCTTGTGAGGGAATTAGATAGTAGCTTGAAAGACCAAAAGGAAAAGCTTCTCTCCATGGTAAGGATCTGCCCTGCTCAGCATGCCAGGGGAAAATCCAAACAGGCTCTGTCCGATGCTGCATGAACACAGGTGCCCGTAGGGACATAAGGTTTACTCACTAACTGTGTTCCTCCTCTTATTCTGTCTTATTAAAGCAGTTATTTTATTAAGCTATTTATTGTTGGGCCTTTCTTATTGAGATTCAGAAAGAGTCCTGCATCAACTCACTCTCACCTCTTCCCCCACCCCCAGTGTAGAACAGTGTGTCTTTGAAAACCACAGGAAGAAAACAGAAGACATAGCTATGCAGTTTATGCTTTTGAATACTGGGAACATTGAAAAAAATACCTGTAATGGCTATATAGAAAGAAAAAACGGTGACTACACAAAATACCAGTTGACCATAAATTTCTGCCTCTCAGAGCACAGCTCTCTACAATGCCCACTAAACTTACCCATTCTTTAGATGTAGCTCCGTAACAAAATCTGCAGAAAATGTTAGGTCTTACTCCTCTTCCAGTTCAGACGACAATGGCCAAATTTGCAGTTTACAGTTAACGAAACCAATCTTAATGGTGGTAATTATTTCATAAAATTAAATTGAAATACATAATTAAAAAAAAATTAAACCACCAAATAAGCTTAGCCCTTTCTGGCCAAGAAATTTCTGTAGTTAGAAGAAACGAGTTCCATAGTCTCTAAAACTGAATTATGTTCTGCAGGTAAGTATGGTCTTAACTAGCACTGGAGGAATAAAAAAAAAAAAAACAACTAATATGTACAGATGCAATTATTGTTTTCCTTCTGTTCATAAGTTAAAAGATAAGTCAGGTAAATTTTAAAAGACAGTCCATGCTGGAGACAGAAGCAGGATTCAAAGAAGCACTGATGAGACTCCATCTACAAATACTAGTAACATTTGGAAAATCACAGACCCTCTGTTACAGTGTATGGTGGTCTGCGAAGAATAAATCTGAGTACATTAACCAGCTTCTCAAGGAGTTATTTCGATGAAACAAGTGGTATTAATCATTTCGTCATTATGTTCTACTGACATACAATGCAATATGTGTTATTTGGTGCATGTTTATATAGGTGCTGAGATTCCAAGTTTACAGAATAACATTAAACAAAAAGGTTATAAAATCAGTCAACATAGAGGCAATGCAACTGTAAAAATAAATCTTTGAGAAAGGAATATAGTATAGATATTTACAGGCTTTTTTTTTTTTAAATCTAAATGTTGAATGCATCCTAGCGTTATGAGCTTTGGTTTGCTATGTGGATTTTTTGCTATGTTATTGGTTGTTTCATTTGCTTATTATTTGCTGGCTGGCATTTGAGTAGAAAAGTGTCACTGGGTTCTCTAAACATAAGCATTGCTGTCTGTACTGTTTTCAAATGGATTCTAGCCCTCTGTGATCACTCATGAAAGGAAGAGAGTATTTGTTCTTCCGAAACCCTGGATCTGCAAAGTTAGACTTTTTTCTTCTGTATTTCCAGGAGCACTCCTCAGGTTGCTGAACTCTTCCTAAAACAGATATAATCAATGCTTTTTGATGTCTGCACACATCAAGAATTTTATGTTGATACAGAAGAAGGAAGTGGGAGAGGGTCAAGAGTAAATTCGAAACCAGCTCTGCTCTGATATCAGAGGAGACCCTTGTCTACGTCTAAAGGGAAAAAATCTACTCAGATTTTCAATTGTGGAAAACATTTTTAGCTTTATTCTGAATGTATGTGGTTTTGAACATGCATTAGAAAAACAATTGGTGTAATAAGATATAAAGCAGTTAATGAAAATTCTTCAATACAGTTTGTGAAGAAAAGAGGAAAGGGAGTGTGGATATATATTCTTATGACTGCAGACATTGGACTGTCCTGTAGCAGTCAGGGCAGGAGGTACTTTAAACCTCTCTGGTGTTCACTAGTAAATCTACTCTGCTTATCAATACGCAGTTTAGTTTAAAAATATACCCTGTGCAAACAAACAAACAAACAAAAAAGAAACCAATACTTTAATTTACCTTCATCAGCTACATGTTGGTGTACCTTTTAATAGGGTTGTTCTATTGATGTCAGTGACAGTGCTGATATAAGTAAAAGCTTCAGCTGACCAGGGCAGGTTTGAACTCCGATATTAGATTTCTGTATTGCATAACCAATGTCCATGTGATGGTTTTTTTTTTCTTTTTTTGTTTGTTTTTTTTTTTAAGTGTAAAAAAAAAAGTGTAGAAAACTGGTGTATACAGTAGTTACACATCAGTTAAATGCCTGCCTGTCATATACCAGTCAAAGCTGGTGTTATGACTCCACTAGTAGGTGTTTTCTTTGTGGATATTTTGCATTCTTCACAGTGATGTCAACCTACAATAATAAGAAACATTTATTTTTAAACTTTTACCTGAGAATCTGGGAGGCAGGCAAAACAATAAAACATATACTTTTATTTTGGCATGACAAAAGTGGAAGTATTATATATAAACACATGATTCTTTGTAAAAAGATCAGTCCCTGAATTTGATGTAATGAGTGAATATCTTTAAAATCAATGGGCACAGGTCAGGTTTCAGGGGTTGTTTTTCAGAATACAGCTGCGGGATCTATGACTGCTGTTTGCTTAATGTCAGGTAAAGTGTATTTAGATTCAGATATTATTTCATATTCTCTAGTTTCTTTCTTATTCTACATCAATAAGAATTTTATTATTATAGGAAAAAACACAACAGCCTGTATATTAATTTCGAATTAAGATTGCTGCTTAACGTCAGTATCACGAATCTGCATTTCCTTGGATATGGTAATGTCACTATTCAATTCAGCTTTTTTTTAAACTAGGAATTAATGTGCTTTGGTTCCCTCCGCAAAGTGCTGATAACATGTTATAACCTTTTCATTATGAAGTTTCAAACAATGTTTTCACAAGACTGCAAGTGATGTTTCTGCCAACTACTTCAGATAAAGTGAAATTTGCCCTTCTACTCAATGTTCAGAATATGTTTAGTAGTAACAACAGATCCTTCTTTGAACATATTGATAACAAGTGCAGTCAACAATTAGGCCAAACTTATTTTTTCAACAAAATTCTTGGAGATTGAATTCCATACAAGCCATCCAGAAATGTAATGGTACATGACAGACGTGATATATACCATAAATATATTTTTAATCCAGTTAGTGGAAAATACCAGCCACAATTTTACATTTGGGAGAAAAAAAAGAAAAAAAAAAAAAAAAAGCCCTAAAAGTTAGGTTAGCACTTAAGCTGACAGCTGAATTCCTTGTCCTGTTAACATATACATTCACTTCATTTTAATGACATATCTTACAGATGTTCCTTCCACTTGCAGACTAGATGACCTACTAGTATCTTGCTTAATTCAGTGGTTCCAGACAAATTCCCCAGTTGCTAACCCTAAAGGGTTCTTGTCACACAGTCCTGTGTTACTGGACAACTATTCTAATAGATACCATGAAAACTAGAATTTACGTATTTCAGAGGCTAATCCTTTCCACTGGCAATGGATTTTATGGAGATTTCTCAATTTCAAAAGTTCCTGAATGTTCTATGATGGGAATTCATGCCGTTTTCTGATGATGTGGGTGCCTTGTATGTAGAGGCTTTCCATTGGATGATCTAATTTATCTGAAGGGAAGATTGTTCAGTACTTTTATATAAAGGGTTCTACAACAGCTACAGTTAATCTTGTTGAGTTCTAGTACTATCAAACAGTAGGAAGGGTTCTGCTCTTTTTCAAATAAAAAAGGGGAATAACACTTAAATTAAGACAATGCCCTATAAGTACCAGAGTCTGCTGCCAGTTGCTAGGTTTAAAAAGAGAGTCTTAGATAAAAGTGAACTAGGATTCAAACTTCATTTAAACCTGAACTTCATACAACAAGGAATTCATATGATAATTATATTGATTAAGCTTACAGAAATAAAAGAAAAACTGTAT
The DNA here is from genome assembly GCF_000699105.1 of Pygoscelis adeliae. Taxonomy (NCBI): domain Eukaryota; kingdom Metazoa; phylum Chordata; class Aves; order Sphenisciformes; family Spheniscidae; genus Pygoscelis; species Pygoscelis adeliae. Next base: position 782,799 of record NW_008825619.1, on the reverse strand, counting down.
TGATCAGGACCAGTCTGGATAAATGGAATGATAACTAAAAATCAAGATCACATACATATTTTCACTAAAGGAAATGACTGTTATAATAATATTTTTAATGCATTGATTGCATTTATGATCTGATACCTAATTCAAATCCTTGCGAAAACACTGGGGAAGATCTCATCTAAAATAAGGATACACTTTCATAAAATATGCAAGAGAAGATGTAAAAAATTTTGAAACTTTAAGACTGTAATAGCTATTTTAGGTAATTATTAAATAATAGTCTTTATAATGCAACATACTATAACATAGTCTGAGGAAATGATTTTGTACAAGAACTTTCCACATAATACATAAATACCTTTAACTGAAGTAAAAAATTACTTGCATCAACAGACGTCAACAGATAGGAAAATAAATAAATAATATAATTGACTTCATCTAAGGAAAAGGATATGACTGCCAAATTCATGGTTAGTTTAAGAAACAGTAAAGAAAACACAAGGCTTGTGTTTTAGTGGAAAGGGAGCCTTTTTTCAGCACTTTCACATATCAAAGGAGAGTTAATTAACTCAGAAGGGTTAGACTTACTCCAAGGATGCAAACAGGTCTACATTACACAACTGTGCAGGATGCTCTTCCAGCAGCCATGGGGCTGATTGTCTATTCATTCAGATAGCTTGTGCCATAAACTATAGTTTCTCAGCAGAATTCCACTCTCCCATTTCAAAATGACATTTTAGCTTTTGGTTTTTTTAAGACCCTTTTAACTACTTTATTTTCTGCTCTGCCTATTGATTTTTCCAACCTCTTGACAGCAGCTTTACTTGCCTTTTCTTTCTGCATAATTCTTTTAAATTACATTCAGACCAAAAGACGAATTCTGATCTCCATTATCCAAAAATACAGTAAATCCACTGAAGTTAATAGAAATGTATTAGATTCACACTGTCTAACTCTGAGCAAAAATAGACCTATTGGCTTTTAGTATTCCAGCTTGTAAGCCAGGGAAGAGCACGATGGGCCAAGTTCACTTCCAGTGGAACTACACTAATGTCTGCTGAGTTCTAACAGAAGAAATCAGACATTTTCTTTAAAATCTTTAATTAAAAACAAGGTGTTTTTTTTTTTTCTTCTCTGAAACATAAATCTTAAAGTCTAAGAATTTTGAAGGTATGATGGTAATTACCGTCACGAGTCTGCCAGCAACAGAAACAGTGGGGTCTCATGAGAGCGGAGTAGGGAGGGAGAATCACCTCCCTTAAGCTACTGGCCACACTTCTTTTTATGCAGCCCAGGATACAATTAGCTTTCTGGGCTGCAAGTGCACATTGCTGGCTGATGTCCAGTTTTCCATCCACCAGTATCCCCAAGTCCTTCTCCGCATGCCTACTCTCAATCCATTCATCCCCCAGCCTGTATTGATATTGAGGATTGCCCCAACCCAGGTGCAGGATCTTGAACTTGGCCTTGTTGAACTGCATGAGGTTCTCATAGGCCCACTCCTCAAGCTTGTCAAAGGTCCCTCTGGATGGTATCCCTTCCTTCTAGCAAACGAACCGCACCACTCAGCTTGATACCATCTGCAAATTTGCTGAGGGTTCACTCAGTCCCACTATCTATGTCATTAATTAAAGTATGAAATACTATCTGTCCCAGTATGGACCTTTGAGGGACACCACTCATTGCTGGTATCCCCTTCGTCTTTGAGCTGTTGACTGTAACTCTTTGGATGTTATCATCCAGCCAGTTCCTTATCCATCTAACAGTCTATCCATCAAACCTATAGCTCTCCAATTTAGCAGCACAAATATTGTGGGGGACCATGTAAAAGGCCTTACAGAAGTCCAGGTAGATGACAGCAGTAGCTTTTCCATTGTCTGCTGATGTAGTCACCCCATCATAGAAGGCCACTGGATTAGTCAGGCACGATTTGCCCATGGTGAAGCCATGTTGGCTGTCTCTAATCACCTCCCTGTCTTCCATATGTCTCAACATATCTTCCAGCAGGATCTGTTCCATGTTCTCAGAGGACACAGAGGTGAAGCTGACTGGTTGATAGTTCCCAGGGTCTTCCTTATTACCCTTTTTAAAAATGGGTGTGAAATTCCCTTTTCTCCAGTCACTGGGGACTTTGCCTGACTGCCATGACTTTTCAAACGTGATGGAGGAATGAAATGTATGCAATATTTCCAGTACCCTGCTCCTTTCTAGCAATAAGAAAGATGTTGAAGATTTTAGATTAAAGAATCAGTAGTTACAGTGAAATTGTCAATGCTTAGGCTGTATTTCAAAACTATTGTGCACACTTAACAATTCCACAGCAAAAAAAGAAAAAGTCCGTTAAAATTTTATATAACATTTTCCTATCTCATATAATTACTGATTTGTGCAAATATAATTCTTCATCTTAAAACCACTTATAAGTTATTACCTTCTAAAATTCCACTTTTGGCATGAATGCATTTCTCTGGATTTAATAACTCTGAAATGACTGAAACTGTAGGATTAGGTTTTAGGGAACTTCAGTACAAAGAACTAATAAACATATTGTTTCATTCATCATCAGTAGAACATCTGAATCAGCATTTAAAAAAGTATTTCAAGTCAAGACTTATTTAGAACTGTGGTCATTATTATTTATCCTTTTATTATACTTTAGACTGGAGGTACTCATGCCAAGGCTCTTTTGGCCTCTTGTGAAAAAGATTTCTTTCTCATCTTATAAGTGGTATTCATCATAAGCTTTTATATCAGATATATTATTCTGCACATGAACATAAACGGCCTTTTCCTTAAGTCTTACCCTATATTTAATTTAGGAGAATAAGCTCTTTGGGGAAAAAAAAAAAGAAAAAAAAAATCTGTGATTCCTGAGATTATTTTCAAATTATGCTCTCTGAGATGGTTTGAGCCTCTCTGTTGGAACAGCTGCATTGTAATAGTTAACGCTGTTAATACTTTTTTTTTTTTCCCCTCCAGATATGCAGTTACATTACAGAGGAATTTTTTGCTCAAGCCTACAGTGATTGGGTGAGGAACCCAAAGAAGACATGTTGAGGGAACTAACCAAATGCTTGACTGATATTTAATTTAGAGATTTTGGGCTTACTAAAACCAACATTCCATCATTCCCCCAAACTAAATATAAAATTGAAAGCCTCCACAATATCAAGCCTTTAATGCTTCCTCAGTTATGCACTTAAACATTTTTATTTAGATTGTAGAAAATACATTTCACCACAATTTCCAGTAAGTTATTAGTAAGTCAATGTTAAACTTTGAGTACGGAACAATTTGATGTCTTTTCACACAGGTCTCACATCCAAGGCTATACAACACCCTCTGGGAAGTGTAGTAAGAAGCAGACAATTTTCATTCTTCAGTTCTTACTTTTCATTATCGAAGTTCAAAGTGTTTTGAAAAGCATCTGAAAGTTTCTGGTCAAATTGTCTTAGAAAATTCAGTATGAGCCAGTGATTAAAAAAACCTATCTATCTGCAGTATTTCACCAGTATAGAATCATAGAATCATAGAATCATTTAGTTTGGAAAAAAACTTTAAGATTATTGAGTCCAACCGTAAACCTAACACTGCCAAGTCCATCACTTAACCATGTCCCTAGGCGCCAGTCTACACATCTTTTAAATACCCCAGGGATGGGGATTCAATCTCTTCCCTGGGCAGCCTCTTCCAATGTTTAACCACTCTTTCAGTAAAGACATTTTTCCTCACATCCAATCTAAACCTCCCCTGGAGCAACTTGAGGCCATTTCCTCTCGTCCTATCACTTGTTGCTTGGGAGAAGAGACCGACCCCCACCTCGCTACAGCCTCCTTTCAGGGAGTTGTAGAGAGCGATGAGGTCTCCCCTCAGCCTCCTTTTCTCCAGGCTAAACAACCCCAGTTCCCTCAGCCGCTCCTCAGAAGACTTGTTCTCCAGACCCCTCACCAGCCTC
>NW_008825619.1:776410-778667 GCF_000699105.1 Pygoscelis adeliae | reverse complement strand
AGAATCATAGAATCATGTTGTTGTGGCCGAAGTGCAGGACCCGGCACTTGGCCTTGTTGAATCCCATACAATTGACTTGAACATGGACAGAGTCAGTTGAAAGGAGTTGGTTTGCATTCTGATGAAGAAAGGCTGATACTTATACTTGGTAAAGCACTTTAACAACGCAATTTCCATAGTGATGTGTCCTAGTAAACCTTTCTAGAAAATACTATTCTATCAAAGGATTTTGAGATCTCTGCCAAAATTCAACCTATGAAAAGAAACAACAAACCTATGCAAACAGAATACATACAGTGGAAATCCATTACTTACCCATGATTAACAAATGGCTTCAGTAAATTATCTGAAAACTATATTGCTGATGGGTTTGGTAGAGACAGAATCAATGTTAGTGATCAGATCTGGGCATTTTTTTTATATGAAAATGTGGACAAACTTTTAGAATCTATTTTTCAGAGCTCTTCTTTCCAGATAGCTGTGTATCACAGAAAGCTGATCATCTGTTATGTTCAGTATTTGGACTTTATATTTCCCAAAATCTAATTTAGTTTCCAAACTTAAGACTTCTCACTGAACTGCAAAACAATTGCTTCAGGCTAAATTAGATTTGTTAACTCTTCTCAATAGAACAAGAATACAAATGATGTCTCAGAAAAAGGTGCAGAGTCCAGCAGATGCTGGACTGGATGTCCAGTTACAGATGCTGTAACACCATTTAAAAATAAAATGTTGCCAAATTCATTAACATTTGTTTACACATAAAATGTTAAAGTAAATGTAAATTTTAATATTTAAATTACCACACTGCTATTTTTTCCTAAGTATATGGAGACATTCATATTTGAAAAAAAATGTTCCATTTTGTAACATTTCTATTGATTTTTCCAGTTTCTAGCCAGCACTGTTTCTTTTCAAATGTTCATCCTGTCATTTCAACATCTGTATGATAACTGGTTTTACATCCATAGAGCCAGCTTCCAAAGTACCCTGAATTAATGGATTATACAATTTAGGAGGGTACTTTTGGAGGAAAACCAACTCAAAGAGTCAACAGTGGATTGAATCAGCCACCAGAGTATGAGCAGCCAATAGGGCTCATATGAGCTGTTGCTGGTTAACTTGGCTTATTTTATGCTAAATTGCTTTGTGAATACATAGTGTTTTGTTTCATACTATCTGACATTTTGACCTGTGTTGATAAACCCAATTTGGGAGCAGGTTTGCTGGAATGTGGGAATGAGATTCCTTAAAGCAAAATGATCTGGGCTGAATTGCCAGGCTGAAATAATGGTTCTATATCTAGCAGTCTTTTCTCTGCTGTCCTATTGACTGTCTACACTAATAAATCTATGAGTATACTGTGTACCTCAACTGCAGTGGCATCATCTTGACAACTTGTTCTATTCACATTTATCATAATCAAATGTCATGCTTTGCAACTGCCCAAGGAAAGTTCACATAGTTGAGCTCAAAACGTGATTATTCAGCAGATGTGCCTCATGTTCTGTGGCTCATGCTGAGGTCTTAGATTTTAATGAATCACAGAGCTTAAAGAGAGTCCAGGCTCATGCACGGAGAGTCCTGGAGAGCACTCTAATGCACGAGCGTCTGTGAGGATAAATGAAGGAAAATGGGACACTTGGCACTGATCCAGCACCACAGCACAGAACAGAGGTTGAGCTGAGTTATGCCAACGGTAGGAAAGGTAAAGTTAAGAACACATATAAACTTACCTAGCCTGAGGGCCTGAATAACATTTTTGGCAGAGATATGATCACTGAACCATATCCTGTAAAAGTCATACAGCAGTTCTTTCAGATCATTTCATACAGGTGTAGAAAACCCACAGCACCTTTCAAGAATAGACATGCTTTAAAAGTTAATCTGTTATTCTTCTCAGTGGTGTGTCTCAAAGTTGAGCAAATGGTTAAATCTCAAAAGCTATTTTTCTATTGTGTTTGTTTTGTTTATATATGCAAGATACCATCTGATAGAAAACAAACGGTCATAGATGAATGTCCTGGTTTCGGCAGGGATAGAGTTAATTTCCTTCCTAGTAGCTGGTACAGTGCTGTGTTTTGGATTTAGGATGGGAACAAAGTTGATAACGCACCGATGTTTTAGTTGTTGCTAGGTAATGCTTACACTAGCCAAGGACTTTCTAGTTTTCCATGCTCTACCAACTGAGAAGGCTGGAGGTGCACAAGAAGCTGGGAGGGGGCACAGCCAAACTGGCCAAAGAAACATTCCATAC
>NW_008825619.1:751991-770426 GCF_000699105.1 Pygoscelis adeliae | reverse complement strand
TATTATTATTATTATTATTATCATTTTATTTCAATTATTAAACTGTTTTTATCTCAACCCACGAGTTTTTCTCACTTGTGCTTTTCCAATTCTCTCCCCCATCCCATCGGGTGGGGGGGAGTGAGCGAGCGGCTGCGTGGTGCTTTAGTTGCCGACTGAGGTTAAACCACGACAATGAACACTAAATAATTGTCCTTATTAAATATAAGTGAATATACTGTACAAATACATATATATACTGGGTGAACAGGATATATATGTTTTTGAAAAGAGATCATGGCAAAGAGAAGTTATAAAGACTTTAAGGAGGGTATTTTATATTTCTTGCAGTTTCATTGTACTCAAAATGCCAGTTTCTCAGGTGAATTCTGAGTTACTTCCACTGGGCATATTTTTGACCCAAGAATATCAAATTTCCAGCTAAGACACTGAATTCAGTTTTGAAAGTCAAGTGTAAAAATGAGGGAATACTTTTTCTGAAAAGGAATTTGAAATTGAGTATTTGAAGTTACAATTGTTGAGAGAAAAAGTGATTGTTATTTTCTAATTTTTGATCATTAAAAAAAAATGTTTCTGTGAAATGTTTATCAGTTACGTCCTGTTGCAAAAATTTCTTTGGTCACTTATTCAAATGAAAGCGTTGAGTGAGGACATATTTATTTTGCAAAAAATTTCTGTGGAAATCATGCACTTTTTTCAAGGTTTCTCTCACTTATCAGTCCAGCTCCCAAGAGCTGTGAAGCTTTTAGACTGCTGCAGGATTCGTGAGTTTTCTTGAAGTTCTTGCAGCTAAGAAGTGTGCCTGAAGTTCCTGGGCATCAGGATTTCCCTGAGCTACCAAGCTATGCAATAAGCTGTGTAATATGAAGTAGAGGTCACTTGCCACACCTGCAAGGGCCCCAGCAATTCTCTTAAAAAGTCCAGAGGATTTTTTTTTTTCTATGTGAAAATTTGGAAAGCCCTTTCCAAAAGAAATACGTTTCTACTAATGATTTTTTTCCTTTTCTTTGTTATTGAAATGATGACATTTCCAAAAGTTCAGGAGTCTAGAAACAGTCCATGGCTAACCAGTCCATCCTAGTTAACATGTCTTCCAGGTATCCTTAATTTCTGCCATAAAAAGAGAATTAAGAATGTTTCAGTTATGAGTGTGATGTATTCCTAATATATCTTAAAATCTTAAAAAAAAACCCAAAACAAACAAAAACTCTTTAGGTTATTAACTTAAGGATTCAGTAGTAATAACTTCTGTGGCTTTCAAAAGAAAATAGTCCAGCTTACTGAAGGGAAAGTGGAAAGCAATACCTCTTACTAAAAAAACGAGGCAAATGTTCCATCTATAAAACATTATGCAAGGTAAAACATAAATGGATGACTGGTGAATAAGGATAATTAGTCTCTACTACAACATTTCCTGAAATTATGGAGTTAGTTTCCCTTGCAGTTTTATAGGCCATCTATAACAATATGTCCCTTTAGTCATTAAAATAATAATAAAAAAATCCTTTCAGAGCTCTCGGTTGTTGGTTTCCATACAAGAAGAGAATCACATTTTCTCACATTTCTTTCACCTGCAATTCATTTGGGGTGTCTGATGTTCACAAGACTCAATCTGGTATTTAATTATGCTCATATAACCTTTATTACTCCCATGCTGATTAAGTGAATCTCTTTTTTAACTGTAAAGGTGACAATGGAGCTTTTCATTCTCTTAAACTCTGAAGTACTCATTAAGGGCATAAGGTGTTTGAAGTAAAAATTCTGCTCTTTGTTACTGAAATTTATCTCAGAAAGAGGTCAGGCTAAAGAGTAGAAAAGAAGAAATAGGAAAATTTTAGATTTCATGTTAAATAATACATGCACAGCTCTAAGGAAAGTCTGCCTCCTCCTCCCACCCCCCTCACCCCACCCCCCAGCCGACAAAAACCCAAAACAAGAAAAAAAAACCCAAAAATCCAACAACTTAAAGAAAAGAGATAGAAGAGAAAAAGAAAAACACTCTGCAGTGCCCAGCTGGGAACACGTGTTGTGATCCCCACAGATGAGTGTCTTCTGGGCATCCTCTCCAGATTTCATGAAGTTTATCAGTCTCCCTACTGGATGCTCTTGCTCATTATGCTGATGGCACTGATTGGAAAATGGTTTGAGTGGGTGCAGATGTTGCATACTCTAACTGGCTACTAAGCTTTGTGCATAAATTTTATGTGAACCGTCCTTATTGGTTATTTAATCTTATTGGTTATTTAAATTTTTAATAATTATTACTGTTATCTATTAAGCTTTATGCAAGTTCAAGGGCATGAGGACATGAGCATTTTGGATACAGAGGTAAAGCACTGCCACAGCAGCCAGAGAGGGAGGGTGCCAGTTTACAAAATAGAAGTGAAAGGCATGCTGCAGTATTACAAGTGACAGGCTACAGAGTTACACGTGGAAGGAGGTCCTTTGCCTTACAAAGGTTAACATCACTTTCTTTACATGGATGTCTTACATATGTAGTTATTAATATTTCCAAAGCAATTCTGACACCTCAACAATCTTGCCTTAAATATTTGGAACTGTAGATAGAGAATACTGATGTTGCTTGAACTCCATTAAAATAAAATTTAAAGGTCTACCTTAACATAAAAATCTACCATGTAAGTTGTTGAGTGTTTCCATTAAAAGGTACTCTGAAATGTGTAGACATGGAAGAATTTATATTTTCTTTACAGCTAGGAACATTTGCTCAGTTGTGTTAATTTCTTACTCTTATTTATTTCAATATGTATGGTTCCTTATTCTTCATGCTTTCTTCGAATCATCACCATTTTTTTCTCTTGTGTTTCTGATTTCTTTTAATTCATTGCAGAGAAACATAGGCAAATTTAATTTGAGAGAGACCTTTGGAAGCCAAGGCAGTGACAGCTTCAAAGTTAGTTCCAGCTACAGAGACAAATGAGGTTTCTCAGTGCCTTGTCCCGCTGAGTTTTCAGTATCTCCAAGGGTGAAGATTCCACATCCCATCTGCGCAACCCATTCCAGTATTTGGTCAGCCTCATGGTGAAGATTCATTTCTTTATATTCAAACAGAATTTCCCTTGCTACAATTTTTTTTTTGCCTCTAAGTCTTTTGTTGTGCACCTCTGAGAAAATTTTGTCTCTATGTTCTCTATGAGCACCCATTATTTAGTCAAAGAAAACAAGTAGACCTCCCTTTAGCCCATGCTTCTTCAGACTGAATAAACCCCACTCTTCCAGCTCTCCTGATATGTTACGTGCTCCAACCCACCTAGCTGAAGCTGTAAGTGCCCTGTTGCTTATAAGGATTACTTGTGAGACCCTGTGAAAAGCCCTGCTAAAATCCACATGCACTTTTCCAGATTCTTATATGGAACTGTGTCTTCCAAGGCTGGTTTGTTCTTTGTTTTGTTATTTCTGCCTGACACACTGTAGAACTGGCTTTTTCCAGAGATTTAATGGTACCTTGTCATTTCCCAGAAAGTCCATGGAAAGTTTCACTGTAATGTTTGTACATACCTTGAATTCCTATATGCTATGGTTTACATATTTTCCAGATGTCCTTTGTGTGTTTGTGTGTCTTTTTTTCTTTCTGGTTTGTTTGTTTGTTTGTTTGTTTGTTTTAATCTGACTACAGGTTTATCTGGATAGCTATTTCTGTTTTATCTGACGCTTTTCTACTACTCCCCCTTTGCTGAGATTCTTATTTATCAGCCAGTTTTTGCCATATGGGGACAAGATTCACATGTTGCAGGAACAGACATGAAGGCATTAGGATGACTATGAATTCTTCATCCCAGTCTTTTCCTGGGTTGCTGACCATCTTTCTCTAAACTTAATGTAATGTTTTATTAAATCTCCCTGCTTACCTGGAGCTACGTGCTTGACCGACCATATGGCATCTTTTTTAACAGCTAAAATTTCAGACAAGTCTTTGATTAATGGAGCTGTAAAATAGGAACTTTGATCTGAATCAATGTCTTTTGGACTGTCATATCCTTCAGTTGTTCCAGAGGATTGTTATAACCAGCTGGCCTGTGCTCCTGTGTGATCACTAACAGATCTACGATCCATTTCTGTCAGTTATCTTAGACTATTTTTATTGGTTATCTTAAACTGTGTAGAGAACATATCCTACATATCTTGCTTACTACAAAAGACTGTCCTGTGTGACTGTTTATGTATCTGCAAAAACAGTTTCTACTGACTGTGTGCAAGTACCTGTGCACATTCTGGTGAATTATGCAGCAGGAGCTGTCTGGGGGAGTTGCTGGGACTGTATTAATCAACATACTTAAGCATATAAATAGTGTCTCTCAACTGGTCTGTAGAAAGCAGGGACTGCCTGGAGCATTCTTCAGAAGTGACTGAAACTCCCACTTGAAAAGGTCCTACAATTAGCCAAATACTTTGTTGTGGAGCTGGCTAGGACTTCAGTCAGTCTCCAGTTAGCCTGCTGTCTCAAACCAGCCTGTAGCCTCATCTAAGCCGAGACTCTGTGGAGTTCCTCCACCACGCAGGGAACTGCTGACTGAGTGCATTGGCTACTCACACAGGCACAGCCCTGATCCCCACCTATACTACAATTGTAACCATACAAAAAACTTGAATTTCATCCTGATCTCATCCATTTTTAATTTCATAGATTTTTCTTTTTTTCACGCTGTTTTTGTGGAAACATTCTCAATAGGGTTTAACTATAGCAAAGCAATACTTTTTCCCTCTGTAGTTATAGGTAATGGAACAATAAAATCTGTTTGAATTCTTGCCCAAGGACCAATTATTTTCTTGATACCGAAGATACTTGTTTTTAACACAGGTAACTGCATTAACCTATGCAAAGAGTTGCTTAACCACATTCAGTCATCTTCAGCACTGTTCTGTAAGCAGAATCCTTTTCAAAGTTCTTCTCCACCCTTGAAATCCTTGTTTGTGTACATATTGGGTTAAATAACCCCTGGTTTCCCTTCCATTACAGCCAATTTTGATTGCCCTTATAATTTCTGTACCATCTTTTATGATCTTAAATTTGCTCTGACATACTTTATTTTGTAGTACCTGCTTTATTTCTAAGTCCCCAGTTGGAAAAGTGATTGTTCTCCCAATACTTTGGGCAATTACTGTAGCAAGTGGTTCAGCTCCTGGCAGGACTGCATCCTATGCTAGTTGATAGCCTTCCTTGATTTTTTATCTGTCCTGTCCTTTGATTTTTGATGGGCTTTCATGTTCATTCCTCATGTATTACCACCACTTCTCTTTAGGGACTGGGCTGCTTGTTTCCAAAGAATGCAAATGCTTTTAGTTTATCAACCTGATATCACCCTTTTCTTCTCTGTGTTGGTAGTCAGTGATAGCTTAGAAAATCCATCCTGAACTGAGTAAATAGCTAGCAGTTTCTCTAAGTATTCTGTTTCTAATACTTTGCTAATGATCCAAATGTTGACTTTTTTAGCAAGACAGGATACTATTTCTGGTTTTACTTCTGTTTTTGTGCTTATCCTAACTGCTGCAAATTACCATTTTGTTTCCCCTTACTTACAGTGACCGCACCAGTCAGTAAAACCCATTTGTCAATATCTTTTGCTTTTTATTCAAAACTAAGCCCAGATCTAAGATACTAATTTCTTTTCTCACATGTTGGTAGTAGAGACCTAGGCAGTGGGCAGCAAACAACGTTCAACTCCTTCTGTCTGCTATCCATACAGTTTGTGTATTAAAACCTTCACTTTTTCTGCTATAATTCCCTGATTTAAGGCCAGGGTCCACGGACCTTGCAGGCTTGGTATGTGTCTGTTCTGAGTTTTTCCATTCACTGTTCACGTTGTTGAGGAACGTGTGGTTGCACCACAATTGAGTTCTTTCCAGTCAAATGCTCCCAGTGTCCCATGGCCAACACCGGGGCTGAACATCTCTTTCACATGATGTGAAAGTTTGCTCCAGGCAAGTAACATTTTGATCCACAGGCTGTGACCTGTAACATTTCCCTTTCCATTTACATCAGTTATACAAATAGTTCTGATCAACCACAGAGCTTTCAGTGACCCCACTAGAAGAATGCAATTAAGTTACTTGGTTTTTACTGTTCCTAACACTATGAATAGACTATAGAACAACCTCATGAGGTTCCAATTCTACAGGGTTCTTCCTCTCACTCTCTTTTTCTCAGTATAATGCAGTAACTTCACAAGCTTGTCAAATTTTGTGAAAACCAAATTCAGGAGCAGAGGGATTTAAGGGTAAAGTGCCTACAGGAACCATAGGAAGGCCCTCTTATACCTCTAAAACGTGTCATTTTAAGACAGATGGAGAGACTTGAGAAAGCATGTTGTGATACAGATTTCTCCATTGATTTTTTTTTCCCCAGCTACAAAAAATATCCCAACTAATTCTCTTTTAAATTTTATATCTACACCCTGGATTTTTTTTTTCTTTATAAAATCCATTGTAAGTCTCATTATTATAACTGTTAAAAGATTGCTTTTAATTTTTTTGTACAAGTCTGTCTACCAGTATGCTGACTTAAATGTTAACACTACCTTCTTCAAGCGACTGTGTTCCTTTGCTTTAAAATGCAGCAGATCTCTGACAGAGAAAAAATAGAATGCTATAAGAAACTGTGCCACTTAATCAGCAGTGATAAAGCCTGCATAAAATAATAACATTAAATCTAAAACTTTTGCTTTTGGTAAAGCTTAGCTGGATATCTCCCCAAAGTCGTCTTTTTTTCTAGACTGGGGAATTGAGCTACTGAGAAAAACATCCTTTCCTTCAGTAGAGTTTCATGCTGTGGTGGATTAGCTTTGGCTACTAGCCAGACTCCCACCCAGAAGCTCACTCACTTCCCATCCCCAGTGGGAGAGAAGGACAAAATAGGAAAAAAAGGAATAAGAAAGCTTATGGGTCAAGATAAATACAGGGAAATTGCTTACTAATTATTGTTGTGGGCAAAACGGACATGACTTTGGGAAAATTAACTTTTTTTTGCATATAACCACCTAAGTGAATACAAAGTTGGTAGACAGAAAGCTGGGCATGTCCAGAGAGCCAACAAGGTTTAAATTAGGAGGTCTTATCCATCTGTCAACGGTGGAAGGAACTTAAGCACCTTAAGAAGGTAACAGAGTGCACTAGGCTAGATACAGTCTGCCTATTCCCTGAAAACACAGAGAACATATAGGAAATGTAAATGTTCTTCATGACTTCAGATAGGTGTTTATTGAAGTATCTGGGGGCTAACATTTTCTTAATAGCACAGTGGCCGTAGCACACAGAAAGGAAATGAAGCACATCAAGGATATTTAGCCACACTGTTTCCAGCCTTGAACCCTTGTTTTTCATAACCTTCTTGTGCACACTAGACATCAATCCTGTCCTCATGAAGGTGAATCTCTGGTTAAGCAGGAAAGTGAGACAGTAGAGGAAATGATATGAGTTTGGCAATTTGGATGCTTTCTTAGGAGAAAAATGTGCATTTTAAATACATTTAGATTACTGGATTAAATATTTCTACAAGGATAAAGGCTGGGCACCATTAGGAAGAGCATCTTTCATACAATGAGAGGCTGAGCAAGCTGGGACTGTTCAGCCTGGAGAGAGAAGGCTCAGGGGGATCCTATTCATGTGTATAAATACCTGATAGAGTGTAGAAAAGAAATGGTAGCCAGGCTTTTTTCAGTGGTGCCCAGTAACAGGACAAGAGGCAATGGACACAAATTGAAAAACAGAAAGTTCCCTCTGAACACAAGAAAACACTTTTTATTTTAAGAGTGATCAGACACTAAAACAGGTTGCCCAGGGTGGTTTAGGAGTGTCCATCTGTGAAAGTGTTCAAAACCCAACTGGACATGCTCCTGGACATCCTGCTCTAGATGGCCCTGCTTGAGGTGACCCTGCCTGAGCAGTGGAGTTGAACTAGATGATCTCAAGGTGTCCTTTCTCACCTAAATGATTCTGTGATTCTGTGAAATGTGATATCCCCAGTTTTATCCTTTGCCAGAGAAACCCTAAACATTAAGTCTACTTTTTTTACATTTTCTTTGCCGAATCCATGAATATTTCTTACCTCACTACATGAAAGGTTTTTTTTTTCCTTGTGTACTTAGGACCTTATTGTGTGTGTTCAGTTCTTTGTAGGTTTTAGGACTCAGATTACATTTTCTGAGTAAGTACCCACACTAATCTTTTAGGTACACTAATCTTTTAGACACACTAACCTTTTAGACAAAAGTTAGAATTACCACCTGCTACAGAATACTTGGCAGCATCTACCTTTCCAAGGTTTGCAATAGAAATTAGGATGAGTTCAGGTTATCTGCCTATATAAAACCAGATCCTGGTAGCTTGGAGGCTAGCTCCTGTCCAGAAACCTGCCCAGAAGAGGTGCTTATTAGTACATGAAATTAAGTACTCAAAGAAATTCCAGGGTAAAAGGGATGTATACAATGAATTTAAGTAACTAACATGGTTAGGCAATTCTGGCAAGTAGAACATCTGGCTTATGCCAGAGCATATGTGAACCTTCGACATCTGACTTTAAATGTAAACAGACTTCAACTGCAGTGAGCAACCGCTTCTAAAGTATTTCAATGTTTTATCCATATCTTTGTATTGAGTTCCAGCATTTTTTTTGTCCCAGGAGAAATGATGAAAATACAAACACTTTTGACAAGTCACAATGTTGACTGCCTTTCCAGTATTGCAACTTGTCAGTATCTCAAAAGAACAGTTCTCACTCCTGCAGTACTGTTTTATAGCTAAGGAAGATCAGCAATAGAGTTTGATTTTGTGTATTGTCTATGTTATATTGCTTTTCTTCAGAACTAAGGAGGGGTTTTTTCACTTTTTTTTTTTTTTTGTAAGAAGCAAAAAAGCCTTTTCTTAAGTCTTCAGTGAGGGAAGAGAAGGGATACCAGGAAGAGGAAGCTGTCAGAGTTGGTTGAAGAAGGGTGAGATTTGAGATTTATTTTGTTGATGATATCTATGAGAAATATTCAAATAACATTGTTCTGTCAATATTTTTCTGGTGCAAGTAGATCAATACCAGTTTTCCTAAACCCTCTCCTACCTAATTTAAATTATTACTCTAATTTGCCTGAAATGTATGTCCTCTTTTCTGATGGTAAGGAGGCAAACACAGTCTCTGCAATAAGGCACTGAGGAAATAAAGGTCTAATTTTTTCCTTAGATTACAAAGATAACAAATCAACAAGGTACTGAAGCTCTAATTAAAAATTTTCACTCCAGATGTGAATATATACAAACATTTGATATTCTGGAGGACAGGGCTGCTGTTCAGAGGGGACGGAACAGGCTAGAGAAATGAGCTGACAGGAACCTCATGAAGTTGAACAAGAGCAAAGTCTTGAACCTGGGTTGGAATAATCCCATGCAATAGTGTAAACTGGAGGCCAACTGACTAGGAAGCAGCTCTGCAGAAAAGGGTCCAGGAGCCCTGGAGGACAACAAGTTGTACATAAGTCAGCAAGATGTCCTATCAACAAAGGTAGCCAACAGCATCCTGGGCTGCATTAGCAAGAATCTAGCCAACAATACAGGGCAGTGATCCTTCCCTACAATTTTGAGACTGCATCTGGAGTACCATGTTGTTTTGGGTCTCACAGTACAAAAAGCTACTATGATTCTATTGTTTTTTATGACACTTAATGGATCATGTCCAAAAGGAGATAACAACGTCACAAACCTACTTAGGATTCAGTCAAATTCAGATTAAAACCGTCTCAGTCCACTGTATTTCTCTCCTCATACTTCCCTGAGTCTTCTGTCCTTGCAATTCCACAGCCGTGTGGTGCTGCGGCTCATGCAAGGATCAGTGGCTCAATAAGGTGATGTCATTGAAAATTGAGCAATTTTCTTGTAGATTTGCTCTTTACCTGGATCAGCTCTGTTGACTGGCATGCTACCAGAAAAACATAGCCTATGCTGCTTGTAGACCTTGACCAAAGTAAAACAAACAAAGGAGAGACTGTCTTTGTTAGGATTTCTTTTACTAAGTTTAATCAGAGAAAAAAGGCAATTTCTATCATCTGAAATACATGCATGCACTGTGAAATATTCATACATGAAATTACAGGAAATACCCAGTGAGAGGGTGACCACTCATTCAGATGCTCATATGGTAGATAGAGTCTTCTCTCTGGTGGTGAATGTGGTGCCTATGCAAACTCCTTTTAGTATAGTCTTGTTTTTGAGGGAAAATTCTCCTTAACTTCCAGTCCAAAACAGTTGCATACAGGTTTAGTTTTGAAGAAACAGCACTGTGTATGCAATGATACTATTTATCAGCAAAATTTAATTGCTTTGGGAGATAGCCTCAAATTTGTAAGTTTTGTAACCAACTCACACAGCATATATTTTTTTTTCTACTAATCTAAAATTTATCATAACAAAACAAGAGATGAATT
Organism: Pygoscelis adeliae; assembly: GCF_000699105.1. NCBI lineage: Eukaryota > Metazoa > Chordata > Aves > Sphenisciformes > Spheniscidae > Pygoscelis > Pygoscelis adeliae. Next base: position 760,005 of record NW_008825619.1, on the reverse strand, counting down.
CTGTGGGTAGGTGTTTGTGATCAGAAATTGTGGGACACTAGGTCAATTTTTCAATATCAGAGTCAATATACAGATTAGCATGTAGTATCAGAAACTAACACAGCTCGTGCAAGGTCAAGGTAAAAGAAGTGTGAGGATGAGATTGTGAAAGCCTGGGCTTGAACTCATTTATACCATCACTGAGTATTGCTTTAAATCTGTGGAAGGCCTTACTGAAATCTCCTCATGATCATAAATCTGAGAAAGAGAAAATGTTTTAATGCTTTGAGTCTTGGCAAATACCAAGATTTTGTGAGAAGACATGCAGTGTTTATAAGTCTCACCAGAAAAAAAACCAACCCCAAAACCAAAATTGTATCACTGTATAGTCCATACATTCCTTTTTGATACAGAAGTTCTGTCTCTCTAACACTTGTTTGTATGATGCCTTACCCTTTTTGGGTAAGTTTTCACTTGAAATGTCTATAGAAATGATAAGAAAGCAAATCAAGTGATACAAAATTTAATACATATTTGCATTTCTTATTTGTTTTCATCTTAACCAGAGGGCAGATTCAATGTAAGCAGACAATGCAAACAGATATTTAAATGAGTCTGTATCATGAAGATGTATGGGGTTTCTCAGCTATCTCCCCTAGTAAATTCTCTTTCTTGGATCTAATTGGAATTCAACAAATATTAGATATGTTTTTATTTTGAAGAAACGAACTGCTGAAGGGAAAAAAATCAATAGAGACTCCTGGGCAACAAGAAAATGGGCAATTGTCATACTGACTATTTGATTTTAAATGAAAGCATTCATCTTTAGAGTGTTTGTTGAACTATAGAAAACACATATGGATTGTAGGGAATTAATTTGTAGAAAATGAAATATCTGAAGCTTCTTCATTATTTTTACACACTTGCCAACAGTTCCTATCAGCTGTACTCCTGCTATGTTTGTGTAGGCAGCAATGTCCAGAAGGCTCTGGAACATTCTATCATAAATGAAAGTGTTATCTCTCAGAACCATTAGAAAATACATTGAACCAGACATATTTAGTTTGGAAAATCTGTATTTGTCAGCTACAATTGTGTCTGTGTCACTACTGTACCTTTTGTATTGACATCCTTCAATTTTACACTTTTAAAACTTTGCTTTCATGATCCATATATTCTTCTTACAACACAGGAGTAGATTATAAAGTATGAAGGCTACAGACTGAACTGTTGCATCCGCCATAAGCTTACAACTCTTTGTGAAAGGCTCTTGAGTAAGGATTTTTAACAACTGAAGTTAGTACTTGGTTGTTAGTGGTAAATGCAATAGGAAAATCATCTCTGATCAGCAAAGAAAATTAGGTTAGAGATAGAACACTCACTCAGAGAAGCAGCAATTCTTAAAGTAGAACCAAGAATATTTTCTTAAAAGTGTAGAAGAAAGAAACTTCAGGCAGTATCTGAGACTCCACTGGAGGTGTGCAACCAAGTTGTGATTTTTTTTTTTTTTTGACCAGCCTTAGCCTATACATTACCACAATGAAAACATTAAGCAGTATGATACACTGTTAGTTCTAATCTAAAACAGTAGTTACTTCAGTCTGATGGAAAAATCAATTAGGTCTAACTAACTAAAGTTAGAAATAAGTTTAAAAAATGCTGGATGAATTCTTGTCCTACTCATATAAATAGAAAAATTCTTGTTGACTTCAACAGGACAAGAAATTTAGCCTTGTTATTTACATATCATATGGAAAAAGCATAGCTTGACAACATTGTAGGGGTTTTTTTAGTTTCTGAAAATCTGAAAACTACAGAAAGTACTGGTTATTTTAGATTCCTTGTTGTCTAAGCAAGAGATACTGAAATATCATGTTAAGATGAGAATATGAAATATACATATTATGAAGTGTGTGTACTGTGTTAAGTTAGTGTATACAGGCAAAATTTAAGTTAATATCTCTCTTAAAGATGCATAGAAACATAGGATACATGTTCTTAAAGTTACATGCAAATTAGTTTTAGTAAAATATCAGTAAGCTTATATTTTCCTTGTCAAATTAATTACTGTTTTAAAAGTAGTCATGGAAAAGAGAATATACTCTTTGTCAGAGATTATGTTTTAACCTCAAGTATAGTTTTAAAATAATGAAAATCCTTCTGCCGCAAATAGACTAATTTAATGTAATAGGGACTTCCACACCAACATTCCCTTAATATGACAAAAGAAAAGTTTCTTTTGTGTAAGTATTTTCAGAAGATGAAATTCAGGCCCACAAGTGAGATTGATTTAATGAGAATATAACATTTTTAAGATGATTAAATGAAATTCCCTTGCAGAAGGTGAGGTCATCCAAGCAACAAATGCACAGCATGTGATCCAGGTGGCCAATTACAGGCTTAAATGTCAAATCATGAATATCATAGCAAAAGTACAACCACAGTGAGCACTTTGTGATCAAGCCATGTGCTAGTATAAATTAAAACCTCAATAACTCTGCACTGCAAGTAAATCTACAAATAATCAGTTCTGTTTTTCTAGTAAAATATATAAGCAGATAAAGAACTGGAATGCTTGGGTAATAATTGGTATTATGGACTTGAAAATAAGGATTATAATGAAAGTGTAATATAACCTTAACTATAAATGCATAAACAGAATTTCTTTAATGCAATAGATAGCGATAAGATAAAATATGGTTTTATAGAACAGTTGATTTTGCATTTCACAAAGAGAGACTCTCTTAAATATATTATGAGCAAAAGTAATCCTTATTGTGGTTGGGGTTTTTTTCTGATTTCTTCTCAATTTTTCATAAACAGACTCTCTTTTAAAGTGGCTTAAGACCAGTTACAGGAGTTTACATTGGCAATGAGGCCATATTTTGCACAAAAGAAAATCAGAAGTAGCTTCTATTATGAGAGACTTGGATGAAGCAATGTCTTTGTCTTGGTGAAAATTATAATCCTCTTCTTAAGCATGAAGCCTTCTCTCTTTCACAGTTCTGACATGAAAATTCAGCATGCAGAGTCTCTAAATAATGAGAATTAGAAAAAAAAGAAACACAAAACAACAGTGATATCTTTCTTACTAGCAAGAGCAATACCAACAGCTGATCGGGAAGAGTAAGTGTCTTATTTGAGTACTCTATGTATTTCTGCCTCCTGAAAAACAAAATGTAACATGGTTTTACTTATTAGAAAAATCTCTCTCCGAGAACGTCTCCACTTATTGTTAAAAAGATATAAACTTATGGAGACTTATTGAATATTCCTCACAATTGTGCAAAACCAACCCACCAGGCTAACCACTGTTTATCCTTTCATAGCAGATTTTACAACCTGCTCAGACATATTTTCATAAAATAAATCAGAAAAAGAAATAGCTGTGCTGTTAGCCACTTCTTTACACTATAGGCACAATTCTCACCATTTGTTTTACACTAGGGCATTCTCATAAGAAAGCTGAGGATATGCTGGTTTTCTCCACCTATTTTTCACTGGTGGCTGACACCAGTTGCCTCTGAAGGCAAGATTTAGTCCTGCTGCTCTCATGAAAAATTCTGTACACATAGAGTTTTGTAAATGCAACAGGATTGGAAATTACTCTTGAATGGGTTTGTTCCATGTGGAGATGAATTGGTTGAAGCTGCAGGGAGCCATTGCTGTGACGTAATGTTTTTCCTATTAAATATTGTTGTTCTTTGATAGGATCTCACACCAGTTGTTTATTCATTCCTAGAAACTCCAGTTCTGTTGGGAGTAAATGAGTTGCTGTCTTTGCATATCTAGAAATAAATTATGCTACTTCTTGCTGAAGATGGATAGGATAATAAAAAATAAGAGACAGTACAGCATATACCCCAAGAAAGCACAAAAACAGATAAATGAAAATACAAGTATAAACTATAAGCATAGTTGGTTCTGCTAAATTAATTGCATAATCTTTTCAGATTTGGGAAAATGCCATGTTATCTGAACAATATCTTGAACCTGTCTCTTGAAGAGTAGTCTCACCACTTGAAGGTTAGCCAAGTTTACTCTAATTTAACTGGTGACTTCAGCTAAATTTAGCCCTTCTTTAATGGCTTACCAAATTCAAGCAAAACTAGTATGATTTTTCTGCTAATCACTTCTTCTGTCAGTCAAAAACATTTTTCTATCAGATAAATTCAATGTTAGTATGCTTTTTCTTACATTGCTTAAGCCCCCCCCCACATGCTTCAGTTTATGTACATTAGGTTCACATGAGTTCAGAAAGAGGCTGCATTTTATTTGTTATTTATTATTTGTGGTGCTTTTTTACAATACTTCTGTATTTCCAGGACCTATTGTGCCATCTACAAGATAAATATGAAATTGAAGATTGCCTCTGTTGCCAAAAACTCATAGTTTAAGTACATGATAAGTAATAACAGATAAAGAAATATAAACAAGATAAGAATGGAATTATCATATACATGTGATACATTCATGAAAACATACCATGAGTTGTTGCAGAAATCCTGTAAGAGCTAAATTTAATAGAGGTCTTGAAAGTTTCTTTGAAGATTTTTAAACAGGTATTACATATTCACTGATAAACATGTTATTTCTAAAACTATTGCTGAAGCCATTCTGTGAAGCATGAGGAGAGAGACTTACCACTGTAAAAGACTGACTGTCAACCTATTTAAATCTTTGGCATTTATACACAGGTACAGTGGATGCTTTGCATACTGTGGCTAATCCTAGAAATAGTGTGTTTTGCTGAAGTAAAGGGCAATGATAGACAAGTTACTGTTGAATTTAAATATATCATTTCTTTTCTTTCTAAAGGATGATTGCAGCATCTAACAAAGTACAAATCCAAACTGCTGAATGCTGGGGATGAAAAAATACAAAAGGAACAAACAAAAATACCACACCACCCAAGGCAAATTGTACTTTTTTTTTTTTTTTTTTTTTTTAAAGCAGCATAGCACATATATTTCTTCTTTGGCAATGATAGTCAGGAATGGTCCCCTACAGTCTGACAGGAGAAAAGCTGAATGGTGGAGTGTCTAAAGATTAAAGGATATGCATGGAAAGTATTTTAGGGACACCTACTCTATTTAGGAATCATGGAGATGTATTTCATGGTTTTCATCCTGTTTCTGGTACTTGTCCAAGGTCTTGGTCTTAAGATTTAAAGGTAGTGATGGATACAACTCCAGCTGTATGAAATGCCAAACTTTAGAATAAGAACTGAAGCATGACAGTATCGTTCCTTCAACAGATTGCAGTACCTTAAGTTAGGCACTCAGTGCAGGCATCTGAAAACATGGTGACAGCAGCGACCATACACCTCGTTCCTCCTTCCCAAAAAACTCAAGCATTCACATCCTAAAAGGAGAAACAGTTCTAGAAACCAGGACCAAACAGAAAGTCATGGACTTTCTTACCAAATGATTGGCTTTAAGACTGAATTAAAATTATATCAGTCATTCATCCTCTGACTCAAGTACCCTCATATTCCTGGCTACAAAAAACCTTCAGTAGGAAGTTGGACAATGTTCTCCAAAATACTGCAGCATAGTATCTAAGGAGGCACTGAAGATATGGCTTCAAATCTGTTTACTAAGGACTTAGAGCTGTTGTCTGTTTCCAAGCCAAATCTTATTGCTAAAAGTCTGATTGCTACTCAGGCTACTTTGACTACTGTGAACAGAATTGCTTGTAATACCAATTACTAGTGAGTATTGGGGTTTGCTGGGAAGAGGCTTCCCAGAGGCTGACTTCCTCCACAGAGGAATTCAGATGTCTATATACCCAAGCTACCTTCCCAACAAAGTTCCAGACAGCAGACAGAGATTTATCTTCCCAAAAGAGTTATTTCTAAGCAGGGAAGGTTATCTAATACGAAGTTGTTAGGCAAAACTGAAAGCTCTTTATCAAATTGGTTACTTACAGAGTAAAGTTTTTCTGGAAAGTGGTCAACATAGATTGCCATCTCGGACTTTAAATGTTTTGCCTATGCCCTCCCTGTCTCTTCTAGAAGCTTCAAAGGCACACTGAATGTATGCCACTAACTCCACAAAAGTTTAGGCAAATCCAGAATCTAACACTGCTTAGAAAGCTACTCAGAATCTTTACTTTCAAACAGACCTTATTGATCACCAGTTCCACCAGAAACAAAACAGAAAAGCCCTACCATGAAAATGAAAGCTTCCAGGCTCACCATAAAATTTGTCAAGGGACATTATTTTTATTACTGCTTTTATGTACTGGGAACTCAGGCGCGTATAAATGTTTTTGGAAAGATGATTTTTGCTTAATAGACACATATGTTCTCGACATTACATTATTGCACCTAATATCCTTATGGCAATTAATCATCTAGTAACAGGAATAAATATCTAAAAGAACTTTGTAAACAAAAGAAAAATTGCCTTGCTTTGCCTTTAATGGGCATGGCTCCTGAAGAATGACTTAGTCATCCTCACATAAACTAAAATATCACAGTAGGCCAATGTGCAATGACAGAATAAAAAGATAAAGGTTTAGAAACTGAACATGAGAACTCATTTTTATTCACAACAATACACCAAAACATTCTCTGTTTTGACTGTATGCAAATTTAAGATGGATGCCGTGGAGTATAAATATATCTTTACTTACTCTCTAGTTGATAAAATTTCCAAATTATTCAAACCCTAACAACCTCCACAATATTTTCATTTTTCATCTCAATTTTTAAAAGAAATAAACTATCTAAAATTACATTAGATTCCTGTTTATTTTCAAATTAAAATCTGTTCTTCACAAGCAAAACATGCTGTTTCATTTGTCTTGATTTAAGATTTTTATTTTTAAACAACGGTTAAATAATAAATCCAAGAGTATTTTCACAAGTTTCCTTTAAGGCATTTTTTCCAGTTTGATCTTAAGAGCTGTATAACTTCATTAAATTATTTAGAAAGTAGTTATAAATAATACAATTATTTAGAATCTGAAAAGAGAAACTACTCCTAAATTTACATTTGCAACTATTTTCAGCTACACATTAAGTACGCTGTGTAGATTGAAAAAGTAGTATTAATTTCACAAGGTCATATCCAGCCACCTTTTTTGTTTTGATTTTGCTGGGATCAAAAATTTCATTTTACTGGGACAGTTTCTGGAGTATATTACTATTTTACACAAAATAAGACTAGTAATATCTGGTTTATAAAGATTAAATTATGCCTTTCATTATTGACTATGTGCATTGGCAAGCTGAAGAACATCTATCTACTTATAAATAGTAACATTTACTTGCAGAAGTTATCCTAGTAACGATGTTATAATATTTAAGCTAGGTAATTTGGCACTGTCATAGGTATGAGTCAGGTGGTAAAGTAAGCAAGTTGCACGCAACATAGGGACTTTCAGATGGTATCTAGTCCAGCTCTCTATCCAAAAGAAACATCATGTCATTCTTGACAGATAACTTCTATCTGAAATATCTTCAGTGACGAAGCTTGCACAATGCCCCAACAGCTTCTTCAGTGTTTCTCTCTTCACATTGTCAGAACATACTTCCTAATATCTAAAAAGTATTCGTACCTTAACATCTTCTTAAGATCTTCAATGCCTATAGCTTTGATTATCAGAACAGTTGGCATCACTGTGAACAGTTTCTATATTTTGCCTCAGTCTTTAACAGGCAGACCAGTTATCCTCAGGGTACTCGGCCCCCTGAGCTGGAAGACAGAGATGACGAGCAGGATGAACCCCCCATAATCCAAGAGGAAGCAGTCAACAACCTGTTACGCCACCTGGATGCTCAGCCGGCAGTGTGCCCAGGTGGCCAAGAAGGCCACTGGCATCCTGGCCTGTATCAGAAGTAGTGTGGCCAGTAGGAGTAGGGAAGTGATAGTGCCCCTGTACTCGGCACTGGTGAGGCCCGTACCTCGAATATTGTGTTTGGTTTTGGGCACCTCACTACAAGAAGGACGTCGAGGTGCTGGAGCGTGTCCAGAGAAGGGCAACGAGGCTGGTGAGGGGTCTGGAGAACAAGTCTTCTGAGGAGCGG
>NW_008825619.1:748324-751802 GCF_000699105.1 Pygoscelis adeliae | reverse complement strand
GGGAAGTGCTTGAGTCACCGTCCCTGGAAGTATTTAAAAGACGTGTAGATGAGGTGCTTAGGGACATGGTTTAGTGGGCATGGTGGTGTTGGGTTGACGGTTGGACTCGATGATCTTAGAGGTCTCTTCCAACCTTAATGATCCTATGATTCTATGATTCTATATATTTAGAAGAAGAATAGGATGCTACAAGTGGTGGAATGTATTGATAAGAGCTATTTTTTATTCCATTCAGGCCATTTCATTATTCATGGAGTTTATAATCTTATTTTCCAAAATGAAGATGTGTATTTTAAATAGCATTAAAACAAAGTATTGTGAACAAGCAATATGAGAATGAGTTTTCCTAATCTATACAGATTCAGTTTCACTGATATCAGTAGCAAATGCACATGAATTTTCAGTAGAAGACATAAGCATGAAGGGCCATGTTGCCTTCTCTGGAGTTGGACTTGCTTACCGTAAATAACAATTTAGCCTGTTGTCTTCTAAAGAAGAAAATGTGTCCTCTCCAGCATTCTTAATCAGTTAAAAATATGCCTTGTTTTTGAAAATAGACAGACTTCTTATTTATTAGTGAAATATGTTGGCAGAGTCAGCATTTTGTTCAGCCTTTGTAAAAAAAAAGATTTTTAGAGATATTTAGAAAATAAATAAATAAATCTTCAAGCCCTGGGACATTTTGAATGCCATCAGAGTATTCAAGTCTCGCTGACTAAATACCTTCCTTCCATACAGATAGCAGAGTCCGGGCATTTGATCTATTAAGATATCTACTTTAGGGAATGCTGATTTACACCCTTAGGTGTCCCTCTGTCTCTCTGTTATTTGCTAAGATATATAAATGACAACGTCAGATGTAAGTATCTGTACTTATGAAATGTAGATATATAAGAGTTTTTCAGTATCTAGAAAACTATGCTAATCACTCAAAGATGCATAAATTATTTATGTGCCTACTCTGTGACAAGACATTCACTAGAAAAGAAATCTCCACTGGCACATGCAGGCATCAAACCATTCCAATATAAGATCTGTGGGAAAACATTCTCTCAGAAATGTTCCTTATAAGGCCATCTCAACCTGCACAGTGGGGACAAGCCCCATAAATGTAACTACTGTGACAGTTTTTGTGCATAAACTCACTTTTGAGGAAATGACTTAAAAAGCTCCATGGTAAAAAAAGCTTTGACAATGTTAGTTCTATGATTTATTTATATGATTGTTCCTCTCATACCCCTGAGACAATGAGGAATAATGGGAGAAAGCCAGTAGGAATTGAAGTAATTGGAGAAATAAAATATATGAGGGATCTTGCATTAGCCTCTATTGAAAACAAAAGCAATTATGGTAAGCGGTTTTCTTTTTTTATTTGGAATTGTTCTGATATTTATTATTTTCAGATTTTTTTCCTTTCCTAGTCTATTATTTCTTGCATTATCTATTTTCTTTTTTTTTTTCCTGAAGGACTTCTTTTCCATATTATGTGTACACTTTCAAGTGTGATAGATACATTTCTGAATTTAAAAAAACTTGGCTCCAACAAAAGTGTGTACAGTGATATAGCAGAGTTAATTTCTTTCCCAGGCTGGCAAAACCACATTAGGTTGATTCTCAGAAGCATCATTACTGTGGTATCCCATCCTACCAATTTATTACCATAGGCTCTTCCTTCAGGGTGGTGGTTAATTCATCAGAAGGTAAGCACCAAAAAGTTGAACATGCCTATACAGAACTTTGCCACACCAAATTCCCATTGTGGAGGTGGGTCCAAATGGTTTTCTCAACATTGTGCATAAGGCTAATGGCATACTTTGAACAGAAACCTGATATTCTGATTTCACCAGTTCTGTATCGTGAGCCTGTAGTATTCTTGAATGCAACAACAAAACTGCATGACCATATTCCCTAAAGAAAGACTTGCTTACTGTAGTATAAAGTAGTTGCCACTGAGCAAAAATTAAAGGCCTTAATTTATTAGGCCTATCTAAATAAGTCTAGCACACAGATGCTCCCAGTGTAAATCGATGAGTGTTTGTGTGCCATAGAATGAGTCAGAAGCCAAGAAGAGACAGGAATTTCTCCTTGTATATTAGTCCTGCAACCTTGAACTTTAAAGTAGATTGAACAAACAATGTGGAACACTGTATAAATTACATATTTTTACTCGAAACTATGTACTGTGCAACAGATGCTTGTTCAAATGTTATCTGATTGTTCTCTTCAGAGCATAATTTCAAGATTAGTTCTATTAATTTGCTTTGGCAATTCAGCAATGAGTCATCTTACCTTTGTCTGGTCTATATTACTTATGATTCCTCTTTACAGTAAAAAGGAACAATTTGGTTGCTAGAATCTTTGTAAGAGAAGAATATCTGCATCTCTTATTCAGCAAATAAAAAATAGTGAGAAAAGTAATTGCTGCATCCTGGGAGGTAGTAGTTCTTTAATAGCACTATTCTAACTTCACCAGAGACCAAGTGAATGTAAAAAATTTCACTTTATTGTCAAATTCAGTTTCCTCATCACTTCCTAAGTTCTTAGGAAAATGTCAAGTAAATCCAACACAATTAGAGGTATTCTTGACTGAAAGGCCATGTTATTCTCCCTGACGAAGTTATTAAAAGAACATTTTAGAGGCAGTTTGCTCAGTACCTGTGGAGAATTGATAGCTTGTACTTCACATTTTCTTAAACTCGAAAAAAAAAAAAGAAGAAAGAAAAAGAGAGAATTACTCTTGGCAATGAGAACCCGGAGGCTGATGCCAGCAGCATACAACATGATGTGGATTCAGTAGGGCAAGCATCTTGCTTTCATCTCTAACCTATATTTAGGTAAATTATTTCTGGCTAACACACTAAACCATCAATGGCAGACATCCTCAACTGCTTAAATATGTTCTTAAAATGGAAAACAAAGAGGGAAAGTATTTTCCAGCTCAATCTTCTTTTTAAAAAGGTAGTAATACAATTTCCATATTTATCCTTTTTTAATTAGTGTAATGCCATAATACATATTAGATATATTCCTATGTGTTTTTACTGAAGAATTTTGTGATTTAGGCTGAGATTTAGGCTGTAATATGCTTTGACATAACAGTAAGAACTTTTTTTAACCTGAGATTTAGTGCTCTAATCTTTCCACTTAATGGAATTCCTCTAAGTGGAGTTGGGTATGTTATTTGGTATTTGAAATAATATCATCTTGTGGGTCATAATATTATTGTTAAGAAAAAAAATATAATTTAAGATCTGATATTTCCAGGGAAAATGGAAAAAAAACCAAACCAAACCAAACAAAAAAAAAAAATCCCAACAGCAACATGCCCCCCTCCAACCTCCTTTTAAAGCATTATGAAGATATTTTATAGGCCAAAAGTAGCTTGATAACATATGGGCTGTATTTACTTCTTGAGCAGAGAACTGCTAAATAAGTTATTTTAACTAGCAATAAGACTTTTAAAAAAAATCTATAATTG
>NW_008825619.1:733408-748311 GCF_000699105.1 Pygoscelis adeliae | reverse complement strand
CAATTCTCTATAAACTTACTGTTTTATTCTTGTCAATAGTCCTGTTTAACTCAGATGAACTATATACATATGTTAAGTAAAAGAAGTAAGAGCTTCTTTGATCTATATTTGATTACTAACTAGAGGTAAATTCTAACAATCTTATATTAGTAATGGAAGTCACATGATATTGATATATGAGAAGTCTGTTATGAATATCCCTACACAAAATACATTCCCCATAGGTAAGAAATAATATCTTATTAGCTTGAATAAAGACCATTGAATTATTGACTTAAATTAAAGGTTGAAATGGTTGAATTATTAACTTAAAATATAAAACTAGATAGATAGTATAACTACATTAGATAGAATTTTACATATGTTATAAAATACCTTATATCTTTTGTACACTTTCTCCATCTTGACTGTTTTCATTTCACAACCAAATTTATTTGGTAAAAAAAAAATGCAAACAAAAAACCAACCAAAGAACATTATGGAGATTTTATTCAGATAAACTAATATATCTCAATGTACACCACCATAAAATAAATTGGAAGTACTAGCACTGTGCTAGCACCGTGTATTTCTATATCATATGCCACATAAAAAGATGCTTAACCTTTCGATTTCTCTAAACCTATGTCTCAATTTTTTTTTCACAAAAAAAATCCCTAAACAGTGTCTCAGAGGAAGAAAAAGATCAACTTGATCGTAGCTCACAGACACTGTCTTCCCCAAAACATTTAATCATCTTTGAGCACGATTCTGTGACCAAATTGTTTGACAGAAGGCTGATCACTGTCAGCATCAGATGAGCAATTAAAGTTTTTCACTGGAGTTTACACTCATAGGTTCAAGCCCCCTGAAATCAAATGCAGGTATGTGCACATAAGCACATGTGCACTCACATATTTTGATACTTGTGGTTACAGACCATTAGATAATCTTTACCAACAGTGGAAATCTTCAAAGGAGTCCACAATCTCATAAGACCGAGATCTTCTCTACATGTATGATGATCATTCTTCCAGGAAACATCAAAACAGGTGAATTCCCAGTTAACCTATTTAAGCCTACAACATATATTTTTGGTGAATAAATTTCACTTAATAAGGAATATCTACAGTATGCCTCTTTTCTTCCCAGATGTCTAGACTTCTAATTATCCTCTTTTTTCTCTTCATTCTCTCTCTTTGTTATTCTAGTATTTTATATTTAAGAAGTCTCTTTCTAACAGACTGAATCACAGTAATAGATATGTCAGACCAATAGTTCACTACTTAAACAATTTCTCTCGTTTAAGTATGGTTAATTATGGTTATTTCCCATGGTTGTGGACAAGATAGCTCTATTTTTTTTTTTTTTAAGTTAAGAAGTGGTTGTTTTGTGCTTGTAACTGATATTTTTTGTAAACTTGTTGTTTTTCTAAAATGAAAATTGTGTAAAGAAAAAACTCTGTTCACCTGGAGCCTTTTTTGAAGTAATAGGAACAAATCTGCTACCTTGAATTGTTTATGAATGATATGCTTATTGCCAACTTGGATAAAAAGAGCAAAGAAAATCTAACATAAAGACTCCATATAGCACAAGCTTTCATACTGTAGTCATTATGGAGAAGTCTAAGTGACTTTGGAAAAGGAATCTGAAGTTTTCAGATGAGATGTTGCATAGCACTAGTTCCAGCATCACATATTTGTGGCTTTAAATTTTCTATTTTATTTGCAATGTTTACTTTACAGCATATGCTATTATTTGAATCAGATGATATAGTGTAATGATAAAGGTCAACTTCACACTCCGTGTGAATTTAGAACTCTGTATTCTAATGCAAGTGCAGAAATCTACTGTATGGATTAACTACTTCTCTTTTTATCTCTTTTGTAGAAAGTATCTAGAAAAAATAGACAAACAAAGAAACAAAAAACAAACCCATAAGAATACTTCACCCTACAAAAGTTGATAGTCAATATATTATACAGAACATGAGAATTTTATTAGGTAGAATTAATATTTCGCCTCAAAAGGGTCTCAGAGGCAGCCATAAAACTATGAGTTAAATGGTACATTAAGCTAGTAGAAATTGTATCAATTTTATAGTTGAATAATTATTTGAAAAGTCTAAGAAATTTTGATGTGTAGTCTTGGTACCTGCCATATATGAATCTGATAAATGTAACATGAACTGATTGTGATTTTATTTTAATGAATTACTGAAATTCAAAATTTGGACAGTTTGTTAAAGTTGGGGGCTGGGAAATACTAACTGATTTTAAATGAAGTTGAACAAGGGTGTTAGTTTATATTGAAATGAAGCTCAAACTTCCCCCCCCCTCCCCTTGGCATGGACTTGGGCTCAATGGAATTAAGCCAGGCTGTTTAGTTCCATTGTTCAGCTTGAACAAGTAAGTATGTCCATTTAACATGAATCTTTTACAGATCCTTCAAAGCTTTGTATGTTCTAGATTTAATCTTTTAAGTAAAAATCCATTTCTCTCTGTATTTTCTCTCTGATCTTGAAGAAACCTGATCCTGAAACTAATAATGAATATCAGATCACTATCCATGTAAGAAATCAAATATGGAGATTCTCAGAAAAGAACTGTACATAAAATACTTTCATAGAGGCCAAGTCCACATTTGGGATCAAGACTATGATCCAGAGCCCTTTAAGGCACTGGTGATGAACAGTCTGATGGAAAAGAAAGTAATTAATTTCAAGCAAAGGCAACAAATTCAAGGAAATTAAAAAGAAGGATAAAACTGAATCCCAAAGTGAGAAAAAAGTCTTCCTGAACATCCATGGAAAATAAAGCAGATGGAAGACTTTGTCAGTCCTGTTGGTTTTAGCTGATCTTGGAGTGGAGACAGCTCTGCAGCAGCAATAATTCACTTTCCCGCTGTCTCTGATGGACTATGTCGTGCCATTGAAAGGCCAGCCACAGTTACACCTGAAACCTTAGACTATTTTCTGAGGATGTGCTAGAAGCTAGCAGGTTGACTAGTTTGTCTGCAAATAAATTGGATCAAATCCTGTGGGAATATGTATGCCATAGTCAATCATACCATAATGGAAATTACCGAGCTCTCCTTTAGCTGCAGGTCCATCAGGGCAACACTGTACAGCACCGTGTACAGATACTAATCTAGGTCCCCGGGAACTATTGGAACAGGCAAAATTTCCCTCCAAATGCCTACAAAGTCATCTATCTATTTTCATTGATTAATTTTTTATTTTATATTTTTATTTTGGCACTTAATAGCACTTATTTTAGATACTTTGTGCAGCACCTCATATTTGGGCTCAAGCCTGGTAGTTGATAGTCTAGTTTCATTAGTGGTAATAGTGATCTGATAATAATTTAGAAGTTATAATGTAATTGTTATCACATTATTACTGTAATAGTTCTGTTACCTTTTATATGGATATTGAAGGTTCACAACTAAAACTGTATGCATATTTATTTAATGATCACAGACTAGGAAAATTAATCCTTCATTCATAAAATATGCAGCAGACTTGACCATTTCTCTAATGGCAACTCATTATCTTTTTGAGGGTATCTTGAGTTTAAAATTCAAATTATAAGAAATTAAAATAAAGGCAATGCTGCTAGTGAAACTGTGACCTAATTTATGTGAAATTGAACGAGAAGTATTTGTAGAATGGACTCAAAGTAGTATAATAGGCAGTAGAAACCTCACTACCTCTTTGGGTCAGTTTCAGAAGAAACCTCTGACATTCAATGCTCTGAAGAGGATGACTCCAATTTGAAAAAAAGCTACACCATTGTGGGGTTGGGGGGGGAGCAGGGAGTGTTGTTTCTTTGTTTTAAACACAGCTATTTATAAAATAGCCATAAAATATTTAGTTTTCAGACTAAATATTTCAGACCTGTTCATTGACTCCTGGTCAGATAACAAAAGGCTGACAAAATGATACTGATGTGCTTAAAGGACTCGTGTTAATCTTAGTCCAGTGTTACTTTTCTTCATCCCTGGCTATAATACTGTTACAGCTATTTCATCTACAGTTTAAAAAAAAATTTTTAAAAAATCCCCTCTTGGGACTTGGACATCCCTATTTATCCAGTTATTAAGGAAACAGATGTTGGTTTGTACTTTGAAATGTAGAACTGGAAACTTGTTTGACCTTTCTTCTGTATTCTGCTCAACATAGGGAAGAAATTAGAGATTTTGATGTGCAAACGGATCATTTAACTGTAATTTCATACATGTGAAAGGTCATAGGTCTACATAAAAAAGAGCCAAATAACAAACCTTCCAAAAATATCCAATGTAATAAAAAACCTTGTGACTAAGTACAGTCTAACCTGTATTTAAATTTAACAGGATACATATTGCTGATAATCCTGAACTACACAAAACAAACTAAAAATCTACTGTGGGTGTAGTTAGAACACCCCAAGTTGTGGTAACGAACATAGTTTCCAACTCAAATGGTAGGCTTGGAAATTATATATATTTTTGGTAGATTGATCACACTATGTTCTGGTGCTGTGTTCTCTTTTTGTGGGGTGGTGTTTGTTTGGGTTTTTAGTGGTTTGGGGGTTTTTTTTTGTATGTTAAGTCTAATAAAGACAGCTAGGGTATGTCTTAAAAGCACTTCTTGGTTACTCATTAAGATGACTGTTAGTAAGATCACAATTAGCAATCTAACAGGGAGTTTAGATCTTTTATAGATATTTCAAAAGAAAGAAATATTAAAAGGCAAATTTTTAAGATGTCATTGAAGTGTATTCACAAGGAATGTTTCAGAGTCTGACTGCCACCTTGAGCTTTTCATTAAAAGAATAACAAAATATTTAGGCAAAAGGAAGCAGCTTCACCAGATTAGACTCAAAAACATTTGCAACACTTATTTGCCAGTGCTTTGTCTTCTGAGATGGTGAACCTTCACTCAAATCCAAATACAGTGGAGTAAGACTCAAACCAATACACGAGTGCTGTAACAAGTGGGCTATCAAGAAAAAGGGTAAAAGAAGGACCATCATCTCAAAATTCTGTGAAGGACAGACTGATTTAGACACCTATATCTTGGACAGTACATACCAACACTAACACAACAATAACACAACATAATATTTGACTGCTTTTCCTAGGTCATTTAAATTTAGACATTGCAAAGTTGACTGTTTCCCTTTGTGACTACATTAGTCTTTGCAGATGTTAGCCACATTACACTGCTCCTAAATTTGTCAAACATGTTTGCTAAGTTTCAAAACCTATGTTATAGAACTCTAGAAAGCCTCATCACCTGACAGAACCAACAAAATCTACAAACAGTAAATCATTGACTATATTGTATGTAACAAACTTACCACTTGCTTGCCATGATTTGAAGTACTCATCATTTCAATCACCTTCAGCTCTTCTCAACGTAAAAAGGTGCAGTGATGACGATGGCAGTGAGTAATGCTGCACAGTGTATCTGGTGTGATTGTTGGGTTGCTGTTTGGAGGTTTTTTGTAGTTTAGGTGATGGCATCTGCTTGCTGAAGAGATTATGTGTTTATCAGATCATTGAAGTATACACTTAAAGTCAGAGAAGGGACCTCATTTCCTGTTGACTGTAGACAGTGAGACTATTTTCTTTTGTCAGAATGAAAATCAATAGGCTCATGCAGCACTACAAATCAATTTCTTCCATTTAGATTACAGTGCTTTTACATGCTTGATTGTGTGTAAACAGACTTCTCACTCCTCAGAGTATCTAACAATTCATCTAGAAATAGGAAGACAAATTTCTTTTTTATTTATTTATTTATTTTAAATCTGCTGAGCATTTTTTAAAAAGATAAAACTGCTGGAAACATAGAATATTTTCTTCTGAGGTTTTGGAATTTTAAAATGCTGCTTAGGTACTAATCAAGATTAAAGATTTAAGAACTTAAGGAGGAGAAAAGGGTTATTGCCAAACAAAATACTTCAAAATTGCCTACCCATACACAATATTTGTTTAAGCTGCATTGGAACAAACTATCTTGACATGTTATATTAGAAAATGTTGATGTAATTACTACATTCCCATGAAATATTTTAAAAATATGGATTTAGTATATTGCTATAGAAGATATGAAAAACTTTCAATCAGCTGTACTTACCAGTTAAGGAAATGACTAAATATATGTGTAATAATATCACTAAGTATATTTAATAGAGATAAATATGTGAGATTGTCCAACAGAGCTGAGTGACATGATTATGAATTGTGTACAAATATCAAGATTATGTCATAAAGTTATATTATAAGTCATTCTGCTTCACTTTCCCCTCATTCACTGTATAACCAAGAGGAGTAATAATAGAAATAATGATAAAGGAATGATTATGCAAACAATAAAAAGCTAGTTATAGTATTCACCATGTTCTAACAATAATTTTTTGTTCTTTTCAAAAAAGTAAAATTATTTTATATTGGCTATATTTCTCCTGATTTGTTTCAGAACTTATACAGATCAGGGACAAAATTCTTATGTCCTAAAAGCTTATGTAAATTATAATGGCCTGAAACAGTGATTTCTACAAACGTAGGGGACATTATATTGAAGGTAGGAACTGGCAATAGATATACAATGAACTGGATCAAATGGATTTTAATAAATGGGGATGTATTGCTCCAGGAAAATGTGGCCCCAATTCAGTACAGTTTAATCATTCAAAGTGAAACATTTTACATCCTTACATGTGCAAGCAGAAGTAGGAAAATGAATCTTAGATTCAATAATTTAGTAAAAAATAATATCTATCTCAGACTGTAGCAAAGATTTGGCACCTGCAGATCTGACTGAGAGTCCTTTGATTTAAGGTGTAAAAGGGCAATAAAAGCAGCACAAATGGAGGCAGCTAACAGACACATCAGTATGTGGGCATGGAAAGGAGCTGGATACGCTGCTGAAGGCAGAGCAACACTGACCAGTCACAGGGCTGATGTGCCACAGGGGACAGTCCTCACCAACTGCAGCAACTACCCCCAGCACAGCATAACAATGCTGGAGGGAGGACCAGGCCACCCAGGCCTGGGGCCGCAGGACCACCCAGTGTCTCTTGTGGAGCTGGGGCTAGCAGAGGTGTTGTCCCTGCCTGAGGGAGCCAGGTCTGTCAACAGGGTAAGGAGCTGTGGCAAGAGGAGAGCAGATGGCACAGCATCAACAGAGATGTAAATGAGACTGACAGGATCTCCTCTGAGGCCCTGAAAAGAGGAGAGCTCGAACCTCCAGGAGGGACAGGCAAAGACTGTGTTCACTGGGTGGCAAATGAAGACTCCTGTGATGGCAAAGGCTGGGTGATCATGACTTCCGGCACCAAAAGAACCCTCCACTTACAGATCTGCAACTACAGAATAGGCCCTGGTAGCAGACAAAAGGCAGAAAGCAGTGTTTGGAGAGGCACCTGAGCTGGCTGTGCTATGAGGCCAATGACAGCACCAGGAGGAACCGGCAAGTGGTGGCAGTGGGTGACTCCTTGCTGTGGGGAGGCCTCCATTTTCTGACCTGACCTACTGTTGGGGAGGTTTGCCGCTTGCTGGGGACTGAGGTCTTGGACGTTGCTTATCCAGACTTCAGGCTATTGTCCCTGCTACTTTTCCACATAGGCACTGTGGTGGGTTAACCTTGGCTCGCTGCCAAGTGCCCACCAAGCTGTTCTCTCAATTCCCCTTCTCACCAGGACAGGGAAGAAAATAAGATGAAAAGATAAGGACGGGGAAATTGCTCACAGGTAAAACACTCAACTTTGGGAAAATTAATTTAATTAATTGCCAATTAAAAATAGAGAAGGATAGCGAGATATAAAACCAAAACTAAAACCATCTTCCCCCCACCTCCCCTTATTCCCAGGCTCAACTTTGCTCCTTCATTCCCAACTCTTCTGCCTCCACCCCTGTAAGCAGCACAGGGGGACGGGGAACGGGGGTTGCAGCCAGTACATAACACTTCACTTCTGCTACTCCTTCTCCCTCACACTCTTCCCCTGCTCCAGTGTGGGGTCCCGCCCATGGCATACAGTCCTTCACGAACTGCTCCAATATGGGTTTTTCCCATGGGCTGCAGTTCTTCATGAACTGCTCCAGCATGGGTCCTTTCCACTGGGTACAATCCTTCAGGAACGGACTGCTCCTTCGTGGTCTCCCACAGGGTCACATTTCCTGCCAGAAAACCTGCTCATGAATGTGCTCCTCTCCACAGGCTGCAGCTCCTGCCAGGAACCTGCTCCATCATCAGGTGTCCATGGGCTGCAGTTTCCTTCAAGACATATCCACCTGCTCTGGCATGATGTCCTGCATGAGCTGCAGTGTGGATATCTGCTCTGATGTGGTCCTCAGGGCTGCAGGGAGACAACCTGCTTCACTGTGGTCTTCTCCATGGGCTGCAGGGGAATCTCTGCTCTGGCAGCTAGGGGACCTCCTCCCCTTCCTTTGTCTCTGACTTTGGTGTGTGCAGGGATGTTTCTCTCACACTTTCTCACTCCTCTCTCACAGCTGCTGTGCAGTGTTTTTTTACAATTTCTTAAATATGTTATCACAAAGGCGCAGAGGATGTGTGGAATGACTGTGCAGGTCAGCATCTGTTTGCAAAGCTGGTGTCATTGACAGGGATTTAGCTTTTTTGACAACAGGAACCTCTTTGAGGATCTCCTAGGAAGAGACAGGATCCACCAGAATGTGGAAGAGCTGGTCAACCTGGTGAGGAGAGTTAACCCAGGAATGAGATGTGGGAGAGGACAAACCATAGTCAGTGGACAGGAGTGGAAAGGAAAGTGTGCAGGGTGACAGTAAGAAGAAACACCTCAGTAAAGATAAAATAAGGTGAAAGAAGGTCCTCCCCAACTGCATGCTCACAAATGTGCACAGCCTTGGAAACAATCAGGAGGAACTAGAGCTCCCATGCAGTCACAAATCTACAATATTGTTGGAATAACTAAGGCATGAGAAATGGACAGGTATTCGCTCTTTAGGACAGACCATCAGAGAAGATGAGGGGGCAAAGATCTTGGCCTGTGTCTGAAGGAATAGCTTGGGTGCAGGGAACTCTTTGATGGGACAGACAATGGGTCAGCGGAGAGCTTGAGAGTCAGGGTCAGGAGAGAGGCCAGTAAGGGCTAGATCATGGTAGGAGTGCATTACAGATCAGGCTGAGGTTATGGACAAAGCCTTTAAACACCTGAAGGAAGTCTCTGTGCCACAGACTGTGATTCTCATGCTGGAAGGGCAGTGCAGTGGGACACAATCAGTCATCAGGATTTCTAGAGTGTGTCAGGAATAACTTGCTGAAACAAGTAATAGATGGGCCAACCAGGTACCAGAAGTGACACACAGCTGGATGTGCTATTCACTGACAAGGAAGAACTGGTTGGGGATGTGGTAATCAGCAGCAGCCTTGGCTGTAGTCACCATGAAATGGTGGACTGTGAGATTCTGAGGGGACTGAGAAAGGAGAATAGGAGAGGATAGACTCTGGACTTTAGGAGAACAGATTTCAGCTTATTCAGGACCCGAATCTGTCAAGATTTGTGATTTTAAATTTAAATCAGTCTAGTACAGTGTGAAATAATAGTTCATTAATGGGATATCTCACAAGACACGAGCAGTTCCAGAGAGTAGCTGAAATGCAACCTGAAGGAACTCTTAGTAAATGTTTTTCTCCTTAATTCCAGTTACGATAAGGAGATTCATGGCTGAAATAAATAAACAAAAAAAAAAAAGTACCTGACACACCAGTTAGGAGTCATATACCATTCTCTCAGAACGTCTTAGAAACCGGAACAAATTCAGCTTTTTCTTAGAAAGGGTAACCAGGGTAACTCTCACTTTTGTGATGGAAGGTCCATCCCTACGAGATCTTTATAAAATGGAGGCAACATGTAACAACTTACTGCATATAACAACTTGTTACAATATATAATACTTTCTCATAACTTTTTGTTCTACTGATGCTGAAATACTTTACTGAGTTTTTGTGCACTTGTATGTCTATGCAATAGTTCTTACTGGGGATTTCATTGGCTAAAAAAAGGTACACAGCAACTTACACTTAAAGTGAAAATAGGTATGAAGGAGACACCTGTGCGCAAGCACACAGGGACTCTTATGAAAAGATTCTAGTCACTGTACTAAGCAATGTTCTGAGACTACTACTTCTCAGTTTCTTTCTGAAGGCAATTTGCTCTGTGACAAAAGTAGTTAATTTTTCTTTGGACTAAAATTAAATTCTGAATCTTCCTGGAGAATGTCCTACTCACCTATATTATATAGCAAGTCCAATTAAGAGCAGAACCAAATATCAAAATACTAAAATTTCTGGCACAGGGAAGGAAAAAACTCTTCTCAATTCCTCCCCCCCCCCCGTTGATGGACAGAAGGTCACAATCCAAAAATAATGAAGCTTTTTTTAATGGGCCAAAAGGAAATTGTCACTTTACAGAATAAAGTATAGAAAACAGAATCAGATGCACATCACTATGTTGTGCATAAAGTTGAATCCAGCTTTTATTGACTATATCTGAAATTTTTGAAGTACATTTGTAAAACCTCCATTTTCCATAGAAACGAAACCATAGTAAAAATCAATTCAAAATGCAATTTCATTACTACAATTGTTTTTGTATTGTGACTCATTGCAGTACAAAATTGCAAAAACCCTAGCACAATATCCTAAGCTTCGAAAGAGCAGGCAAAAATTCTTTTTTCCCCTTCTGTCATTGTACTGCCTTAATTTAAAAACCAGTAATATAAAAGGGGGAGGAGACAAACCAGCAAAATACTCATCTTTTTCACTTTGTTCTACCTGTCAAGGCTTCTTACATTTTGCATGAACAATCCATTTTAAAGTCTCATTGTTCTCTCCCTTGCAAGTGATTAGAAGTTTCAGTCACCTTCAGAAATATGTTAAGTTATGCAAATATAATGGATCCAGATAGTCAGTGAAGCATGATAACTGTTCAGTAGATTAACTTTGCTAGTATCCTCCCATGGACAAAGGAATGTTAACTGAGATGAATTTAAATAGAACATCAGACTTTGTGGTTTTAGCACATGAATTTCAGCATGCTGTGTCACAAATATGTTATGTTTCAATGACATATCACATCAAACTCAATCTATAACAGTAGCTGTTTAATCTCTTTTCAAGTATTTGAAATGAATATTTTCCTGTCAAATATCTGGTAACACAGATTAAAAACTGAGGACAGTAATAGCAAGCTCCTAGGAAAATGTGATTCGTAGGGACATCTGAGTCAACCCTAGCTCCACATAGTCATAGACACTATAAAAAAAAAGATGTTTAGTCCAGAGGGCCTCATACCATGATCCATAAAACATTTTCCACTCACTACCACCAAACTGAAGTTTTACAAGCTATGCTGGAACTATAACTTGTGCACAGAAGAGAGCAACACACCAAACACTGCTGATGTCCTAGGTCACTGATATAGCAAGTTAAAATTTTTCATATATTATATGAAACATATGCTTCATAAATACTGGACAAACACATCTGCACTATCTGAATTATTTTATTTATGTAGCTTCCTGAAATTGTTCCTTTCTGTTACACAGAACTAAGAAGTCTTGTTATACATTTTTTACAAGAATAAAAATTGTCTTGCATATTAGCCTTACATCTCTTTTTACAAAACGCTCCTCTGATATTTGCAGCTTGTGGGAAAGAAGGCCCTCAAAAGCATACAGAAATAAATTCTCCTAGTCTTGTGAAAAGTGTTTTTATCTTTTTTTTCCTCCAGAAAAAATAAATGCACTGTGCCAAAACAATAGCTGAACATAAGTATATTCCACTGACTATCATGGGAGCCTAATCATGTGCCTCACAAGCAGAAACATTGAAGGTATCTAAATTAGGTGTTTAAAACCAAATCTTATCCAAATGCCTGAGAGGTGCTGCGGAATGTATGATAACTTTTCTCTACTCCAAACAAACTCCTTCTGAGGAAACTTTTAGTTAACATAGCTACCTGATCAAATCAACTGGTATATATCTGTCTCTTGTTACTGAATTTCCAGAGTTCAGAACCTGTTAATGAGTTTTACTATGAGTGATATGACATTTTGCATGATTTTTTAAAACCTTTATATAAAAAGTAACCAACAACTCACAAATATAATGCTAAAATATACCTTGAAAGTATGCTCTTTAAATAGCAAACTCAAGCAGTCAGAAGTTAAGAAATGCAAGGTTTAAAGGGCATCTCTGCCAGGGAAAGATACAAACTGAAACATTTAATGGGTAGTGTCACATAGGTAAACATATTTTTCCTCTCTGACTAGACCATATGTTAGACTTTAAAAAGAGATTTGGGGGGCGGAGGGGTGGGGTGGGGAAGAATAATTTAAATAGTAACCAGAGAAACCATTTAGTAAGTTGAGACAAACAGATGAACATATATTACAGTACCAAAATACTTCAGAGCTCAGGACCATGAAAGGCTAAGAATATGAATTTTTCATCGAATTTATGTAGCAAGTAAAAATACTCAAGTTGAAAATGAGTGGGAATTCAGACTGGTTAAAGTTAATTTAACATTTTGAGCTGCCTACAGAGGTTTTATGTGATTTTGTGATGCTTATGGATTGGCCTACAATGCAAATTTGCCTACTCAATTGGCATATCTGCATCAATGGAACTATTTAACGAAGGCAAAACAATGGCAATACTATTTGCGTCAAGATATACTGTGTGATGTTAATTAGACCTATATTGAATACAGTTATCAACCCAAACTAGAGAAGAATTTTGCTGTGGACAGTAAAGCTGCCTTCTTCAGAAAGTATTAGACATTAAAGAATCTCCCAAGTCACAAAGCAATCTCACAGGGACATCAGCTGTAGGCATCATTCTCCAGTCCACTGTGCAAGCAGAGTTTCATGGCAAATATTCGCATAGTATTCAGAGAGCACTAAAAACCTGTAAAATAAATTCAACCTTTTTAGGGTTATAGAGCTTCCATTGTCTGTTCCTTAGCAGAATATAAACTGTACATCTAGCAGATTGCTTCATAGATTGTACTGTGAAATACTTGCAGGAAAAAAAGTTGTCAGATGCATAGCAAACACAAATCTGTGTCTGCTTTGCTGATGGCTGATTACACCTTGTGTACTATTTTGTTACCTGGAAAAAAAGTTTTCAAAGTGGCTTTATCTTCTTGGATGCTGTATGACAGAGCAGTTTCTATTAGGTGTGGAATCAATGCAACTTCACACATGTAAAGCAATCAAGAGAGAAAATGATCCAGCGGGACACTGTCTCTGAAAATGGTCAGATAGATCAGTTCCTGCTGCAATCTCAATTTGAATGCATTGGTTGAATGCATTACATCAGCTTATGTAATTCACAATATTTTTACCCTCTTTTGAGTTAAAAAGTAACCTTTCCCCAGTCTTATTCATTTATGAAGATAACTCTTCTTTTTTTTGTAAGGCTATTGAAGAACATATATGAAGAACTGTGTTGTTAGCCCTTAGTAGCAAAAGTTGGGCTGTTCAGATCCAACTATAGTAGTAAATTTAT
This sequence comes from Pygoscelis adeliae, assembly GCF_000699105.1. NCBI lineage: Eukaryota > Metazoa > Chordata > Aves > Sphenisciformes > Spheniscidae > Pygoscelis > Pygoscelis adeliae. Next base: position 734,786 of record NW_008825619.1, on the reverse strand, counting down.
TTTGATCAACCCTGTGGTTTGATTCTGTCCATGTTAACCAGAAATTTTGGCAAACTTTTTCCACCTGTAATGAAACAGAGGCTCAAGGATTATGCCAAAAACAGAATGAGAATTGTTAAGCAGTAGATTAAGTATAATGAATCTGATAAACATGGAATGCAAATATTTATATATGTATAAATTAATTATGCAAATATATGAAATCTAAGGTGTGGCAAGAGGTGTAGATAAGAAAACTGAAGCAAAATTAGCAATACCTGGATACGACACTTTGACTGGAGCAATTTCTTAATTCTGTGTAAGTAGTAACAAGTTCAGAGGTTGCTTTGAAGCTGCTTTTAAAAATTTGTCTGGAATACAAATGGTTTGCCTCACTATTGTCCCTCCCAATATATTATTCATTGTTCATAATAAATTTTATTTAATTATAAAGAATTTTATTCCTTCAACCTTTTATGTTTGCTTTGACGTTCTGGAATTCAACTGCCAAAATCCATTCAGGAGTCTAGTTGTCATATGCCTACTCATATGCAAAGACTTTGCTGGATTTGATGTTTCTTGACTGTTGTTATCAATCTCCTCAATCAGGAAATTTCATTGCTTAGGGTAGCATCTTACACAGAAAGCAGAAAAATCACTGGCAAGTTTCCAACTGAAAAACAAAATTGTGATTCAGTGATCAGAGAACTTGTGAAAGAACAGCATTTATTTAGCTTAAATATGAGAAGTCGAATGGGCTGAAGGATTGAGAAGAGAGGAAGGAAAGAAGACATGGTAATGGACTTCAGATAGACAAAGATTACTACACCTAAGGAAGGTCACAAATCTGTTCTGCAAATCTATAGTGAATTGTCTAGAAATAATGGACTAAAATCAAAGCAAGGAAGGTTCAGGTCACGTGTTAGGAAACACTTTCTAAGAGTAACAATAATGTACATTGGAGTGAATTGCCTTGGATGTTTGTGCAGTGTCCATTACCAGACTTCTTTATGACCAAATTTAAAGTATCTATCAAAGATATTGTAAGCGTAGATGATTCTGCCCTGGACCAGAAGAATGAACTAGATTGCCACTTGAGACCTCTTTCAGCCTTACAGTTTCATCACTTAAAGAGAGAAGGTTTGGATACAATCAGGATGTTAGAATTTGTTATTGCATGTCATTAGAGTTGGAAAAATATTTTTATGGCACTATTTGCTTACAACATTTAATAAGATTTACTATGATAGTCCCCTAAACTTGTTATGTGGCAATTTTTACAACATAATTTTTAAATGGTAAAATATCAGTCTGGCTGATGAAGCAAATATTGTGTTGCTTTATGCTATTCAGCCAGCTTTAAAAATGTTAGTATATTTTAGGTCTTTTTTTTTTTTTT
>NW_008825619.1:717988-733380 GCF_000699105.1 Pygoscelis adeliae | reverse complement strand
GCTTACTGGTACTTTTGTGCGATGCTATTTTTCTTCAAGCTTTGTAAATTATTCTCATTTAGGAATGCTCTGTATAGGCAAAAAATGCTGTCATGTGCTTCCATTGTTTTATTCCTACTTTAAAGGAACATGAATATAGAACCTATTTCTCTGATATTTGGACAATATTTTATCCTACTGAAATAAGCCAAGGTACATACCTCTCTAGAGTTTCTCTTATTGCAGCCAACAAATATTTTATTGCTAAAATTTTAAGTGCTCCAACAGAAGTTGTATAAAACTTTTATTGACAAGAACAAAGCTGTTGCAAGGAAAAACAACTGTTTATTTTTTATTTTGAGGTAAATATCTAATCTATTTACAGAAAATATCCCAAGTGAATGAGCAATAAAGAAAATGAGAACTTCTCACAGCAGTGATTAACATATGCTGCGTCTACTTTGCTATATCCTCATGTTGTCATATCTACAATCCTTTTCAGTATATCAGTAAAAAATAAATAAAGAATTATATATATGCAGTATCTTGGAGTATAATGGCACAGGACTTGAATGAAATTTCCTGAGTCAGTGGAAGCAGGTCCCTAATATCTTTTTCAAGAATTAATGGAGATGATTAAAAAAAAAAAAAAAAAAAATTGTCCCCACGTCTTCTAGAATAATCTGTTCCACAACTGTATCATTTTAAAGATAAGAAAACATCTTTTAAGCTGCCACCCATTTTTCTTGCATTTAGGTTATACTCCTGCGTTCTTCTGCCAATATTGTCATATCCAACAGAATAAGTTTCTGTTATTTTATCTTAGCTTAAATAGCTCTTTTCTCTCCCTCATGAATACTACTCTCTCTGTCTCTTCCCTTAATGAATTTAAACAGCAATTACATTCAGTGCCAGCTTTCTGTGTTAAACTATATATATTCCTTTTCTTCCCAGTTACCTGTTCATTATAGTAGCATTCTCTCTAACTGCTTTAGTCTGAATTCATATTTCTCATTATTAAACAGAATTATAAATCTTACTTCAGGTAAGATCTCACCAGTGCCTACTATTTCTCATGTAATTACCTTTCTTGATACATCCTGCAACAGTCCTTGCCTTTTCACAGCTTCAATGTGCATTAATAATCCAATTCCTCCTCCTCCTGAAGAACTCTTAAGTTATGAGCCCTGAACTTGTAGCAGAAATTCATATTTGTTCCAAAGTATATCATTCTCTGTCATAAATATAAAAAGTTGAAGGAGTAATGTTAATTATTATTCAGAATACATTCTGTATGTCCTGAAGGTTTTGACATGAGAAAAAGATATTTCCCAGTGCTACGTTTTCTGGGGAAGTAATAGAGAGATGTTTAGGGAAAAGGCAGCCAAACTGAGTCCAGTCTCACCTGTACTTCCATTGGGCAGTAGTGTTGCCAACTATCTCAGAGCCACAACTGGACTTTGTTCACAGGGAGGTAGCTGGTTTACTCCGAAAGACAAGGAGGACTAGCATGGACCAAGACCTAGGAATGAAAGGTAAGTTACAAAACTGTTCAGTCCTACTCTAAAGAAACTCCAGAGTTTGTTCTATGCACTTTAATTTTGCTGAGTCATAAGCAATATGTTTCATTCACAATGAATGAAATATATTTCTTTCTTTACATTTACATGTAAATTAATTTATATTTCTTTCTTCCTTTCTTTCCAACTTTATCTTTTATCTTCCTTTCTCTACTTCTTTTCATATTTGTCATTTGAAGTTCATTACCTTCCTTGTAAAAGCTGAATTCTCTTCCCTCCCTCCCTCCTCTTCTATACTTTATTCATTTCATCAATGACATCTCAAAGCTCCCAATTTTCTATCACAGCTGATTTTTTTCTCTCATTCTTTACATATGAAGGTAGAGTTTGAGTTATATAACTAGAAGCAAAAAATTCCTTTTTATTTATTCTGTCGTGGATTTTATTAATCTAATTACAACATGCAGTTTTTTAGGATGTCTGAGATTTGTTTTTCTAGCAACAGAAGGGCTAGCAGGCTATCTTTAGAAATGCTTGGAGTTTACAGTCAATTTTAATTTGGCTTACAATAATCTGTAGGTGATTACATTTCTTGAAAACTTGCACTACTTTCAAAGTGGAATATTTACAAGTTGCCTACATATATATTTATACAAATCCATAAAACATATAGATTTAATATTTTAGACATACATTGCAAGTTAACCCTTCAAAGCATTATGCAAAACTATTATTCATATTTAATTATTCTACAGTTTCTCACATCATGTGTGCATTTAAATAAGAAACCTTTTTCCTATTCTTTTATTAAATATTATCTGTAAGAAGTTCCCAATAATTTCTTGTAAAAAATAGTCACAGACTCACACAAAGAGAGTTCAGAAGCACATGGCTTTTCATTTTACAATTGTATTATAAAATGTTGGTTTTAATTGATTTGCAACAATAAGAGATGTTCCAACATGATTTTAATTACTTCTTTCCTCATAATTTGGGGTCCACAGAAATCTGGAACAAATGGGAACAAATGTCTGGTAGAATTACTCCAAGTTAATTAACATATAATTAAATCTGGAAATGTCAAAAGAAAAGACAAAGATGTCAAGTCATTTTCAACTATCTTATCCTAATGTAATTAGAAAACTAATAACGACAGTATAAGGTTTCTCAACTGGAGATTAAGGACCCAACAAATAAAATTATCCATCATCCTCCTTTTGTTTGGCACAGTGCTCCATTTTCCTTTCCCCTACTCTTCCTTCTGTCCTGTTCTTCTTGCAGATAATTTGAGTTATTCCAAAGTAATTACAAAAACTTTACATCTGATAAAACTGATTATCTTATTATTTATTTTGGTTTGGAATAAAAATAGCTTCAATTAAAATCAAAGAGGATAAAAGAAATTTGGAATTGAAACGCAGGGAAAACACAAGACAATTTTAAAATATTCTGGTATCAAGGCTATTTCTTACCATGCACAAATCAATTTGATATCCTCTTAAATTTTCCTTTTCTCAGCCTGGAGCCAGACATCAGCAAAATTAGCCGATTAGCTGAATTTGTCAGTAAAGCAATGTGGAAAACCAAAAAACCCAATACTGCCATGAAAAGCAATGGGTTTGGCAGATGTTTGTGCATCATTACTCGCTTGCTGTATGATTGACATAAAAGAATGGTATGGTTTATGGATGGTAGTTATCACTGGAGATACATTACAATGAAGAGCTTTTTTTGTACCATCAATTTCTAAATAAACTTATCACTTAAATCAGTGGGAAGACCTGATTAAAAACTGCTTGCATACTAAGGGACCCTAGGGACATTTGGTAGTGAACTAGTCACCACTCATAGATATGCTTTTAGCAAGAAAAAATGATCACTTCTTGAATACAAGCTGGTGGGGAAAAAAAACCAACCCATGATTCCTTTTAATTCACAAGGTAAAGCATCATCTGTATGGAGCCACAGTAACCTATATCAAGTATATGAAATAAAATATCATCTGTTATCTGTAAACTCACTGAAGAGCTAATTCAGTCTTAGCAGTTAACCACTATATTGTTGTCAATTCTTTTTTTTTCATTTCTTATTTAAACCAACTCTGTTTTTATACAACTAATACCCAGAAAATTTACCAGATATTGCAACCAATCAAAAATATTTGTTCCCCCAAAAGACTCAATTTAAAGCTATCACTTAATCCATAATTTAGTGCCCTTACTAATGCCACAATTCCTCTATCTCTATCTGTATGCTACCTCTACATCTCACACTTAACTTGATCAACACAGGGTGTTACATGAATAATTTTAAAGCCTTGTGTTCATGTTTTTTTTGTGGAATATTTTTAAAACCATTGCACCAAACTTTAATGATTGTACCATCTACAAAACCACAGATATTGTTTTCTTGTTTTGAGAAACCTCGAATCTCATTGTTTATCACTGCTGAGAAGCAATAGCCTTGAAACTAGTCAGAAATATATTTTGTTCTAATTTTGGTTGTGCAAGTACTGTTGAAGTGTTACATACCCTTGGCAATCAATGAGAAAGGAAAATTTCTATCTCTGTCATCAACCCACGCAAGGTATCACAAAAATTCAGCTGGCCACAGTAAGTTTTAGATCAAATCATAATTACAGGAATTTAACAGGTTGTAAGTAAGAATAATTATGACTGTATTTTTAATTTGTAAGCTCTTATCAAGGTTTATGTTCATTGATCCTGAACATGCCTGTTTGCTTTTTTACTTCTTCCTCGCCAGCCTTCACTTTCCTTTTCATCCTTAATAATTCATGGAATCATTTGTACTTTCATATTGACTCATATATACTTCCTATAGACTTCATCTTTCAAGGTGCAGTTTTGAATATTTTCCAGAGTTCTTCCAATGTCTTTATTTTAGTGCATTGCACTTTGCTCATTGGCTTTCTTAATTCACTCAAAGATAATTTCCTGAAATTGAATATGCTAACATTCTTGTATTATATAGTCCTACTCATTATTATGATGTATGGAAGCAACTGGTGGCAAATGTTTCCAAGCTTCTTTTTAAATTTCAGTCCTTTTTTCTGTTATAAAGAAATGGCCTTCTGTGTACTTTTAGATATATTTTTCAACTGCTGTCATTCAGTGATATCCAAGACTACAACAGTTTCTTCTTTTACATAGAAAAGGAGCTATTTTTAGTTTTCAAAAAATCTTAGGTCCATAATGTCTGCATGCTATTTGTCTGTGTCAGGTCTGACAACCTAACAGCTTCTTTTATTTTAATTTTCTTTCAGTGAAGCCCCTGGTACAATATGTAATCAACTTTTGTAATGATGTTTCCTTTATTTTCCTTTAATTTCTATTGTGGTTTCAAAATTGAAGCAGAAGTTATTAAAACAACGGAAATGAGAAAATTATTTTAATTTGGTAATGTCAAAGATATGGAGAAGAAGGTTACAAAGTATTATTATGGAACGTAGCATGTATTGTTTCTTGTTTTTACTGATAGGAGACTGAAAAAAAAATATGCTGTCACTACAATTCAAATGTTTCTGTCTGAGCCCATTTGCGTATTTAGTTTGTGAGGAAAACACAACCCTTTCCCCCAAGAATGCTGGCTTGTAAAATACATGATAATTTAGCTAAGACAGCTGAAAAAATGTGGAATTTCCATATCTTGGGTGTTTGTATTGCTATTTGGAACAGATTTCAAATTCTCCATTGATGATGAATTAACTCACAATACCCTATTTAACAACACCTGTCTTACATCAGCTCAATTTGCTTCTGTGTAAGACTAGTAATTAGAGTCCTGCAGCAATTAAGTTTCTAGGGATCCATTTTTAGTATAAGGGCAGCTGGAAGAGATTGATGGAGCTTGGATAAAAAGAGGCAGAGAAAATAGCTTGTACACAATGTCTTAAATAGTTTCCACCATCCAGCTGGCATTTCACTTTTGACCTAGAGTGATATGCTTTCTCTCCCTACAGAGATGTTCAACCAGAAGCTACAGGTTCCCTGGTGATGAAATAGTGATTAAAAATATGTTTCACATATTCTTTCCGACAGTGACTTAGCATTGCTTGCTTTCATCTTACAAGTTTTCTACACTGATGACAAGTGCTCTTGTAGGCCATTCCAGGTCCAACGTGCTGTAGATGTGTACAGCCTACAATCACAGCCCCTACAGCTGCAAGGGTCAGGGCTAGACGAGTCCCTGAGACCGAGAGGTCAGTCGAATATCCTGCTGCCACTGAGTTTTTGGTCTTTTGATGCCGTGGCAACAGTGTTATTCTATTGGAGAGATTCCTGTATAATCCTTCGCACTAGCTCTGGTGTGCAGCTGACCCCTTGTTAGATCTAAGAAAGATAACTAGAAAGAGAGAGGAAGTGAGGAAAGAAGGAAGGGAGGAAGGGAAGGAGGAGGAGACAAAGAGAGGGAAGAGGAAGGGAAAACAGGCTCACAAGGGGGGGGAAAAGTTTACTTTTCTAACAGTGCAGTTAGCTGAATTAATTCACTGAGGATTAGAAGAACATGATACACAGCACACAGACAGAATGAGATGGGAAAAGTGGTAGTGGAGTGGAGGAAGGCAGTAGCATGGGACTGCCTTCTCCAGGGACCAGGAAGCATTAGAACAAACTGCTTGCTTTGTGCCACTTCAACAGATGAAGAGGTAGACTACTAGAGACATGGTCTTCCAGAGCTTCTCACAAGTGCATAGAGAAATAGAAATCTCCAATTTTATTTTTATTTTTATTTTTGTGACTTTGCAGAAGTAGATATGAAATACGCACATTTGTGTATTTGAAAAGTGGAATACTACAGTCATTTCTCCTGATGTTATGATATACATAAAACCAACAACTGACTCATACTAGTTTCTATTGTTCTTTGAAGGTGGAAAGATTTCTGCCTTGGGAAAAAATAAAGCACTGTAGGAGTGAAAATTATTGATTAATTATAGGTTTAGATTTCATTGTAGATTTGCCCTTCAGGGAACTATGAGTTCTAAATGAGCTGTTAACTTTTATTTAACCTATAACATTATGTAGCTGGCAGATTTCTGGTACTAGTCCTGTTGCTTATGAAGAGGTGGCTGTCTTTCTGATTTGTGAGATAAAGCATCATTGTTATAGTATAATATCTTTGGATGAACACCCATTTAGTACCTGTGTTTGCCTTTATTGCAGACAATCTGAATTTTACGTTTTTTTCCAAGTCTAACAAGGCTGCCACAACAGCACTTTCCAGAAAGTGGAAAAAGGGCCTATGCCTATTAGCCCTTCCTGGAGAGAGAAGTAAAGACGCCCTAAGCATAAATGCTTTTCTCACAATGCTTATACATTATAAAGACCGGCATTTGCACTTCAGATACATGGAGTGGTACGAATCTCATGAAAGGACTCCTGCAAACACACTTTGTTTTAACTTATACAAAAATACCTAAAGAAAATAAAAATTGTATCTATCTTCGGTTTGGTGCTTAAGTTTCTTCACCATTCGAGAATACTCTGTGAACATAGGTCAAAATCTTTTCAAAAGAAGTAAGCATTTCTGGACAGTGATTCATCTTATTCTTACAAGAAGTAAAAAACAACAGTAGACAAATTGTGTCTTTTATGTCTGTTTTTCTCTCCACTGGCTATAAAGTGTGTGCTGGGGAGCATTCACCTTAACCATAATAATTTCTAAAGGCTGTCCCATCTTGTCTAAGCTTTTTTTTTTTTGTGTGTTTGTCCCTGAAGAAATAACTCCGTGTTCTGGTCTCCACAAAACCATTGTCTTGCAAACTGATGATTCTCCAGCACATCTTCAGTGCTGGGCAAACACATTAGATTGTCTATACAGAATGGAAGTACAATGAGCCCCACATTCACAGAAGTTTGATGCCTGACATAGATAAACTTATTCAACTGAATTAATGGGATTGCACAAATCATCATCATCAGAAGAAGAAATTATCATATCTATTTATTTGATCTCTGATGGTCTGTCAGAGATACGAAATGAAGGGGGCTTCTATTTCTGTCTTGTGTTCAACAGCTGGGGAAAAAGCTTGCATTTCTAATTCTATTTTGATAACTCATGATTTTTTTTTTTTCCATACACAAACTTACATGAGCTTTCTGGGAAGTACTTAGTTATTGTTTAGTTTCTTTCCAGACATGCTGCTCTGCTGATATACTACTTTGTAAATCAATTTGAAATTAAAAAGGAATTATTTAATTTAAGTGATATATGTTCAAATATCAGAACTACTTAAATAAAACAATTGAAAAAGTAAATTTCCAGGTGTCTATTTACACCTGTTTATATTTGTCATTATTTACAATCAGCTCTCATAAGCTTGAAAATAAAATATTTTCCTTATCAACTAGTTGTTCCATTGAATCATTAACATATTTTCATTGGAAAAATATATAAAATATTTAAATCCCATTATTTTTCATTCTACTTGGGTAACATAGTTGCTTTAAAGAAGTAAAAGGAATTTAAACAGTAAATGTTTGCTTTCTAAAGATGACCTCTTCTATCTCCCTCCCATGACCACAGAATGGGTAACACTTGTTGTCAATACAAGCACTGATTTTCACATGAAAGATAGACACAAAGCATCAGACCCACACTGTTTTAGGAAACAGGATAACTAGGTAAAATGACTATCTATGGACATGTTTATAGTGTCCTAGTTGGGTCGGATATTAAAGTGACTGTCCATTATACTTTTAACAGCTATAATCTCATAGAGTGCTATTCACCAAATGGTTCTCTGCTCCTGTAATAACACTGGGCAGGGTCCTATGGCTCAGCTCAATTAAAACTACTCTAACAAGGCAAGACCATTTTGGCAGACAGTACTATTGCTCTTTCATATAAAAAAGCCCTGGGAACACAATAAGCAAGCTCTGCACAATAATGGATGAAATAGTGCTAATGTTCAGTGATGCAGTACAGATTTACTAAGCTTTGTTGACTGTGCTTTGACATGCCATACACAGCTTTCTAGAAGTGGTTTCACATTTTAATACTATGTTGTCTAGGTGTCAATTTTGCTGCTTCAGTCCTGTAGTGTATGTGAAATAATAGATACAGAGACAAAATGCTAGCTATAGATTTACATGTAAAATTGGCTTTGAAATGATAAAAAATCTAACAAGGGAATGCACCATTACTTCTCTTATTTTCTGGTTAGCCTATGAACTCATCTTTTTTATTTTTTTTTCCTTTATTTTCTTTTCCTTTTTTTTTTCCTTTTTTTTTAACTTTTAATCTGTTTGCTTAGTTTGCTTATATGTATTTTTCAGATTAAAGTCATTATCACTCTCTATATGTGGTATATTGCTTTTCATAAAATACATATACACAAAAAAGGATGTCTATATCTATATCTGTATTCATATTTGTAACTATATCATCTCTGTCTGCCTGTTATATCTTTACCTATTTTACATACATTATTCTATATAACATATATATGTGTGTGTGTACATACACTCTTTGTTTGTTTGTTTGTTTGTGATTTATGTATGTCTTCCTCATAAACTGAACTGGATTTTGCTAACATTCATTTTGTCACTCCAAGGCCTAAGTAGTCAACCTACAAACACTGTCAATGATCTTCTTACACAGGAGTGGATTCAGGTAAGGACACTAATTCCATAAAGCTAGCTATAATGCACATAATCCTGCCCCTTCATATTTTTCCTAAGTAAAAATATAGTTCTGATTAAAAACTGTTGTATTCAAAATTTAGTGGTTTCAGCTGTAACCCTTTAGGACCAAAGCTTGCAAACAGAACTCTGAAACAGCAAAAAAAATATTGTGGTAAAGCTCTGTTTTCCTTCTTGCAAAATTCAAATCTGTGGTATGTAGGCACAGTTTTATATAGGTTTAACTATCAGATCTTTTCATCAACATGCACAAACAGTTAGTTATTACTGTTTACTGAAAGTGAAATTCCAGATATATCTGACAAATGACATATTTACACACATGAAAAGTTTGCCATTTCCAAGTTATTAGTGATAATTTCTATAATTTCACTCAGTAAATTTGATAAAGTTGGCCATATACTTTACATGATCAGATGGAGGAACGGGTGGATGACTAGGTAATTTCACAAACATCAGAATCGGTAGCAACTGGGATCGGCTACACTTCAGATAAATTATTTACAACATATGAGTTGGTTGATCAGCTACTAATTCTGACAACTAAATATGTCACCCAATGTTTCTTAATAGGATTTGAGTGATAACCTAAGTGACTTCCCCAGCTCCCATTAGAGTTTGTGACTGAAAAAAGTTATAAAGAGACTTAGTCCTAAGTATAAAACAATACCTCTAATTACTTATTCACTGCACACGAGAAAGACAATGCTGTGATCCAGAGTCCAACGAAATCAATACAAACAAACCCCCGAAATTTATCAGACTTTAGATAATGTTATGAATGAGGAATATCTTGTGTGGACACAGGTATCCTTAGTGTGATACTAAGAAACAACAGCAAGAGAAGAGTTGAGGTGGTTGGGAAGAAGATAAGGTCTATTCACAGCATTGCTCTTCTTCATTGTCCATCCAGTGGAAATATTGAGCAAGGCACTGACTGGGCATAAAGATGCGTTTGTAGTAACATCTCTTAGCATTTGCACTGTGGTTTGTTAGAAGCGAGGCAACAGAGACAGGACTGTCGCTGACACCAGAGGAATGGCCTGTCCCATCAAGTGGCCTTTTTCCAGGCAATGGAGCAGGCATTAGACTTTCTGTCTTGTCTGATGTTTCGGCTGAAAATCTCCCAGCTGCATCCCGGTGATTTTACATGTAGTTCCATGAAGAAGGCCTCAAAATCAACCTAACATTCAGTCCCAAGTTGAATCCAAGAAACATTTTCCTCTTTTGAAAACACTGAAGTCCAAACTGTCATTTGGTGTGGCAGTTATTAGTGTCCAAAGTGACACTGATAAGCAGTGGTAACACTGTGGCTGTGTTGCTAAGTATACATACATGCCTGCCACATAATGGCAATTCAGAATGCAATTTATTTTGTGTAAACTAGGTTTGTATGTACATTTTAGATGCCTACTGAGCACTATTTTAAAACATCCTAAAATATCCTAAACCAAAATGCTTGTATTTTCTTATGCAATGACAAATTTCCACCTGTTGTCTTTATGCCAGTAAGAGATCTTTGGGCTACTTTTAAGAGGTGCAAAACGCAAGTAAGGAAAGAAAGGTAGTTTTCAGTAGACATATATAGCATCCACGAAATGCCATTGAAAGGCATTCCAAGGTTCACTCATTGAAAATTCCTTAACTATGTGCCTAAGAAAAAGAAATTGTGGGTCACAGCCTAAATCAATTTCCACATGTGCTGGTTTTGGCTGGGATAGAGTTAATTTTCTTCATAGTAGCTAGTATGGGGCTATGTTTGGATTTGTGCTAGAAACAGTGTTGATAACACAGGGATGTTTTCATTATTGCTGAGCAGTGCTGACACAGAGTCAAGGCCTTTTCTGCCTCTCACCTCACCCCACCAATGAGTAGGCTAGGGGTGCACAAGAAGTTGGGAGGGGACACAGCCAGGACAGCTGACCCCAACTGACCAAAGGGATATTCCACACCATATGACGTCATGCTCAGCAATATAAACCTGGGGGAAGAAGGAGGAAGTGGGGGACGTTCAGAGTTATGGCGTTTGTCTTCCCAAGTAACTATTACGAGTGATGGAGCCCTGCTTTCCTGGAGATGGCATGAGCACCTGCCTGCCGATGGGAAGCAGTGAATGAATTCCTTGTTTTGTTTTGCTTGCGTGCACAGCTTTTGCTTTACCTATTAAACTGTCTTTATCTCAACCCATGAGTTTTCTCACTTTTACTCTTCTGATTCTCTCCCCCATCCCACTGTGGGGGAGTGAGCGAGTGGCTGGGGGGTGCTCAGTTGCCAGCTGGGGTTAAACCACGATACCACATTAGTATGATAAATTATTGTAACATCTAACATGCAAGTCAGCAATGAATGATATACTGTTTTCCTATTTCAGTGGTTTTAACTTGGTTTTAATAACCATGCTGATATAGGATATAAGAAAAAGCAAAAGAAAAACCAACCCAAACTATCCTAAACTAGAATATATAAAGAAACAGCAAGAGAAGGGGAGTTTTTATCTCTGTTTGAGGAAAATGGTTGTAAAGTTAAGTGCAGGAGATTACTTTTAGTGCTTAAACTTTGCTTTTAGAGCAATTGTCAAAACCTTTGAGTATCCATCTACCTAGCATCAAGCTTTTGCTGCATCAGAATTGCCTCCTGGAGATCTTTCATCATATCTGTTAACTGTGAATATCATGGGTACATCTAAAATGTCATTGAATACTTAGGCAATGTTTAATCTAACAAAAAGATGTTTTCATATATAAGAAAGGGGAAAAACCTTTAATTTCAATCAAGTGAGTCACAAGATTTTCATGGAATCATAGAATTATAGAATAGTTTGGGTTGGAAGGGACCTTCAAAGATCATCTAGTCCAACCCCCCACCATGGACAGGGACATCTTTCACTAGATCAGGTTGCTCAAAGACCTGTCCAACCTGACCTTGAACACTTTCAGTGCTGGGGCATCCATAACTTCTCTGGAAAACCTGTTCCAGTGTCTTGCCACCCTCATCATAAAAAATGTCCTCTTAATGTCCAATCTAAACTTACCTTATTTCAGTTTAAAATCATTGCCACTTGTCCTGTCACTACAGGCCCTGGAAAAAGGTCTCTCTCTGCCTTTCTTATAAGCCCTCTTCATATATTGAAAGGCTGTAGTAAGATTATCCCAGAGTCTTCTCTTCTCCAGGTTGACCAACCCCAACTCTCTCAGCCTTCCTTCAGAGAGTTGGGTTCCAGCCCTCCAGATCAGAGGTGTTCCAGCCCTCTGATCATTTTTGTGGCCCTCCTCTGGACCTGATCCGACAGGTCCAAGTCTTTCTTCTACTATGAATGCCAGACCTGGGTGCAATAGTCCAGGTGGGGTCTCACCAGAACAGAATAGAGGGGGAGAATCACCTGCCTCGACCTGCTGGCCACACTTCTTTGGATGCAGCCCAGGATACGGTTGGCCTTCTGGGCTGCAAACACACATTACTGTCTCATGTCCAATTTTCTATCCACTGATATCCCCAAGTCCTTCTCGGCAGGGCTGCTCTCAATCCCTTCATCCCCCAGCCTGTATTGATACCGGGGGTTGCCCCAACCCAGGCGCAGGACCTTGCACTTGGCCTTGTTGAACTTCATGAGGTTCACACAGGCCCACATCTCAAGCCTGTCAAGATCAATTACCTTCTGGATAAGTTTTGCATGAGGGATTAAAGCTTTCTGAACACTTGAAACATTTGAGATCTAGAAAATTGATAAAATTATCTATTTTAATGCATATCTTATGCATATCTTCATGCAGCAAGTGTTCCATAAAGTGTTTCCTGTTGGAGTTCCGTTGCTCTTACAGGCAAGGTCAAATGTGGAATCTGCTGATCAGGTCCAACCTGTTCATAAGATATACAGAGAATTCTGAAACCTTGACAGGAGAATGATGGTAAATCAGGGAGATAAGATAAATAAAATCTTCCTGAAGTAATCTTAATTTAAGCCAGCTGTGCATATTTATTCTTTAAGTGTGTCACTTTTGGGTTTTTGTTTTGTTTCATTTTGTTTGGTTTGGTTTTTGTTTAAATTTCTGTGTTGTTGATTTTTCATGTTATGAATAAACATTTTTGTATGCATTTTAATCTTATGCTGGCATCAACCAAGTGGGATTTAAGAACAGACAAAAACATATCATTGTTTAGCTTGCTGACAAATCTGTAAACCCTGAGAAACCTTAACAAATATTTCATTTCCCAGCACGTTTTCCACTGTATCAGGAGAGTCTTGGAGGGATTCGCTGTCTCATGAACAGGACAGAAAAAGAGCTGGTATCATAAGGTCAGAGGAGGAAGTTGCTTCTTCCAATTGTCATTGTAATGTTGGTCACTCTATGACAAGTAACATGATATTATTTGGACTTTAGGTGTGAGCCTCTACTCTAAATATGTTAGAGTAGACTTGAATTTGTCTTGCCAAATAGTAGGAAAAGCCACTAGCATATGAGTACTTCTGAGCAGCTGGTCGTTCAATTTACTGTAAATGCATTGGCAAGGCCTTGGTTTTGCAACCTGCAGATGACTTTTAAAATGTGTTGAATGGAAAATTGTTTCACTCAGCATCTAGAGCTAGTGTAGTAGTGTTGCTATTAAAAACAATTATGCTTTACCTTCCTTGTAGTTATCTGAATCAAAAGTTGGAGTTCCATATGTTTTGCAGAACCTGTCAAAAAGATAAAGCTCACGTAGAGCTCATGTTACACCTAAGAGTTATGAGAACCAGAACTTAGATGTAGTTCCTAATCCACGTCAAAGGGAATAACCTCTGGGTTCTTTTGGTAGGATAAACAAACATATAATCTGCTCAGAATTTACAGTGAGGTTCAGATCTATTTTTAGATATATCTATTTAAGTATCTGCAATAGACATATCTACATGTGAAGCACATATCTAAAAATCCATTGTAGCTAATGCAAATCAATCAATATAGTTAGTTTTGGAATACTGTTCTTAAATAGACTCGTACGTTCAGTCAGCTAAATTTTCCTCTATATTTCATTGAGATCAGCAGGACTAGTGAACTTATTCTTGAAACCTATAAAAACTGAGAAAAGCTCCTGTTTGTCATCAAGTGTCAGAGCACTGAGTGCCTTAATAGGTCTTAACAGCCTTGACCTCAAGGCAAGGTACTATCTTATCTAGATTGGGTAGAATAAGATCTTAACGCTTCAGCAAGTAGGTAGAAAACTATGCTGAGGTGTCCAGTGCTGGGCAGAATCAAATCCTTAGTCTAAATTTGTCAGCCAGTTTCATTTAACAAAGAAATAGACATCTCCAGAAATGTATGTCATCCTAAAATAGGTGTTCAAATTATATGGGATAAATCACTTTCTGGAAGTGACAAATTGTCCCTATTCACCAGCTGTGAAATCTGGATCCAGATTTAGTTGCCTAAACACAGACTTGCAATGTCATTTTGATCACTGTGGGGTACCAGACCTAAAGCTGATGCCCTGAGAGAGCTTTGGTCCCCTATGTCTCGTGTCTTGAAACTGCCAGAACTGTGGAAATGACTAGGATACCCTAAGATTTTTCAAATGGCACAAGATGAACTTTTTTTTTCCCCCCCACAAATGAATCCTGACATCATTGTCTATCTTAATCTACAGATTTCTTAAAAACTAATGTAAAGTCAGATTAATCCTGGTTTATATACACAGAGCATAAATAGCCCTTGGAATTTTCCTCAACTTCTGTCTATTTTGTGGCCTCAGAATCCATGTATTTACCATCTGAATATTCCAGAGGTGTAGGGGAACAATGCCCTTTCTTGCCTCCCCAAACAGCTCTGATAAAACCCACCAAACCAACCTAAGATTCAGCTGCTGTTGCCATCGATAACCAAAGCCAGCTGTTTGCTCTGATTCTATGGGGTTGAGAAACTGTTTTAGATTTTTGTTACTATCTTGGCCTGAAAAATACCACAGTCAAGAACAAAATAAGATTATTAATTAAATGAAATGTTCCTAATTAACAGCCATTCTTCTATCTACACCTTCAATTTACTTGACTTCCCTCATATACTTCCTGGATTATAAATTGAGCTGGTTGGATTATAATCCATCATTCAAGGATTCAAAATCCTAGTCTTTGCAAAATTATGCATGCAATTTTCATTTCAGTTCCATTGTGTACATAATTTGCAATGAAGTTCCACCAAACCACCATATTCTAACTTGTTTAAAACGAGGGGGGGGGGGGGGGGAATAATTTTTA
>NW_008825619.1:707151-717880 GCF_000699105.1 Pygoscelis adeliae | reverse complement strand
AGGGGGGGGGGGGGTAAAATAATCTGTATACTCCATTGACCAATATCTGCTATAGCCATCCTTCGGTGACTATAAAATGTAAATTAAAATTATTATTACATTCTTACACATATTTAAATTTTATGAAAGGAAGCTCTTAATTATAAATAAAGCCTGAAATAACTGAAGTAGCGAGGGCAATATCTTCCAAATATCAGTTAATTAGAATTTCATTACAATTTAATTTTTCTCTTTTGGAGTAAACCAAGTCTGTTTATGACTTGTCTAAAAAAGCAGTTACACATTGTATTAGAAATTAGCTTCATAATGTCTTTCAAACGAAACTACTCTGAAATTGACCTTTTTTTTTGACATTTTAAGCAAATTTTTTTTTGTTTTTATTTTTCACATTCTTTTCTTTGTTGAAGGGTTAGATACTGTGTTTTCTGTTCCAGCTTTTTCTTTATCCATACAAATTCAAAAGGACTAAGCTGTTGTCTTTTGTAATACTCTTTAAAGAAAGAACAGGGGCTAGCTTTCACCATGCACTGTAAGTAGTAAAACTTAGCCCAGTGTTGCTCTAGTAGTCCAGCATGCTTCTGGCTGTGTCCCTGAGGATAGTAGAACTGTGGATGAACCAGAAAACCTTCACCATGCATTAGGAAAATAAAAAGCATTTGTATGTCTTTATCAACATCAAATAAGGGTGCATTTGCCTTCACAGCCAAGATTTTAATGCCCCGAAGAGAGTGTTGTTCCTAAAAATAAATGTAACTTTATATCAACACAATTCAAGTTACTCAACTTGAATTTTTAGCCCAGGGCTTGCAGAGGATGTGAGCACATTGCTGTGTGCTTTGAAAGTAAAATTCAAGCATTTTTTTAGGTGTGTGCATTGTTGACCTTTCTCAAAATTCAGACTGGTAATTTCCCACTTCCAAAATATAAAGTAGAAAATATTTCCAAGTTGCAGAATTTTTAAATCTCTCTACTGATCTTTATTTAAAAGACAAAAAAAAATTAATGCCAGCTATATAAAATAATACACAATTCTTTAAATTTTTCACAAACAGAAAACCCCATAAACACAACAGTTCCCAAGTACAGTGAACAAGAGGGGAAAAAGAAGAAAAAGGAGTGTGTGCAACCATGATATAAATGGGGGTGTCATGGTATTTGCAGGGAGCTACAACCCTCTAACCCTCTTTTTTGACATTCCACAGGAGACTTTTCTGGGTGGAAGTGTTCCTCATCTTACGGTTTGCCACCCCATTTGGATCAACCATAGGTCTCATGTACATTATCTCTGAATGATTCCCTAGCAGCCTCAATAGAGGCAGCAGTTGCCAGAATATGCCGTATGATGACCCCTTCAGCCTCCAGGGAGTTTTGTGAGGTAGTACATTTAGCTCAGCTTATTTTCTTCACCACTATGACAAGGAGTCTCAGCTGAGGACTGAACATTGTCTTGAAATTTGGATGATTTATTTACATTTGTCCATCACATCATTGATTATATTGAAAGTCTAAATAACGAGCTTTGACCCAACACCTACATTTTAGATGACAAAAGTTAGGCAACGTGAATCCTGCCCAAAGTGATTAACTGCTATACTCCAAGCTAAGTGTTCACAAAATATGAATTGTGCCTCATCCATCATATATATAGGTGAAGTTATGTGTACAAGGTCTAGGTGTATCCTTACTCTCCCCTTGCTCTGAGCCATCCCAAAGCCTTATGGTACCAATGTATCTTAGTTTGGGATAGACTTCACAATAATTTGGCTGTATAATTTATAACTGGTTCAGAAAACTGGCTAAGTGATCTAAATATATGTAATTAAACACTTATGTTTACCCCACAGCCTCCTTAAAATTAGTATTTTTGTGTTTTGCAATTTAAAACAAAGTGGTACAACAGATTGTGCATGGAACAAGCAAAATTTTGGGGAAAGAAGCATAAATTCATTGAAAAACTAATCCAATTACAGCAGAATCTTAACACCCCCCTCCCCCAGCCAAAAAAAAATCAACAAAAAACAACCCCAAACCTCTCACCAATGGAAAAAACACCCACATTTCTTGTTAGGGTTTTTTTCTTGCCAAGTTTTGTTTTTATATTTCTCAATATTTTGCCATTAAACTTGAAAACCATAGTGATGCCTATGAAAACTTGTAGCTAGGTGATTTTGTTAACACTTTAAAAAATGCATCAAAGTGTTGGTGAACAAATACTGAGTTGGCATTAGTGGTAACAGCTACATTAATATAGTGTAATGTCATCAGTTTACTAGGTTAAGTATCTGATCTAAATCTTGGAAAATTCTACATAGTGGAGAAAGTTGTACAAAGACAAGATGAACATAACAGGGAGTTGATAAGCAAATTTTATAAATATTAATGTTGGTCTTCTTTTATAGTATTAATGAAGTTACATGAATAACCCTACATTTAACACTTAATTTTTAAGGATTTCAATGTATATGGACTTACTCCTAGACCATTATACTACACAACTGCTACTGTATGGAAGTAGATCTGCTCCTGTTATTCCCACTCAAAGATACTAGGCTGTTTCAAAACGTGGATGAAAATGGAACTGCCCCATTGCATTTTAAATGTGAAAATAAGGTAAAACCAGATGATCAAACAGGCAAGGATGCAAAAATCAGGAAAACTTTCCCCATTAATAACTCTTCTCACCTGTTATCTGTTAGATTCCATCCAATGTGTTTATTATTTTGCATTGGTTTGTACTTTAAAATTCCTCCATCATCTTAAACCTTTGGTTTTGTTTCTATTTTCAGAATATTCTTCTCTTTCAGTTACTTCCCAGTTTTCATTTTTAAATTTTAAGCTGTATACTTGCTGATGGCTGTTTTATTCTTATGTCCAGTTTAATTTTCTACCTTCTATCCATACAGTCTTCTATTTTGTTTTATATGACAAACACCTGGTCGTAAGTATGTACTTGTGATATTATGGAAAAACTATTTTCTTACAAGTGTAGACAAAGCACTTTTATCAAGAAGCAAAACCTTGTCACTCAGTTATTTTATGAGTATCAGGGTATCTTTTTCTTAGTTATAATACATATATTCATAATAGTCTCTGCATATTTGTCTTTGAAATCTTTTCTATAACTCCAGGAAGGTGCTTACATACTATTCAACTTGGGAGGAATCCCAAAATATTCAGTACTGTGTTACTGGTGAAAAGACCTGGGTGGGACTTAATGCCTACAGATAAAGATTACAAGGCTATTGCCTTCTTTATACTTATTGGTAATACCATCTCCTTTAAGCTGATTTGTAGTTTTCAGCATAACATTGTGTAAGATACTCATCAGCTTTGATGTAGATAGCAGAATCTACACCATGATGTTCTGAAATTGGTTTGAATGAAATAAAATTGTTCACGATTTCTAAATTTTCTAAAGTCAAGCAAAATAAACAACATTTTTTCAAATTAATTTATGTTAAATTCATAAAATTATAAAATAAGAGTAAATAAAAGCAATATGTGCATTCAAATCCTGATTTTCTTTTTTTATTTAATACTGATTGAAGTCAATGGGAATCTTCCCATGTGGATGATTGTGATCCATTCCTCAACTTATGTTGCAGAGAATAAATTCCTTAGATGTCTTTCACACATCTTTCAGAGGGATATATTTTTGTTTGTTTGTCCATAAGAAACACAGCAGCTTTTGCGTGGATTACCACTAGCCCAACAGCCTGGGCTCTTTTGGGATACAGGGCTTATATATAGAACTGTGCGAGAGTGTGTGTGTGTGTGTGTGTGTGTATAAAGTGTATATATATATATAAAGACAGAAATGAATATGAGAAATACTTGTCTCGGAGCCATTTATTAGAGAGCACAAAATAGAACTAGTAGGGAAAATTCTATGGTCTTACTACCGGAGTGCAGTGAAAAAAATTCTTGATTAAGGGCTGTAGATCACAGCCACATGGCCACTCTGCAGGCAGAATAAGAAATGAGTAAATATCTAAATGTCCAATCTAACAGGCAGTTTCTTAACTGCTGCATAACGACATGTATTCCTAGATCTAGAAAATCCTTGTGCTACTACTTAAAGAGGAACAGCTATTTCATACAAAGGACTAAAGAGATCTGGTATTTCAATACAAGAGTGAAAAAAAAGCACCAACAGAAAACATAAGCCTTTTGAGAGTTTGCAACTTACTTCATGATGTGTGGAAGTAAACCTTGCATTAACAAGTAAATAACCTAAGAAATAAAAACACCTAAAACACCACTTGTAAATTTGGTTTCATTTATTTCAGATAGACTGTCAGTGTACCAGCAAAATAAATTCTTCGCAAAAATGCCAAAGGTACATATGCCACAGGTACAAGAAAGAGAGACATAAATAGAAATAAAATTGTTGCAAGCCTATATAAATTAAGAAATGCATTTATGTTTCTGAGAATATAATGCTCTGACAGTGACACACCACATCAACCTATTCCTGTTTGTCATCCAAGGTAAAATAAATCTGCTTCCTTTTCCTTCCGTCATTCATCTTTTTTGACAGGTAACATTACAAACAAGTGTGTCAGTCAAGGAGGGTGGTATATGTGTCTTGTCACTTCACCGGTGATCTAAATAATACAATGTTTGCAAGTAAGATAATTCTCAATATCAGTATTTGGATATGTGCAATGTAACCTGAACCTAGGTGAGGGATGAAGACAGCTATAAACAGCATGGAAAAGAATCACTTGTGTCGCCCACAGTCCTAAACAAGCTTTCTAAGTAGTAGGAGTAGTAGTTAAGGTAAATTAAAAAATGATTGATTACTTGAAGTAATAAACCACTGGAGTTAGGTTTTTGTTTGTTTGTTTGTTTGCTTTTACCAGATGTCAAGAAAAAAACTTGTGAAGTTTCTGAAGTATCCTGGTAAAGAGAGTATTTTAAATATAGGAATCAGAAGCTGGGCACTGCTACACACTGGACAAGTATGGTGAGGTAATATCACTATATATATGGTCTTTACAAGGTATACACTACTGAGAAATAACAAAGACGGGATTCATATGCAGCTATATGAATCTTTCAGAGGTGTTTATAAATTTCAGGTTTGTTCACAGGTCTCTCTGTGTAAGTGTCACTTTAAAATCGCTCAGCCAGGGCCCAACTGTAAAAAATCTAACCAGCTCGTCATGACATATGGACTAAATTCACCAGTATTCACTCTCTACTTCACAAAATCACGTATAGATTCCAGAGACCTGCAATACACTTCAGTATTGTTCTAATTAGCTATACACTCTCCTGTATCACTTTTAAGTATCATTCTCATTTATATCAGATGGAAAGTAATCTTGCCGGAGACCTTGTTCCTTATTAAGATTAAAATTGAAATTCTTTGTATTTTCACATCTATGTTTCCAGTATTGCAATTATCTGCTTAAGGCCAACATTAAATATTAATTTCAAATTACTGTTTAAAAGAAATTCTATAAAAATTCAATGATGAGATGGAAGTTTGAACACAAAGGTAAGGATAATTATATTCTTCAAAAGCAATATTTAGTGAGAAGTGCCTTTATATGAGCAAATAGTATTCCCAAATATTATTGGGGTTGCAGTCATTTCACACCACTTCACCTCTGCTGTTCCTTCCTCCTCACACTCTTCCCCTGCTCCAGTGTGGCGTTCCTCCCAAAGGATACAGTCCTTCGTTAACTACTCCAACGTGGGTCCTTCCCACGGAATGCAGTTCTTCACGAACTGCTCCAGCATGGGTCCTTTCCACAGGGCACAGTCCTTCAAGAAGAGACTGTTCCAGTGTGGGTCCTCATGGACCATAGTTCCTGCCAGAAAAACCTGCTCCTGCAGGTGCTCCTCTCTATGGGTTGCAGCTCCTGCCAGGAGCCTGCTCCATCATGGGGTCTCTATGAGCTGCAGCTTCCTTCAGGACACATCCACCTGCTCTGCTGTGGCATCCTGCATGGGCTGCAGGATGGACATCTGCTCCGACATGGTCCTCCATGGGCTGCAGGAAGACAACCTGCTTCACTGTGGTCATCTTCATGGGCTGTAGGGGAATCTCTGTTCCAGTACATGGGGGACCTCAACCCCCTCCTTCTCTGACCTTGGTGTGTGCAAGGATGTTCCTCTCACATTTTCTCACTCCTCTCTCACAGCTGCCACACAATGTTTTTTTACAATTTCTTAAATATATTATCACAGAGGTGCCACCAGCGTCACTGATGGGCTCAGCTTTGGCCGACAGTGGATCTGTTTTGGGGCCGGTTGGCACTGGCTTTGTCTGCCATGGGGGTAGCCCCGATCTCTTCTCACAGAGGCTGCCCTTGCAGCTCCACCATTGCCACATAAACCAAATACAATTTTTTTCAGGGTTATAATCAATATTATTAATGGTTATATCAAGTATCATCATGATTTTTGCTAAATAGAGAGTTAAACAGTTTATTTTCACTATTTATCTTCTCTGTCCATAAGAACATGTCTTTCCCTTAATGAATGACTAGCAAAGAAACTTTTCTATGACACTTCATAGCAGCCACTTAAAATGTGGTTGCCGTTATCATAATTTCAAGCTAATTAGCACATAACAGGAACACAGTATATACTAACTCTTTTATAATCTCTTATAAATAGTAATCTTTGCATTAACCAGGTATTTTCTCATGACCTATAACTAATTAAGTCCCCAAAGTCTTGAACAGAATGAATTTTTGTTGATAGGAAAAAATGGAAAGTTCATATACAGCAGCAGTTTTACTTGTTATTACTAGACTTATAATCTTTTATTATCTGAAAGGGAACCTTTAGTCATGAGTACAAAACAACTACAAATATGTCCAGACTCACAATACCTTTAAAGAAAACACAGACATTCCTGCAATTTAACTTAGAATAGTGGTCTGCGACTCTCAATAGATTTTATTGTATTAAAATTTATTCCAGTCATGTATCTTTTAGCCTCCAAATCAAGGTTGAAAGTAAATGAATCTGGCAGTTTAATAAAGACTATATTCAAGAAACAGAGAAGAGTTGTATCTATGCATGTAAAAATCTGTGTTTGAACAAATACCCGAAGACAGAGGGGAAAGCAGTACTGACAGTTAAAGGCATACACAAACAGAAGTTAGTAATCAAAAATAATGACATGAGTTAACTAAAAGAATGAATATCAAGA
Organism: Pygoscelis adeliae; assembly: GCF_000699105.1. Classification (NCBI taxonomy): domain Eukaryota; kingdom Metazoa; phylum Chordata; class Aves; order Sphenisciformes; family Spheniscidae; genus Pygoscelis; species Pygoscelis adeliae. Next base: position 710,706 of record NW_008825619.1, on the reverse strand, counting down.
ATTAAAATTTAAAGGGAGTTATCTTCTGAATGTTTAGACTTTCAGTTGATGTTTCAAAGCTTTCTTTAAAATTATGATTCTTAATTCTGCATATGTGGCATATGGTCTTAACTTGAGAAAACCCATTCTCAGACTTAGCAGCCAAGTATTTTTTCATTCAGAGTCTCCTAGAGTCAGACAGACAGTTCTTACTTAAGTGTTTTCTCAACAGACAATGAGGTTGTGATTCCTCTGACATGGATAAGCATGGATCTTCTAGAAAGAAGTAGACAGGAGCAAGTGAAATATAATTGTGGAGGAGGCAAAAACCTGGAACCCATCCACTTGTTTTCAAGAGCATGCAGTTGATTTATTAAAATGCATTTCTTCTGACAAAACAGGGAAATGTGTGAGATTTCATGAATTTTCACTGACTTTTTTGTCTGTTCCTGTAGCAGTCTATCTAAGAACTGTCCTTTTCCTATGTGAATTATAAAACTGCGATCTAGTTTTCTCTGAGGTCAAGGCTTTAACATACATTCAAATCAGGTAGAACAATTGAGCAGAGATAATGAAAAAAGGAAAAAAAAAATCCAAGAGCCTTAAGGCCTCCCTATATGCATGCATTTTAACTCCTGAGAGGGAGTCAGGGCCCTGAACAGATTTTTTTTCTTCTTCTTTTTTCCCCTTTTGGTTCAATATGTCTTAACAATACTAGAGAGGAATACATGTTGCAATAAAGGCTGAGCATAAAGAAATTGATCTATTTGTGAGTGAATAATATAGTTGCAATTGATCTTACCATCTTCATTCTGCAGAAAAATAGACTGGTTCAATGCTTAATGGTTGCTACTGAAAAGTTAGCAAGCATATTGTCTTGAGGTCTCTCTGGAAATCTAGGGAAATGTAATAGAAAGAACTATGATTATTGTGACCACTTTTTTCCAGCCAGTCAACATCACAAGGTGTTTTGGCAATTATGTTATCTTCAGTTCTTCTGTCACAACTCTAAACGGCAAATGAAACAATGAACTTCTGCATCTGTCCCTCCCATTTTGTCCTTTTTCCTTCCTTGTGGTAGCTCTTCTGTCGTATGCTGATCCCTGGGACTGGAAGAGTAGAGGCCTAGTCTCTAAAGTGATTGTTTCCCCATCTAATCTCCCAAGATTAAACTCCATTACCTAGCTCAGTTGAAGAGCATTTAGATACAGACTACCCTACTGGTCATCATTTAAAGCCAGCACCATCAGGACTGTAGGTGTTCCCACACAACCTCATAATATTCTGCTGAGGGTCACTGCTGAAGTTCTGGAAGAAGGAAGTGATAACCCTTACCCTGTGTGCATTGACATATGGCTATGCACCTGGCACATGGCGCAGACACCTGAGTCACTATTTTATGTTCTACAGATCAAAATATAGACATTACATGTAAACTCTTGAAAGAATAGCAATATAACTTTATAATAGATGAATGATTGATAGATGGAAAAATGACTATACAATTTCTTGATCCTCATATCTATAGTACTAAACGGTCCACCAAATAACCTGTATTCAGGTTATAAAATATCTTTGCTTTTTATACCATAGATACATATTATATGGAAAATATCCATGTTTAAAAAATACTGTCATGAATACAAAGACAAAGCATGAGATATTAGGATGTGTCAATGGCTGAGGTTGGCTATGAACATTTAATTCAGCATCCTAGAGCAAAGCGTTATGGTAAGGCTTCTAAGTACATAATCACAAAACTATTTTTTGCACTAAAAGTCCGCTATCATCCCCCTCACAGTGTGGATAATGTTCACTGTGTGAGCTCTTTACTTAGATTCTATTCAAAATCATGCTTTACTTTTCATTCTTCGAACTACCTTATTCGCAGTTCACCATTTCATTCTAGCTTTGAAGTATTATTCATTTCCGCCATGGAAACTATGGATTCGTAGGCAATTAGCAGAGAATAAATAGTTTTATGCTCAAAGCCTTGTTTATGAGAAAAAAAGAAAGCATACCTTACATATAAAGTCAATAATTTATTGTTAGTATAATTGGTATCTTAACGGTCTAATCCAAGAATCACTATTAGTCAAGTTGTAATTATTGCAGAAAGTGAAAGAATGCATCTATGAAGTTTTAGTAATAACACCACCACAATTAAATGTGTTAAACATACACTTTTAGCTTCTACTTCTTTTCCTGATGTTATGCTTTCCTTTCCCCTGTTTCCCTGAGCCCTAAAGTCAGTGGCTTCATCTAGGTAGCAGCAGTAGGGCAGTGTTAAGGCAAGTTATTTCTCATGTCCTCTGTTATTGTACCAGGCCTGTCTTTCTCTGTACTACATTGTTATGTTAGAATTGTAAAACTATGGTGTTATCATACACAGTTAAACAAAAGTAAGTCAAATTAGCCATAGATATTAGAAAAATTGATGTTACAGCTAACCCTCACTCCTGGGACCTTGCAAACTCATTACAAAGCTTATGGCCTGCTACTAGCAAAACCAATACCATATTACAGGGCTATGTGAGTACAGTGGGTCTAACAAAACAGATCACTAACTGTTAATGACTTGTACCCTGGCTTTAAGCATGAAGAAACTTAGCCTCCTAATGTACTTCCACACCCTCCCATCCTCTGTAACCAAAATTTAACAGACTTCTCAAAACTTCCTCTTCTTGCCATGTCCTTAAGACCCACACTTCCATTTTTGCATCTGGAGACCTGGGGTTGGCACTTAAAATCTGAGCTGCTGTAAGGCTAAAAAGCCAGCACACTGCTAGTCCCTCAGATGGCGAGCGGCTAGAACGGTTCTTACTTGATAACGTTTGATAACAAAAGTGAGACTTTAACATAGCAATGTTGCTACTTTAATGTAGCAAATTGCACGTGCTTCAAAATTTACTTCTCCACATTTGTAGAATACCAGAAAAAACAGCAGAATAGGTCTTTCACTCAGGTCACAGCTTTATGAGGAACATATCACTCTGTGTTGCTGCTAACCTGTGCATCTTCCTGTCTCCAGCTTTAAGTCCCACTGTTTCTCTTCTGCCCACACAGGTACTGTGCTGTCTATACAGTGACATTCACCAAGTGGAACAACAGTTAGGGAGATGAAGAAGTTCACTGGGTTGAAAATTAATAATTTTTATTTTTAATTTCTTTTTACTGTGTTAGTTTTCAGCTGTCTATATTCCTTAGCCAAGGGGAACATGTGGTTGCACGAGTGCTAGTACCACTACAAGATCAGTAAGTGAAATATCCTTTCAGTAGATGTCCTGGTTTCGGCAGGGATAGAGTTAATTTCCTTCCTAGTAGCTGGTACAGTGCTGTGTTTTGGATTTAGGAGGAGAGCAATGTTGATAACACACCGATGTTTTAGTTGTTGCTAAGTAGTGCTTACACTAGTCAAGGACTTTTCAGCTTCCCATGCTCTACTGACTGAGAAGGCTGGAGGTGCACAAGAAGCTGGGAGGGGGCACAGCCAGGACAGCTGACCCAAACTGGCCAAAGGGACATTCCATACCATGTGACGTCATGCTCAGCACATAAACTGGGGGAAAGCTGGCC
>NW_008825619.1:687142-706940 GCF_000699105.1 Pygoscelis adeliae | reverse complement strand
TCAGTTGCCAGCTGAGGTTAAACCACAGCCGTAGACATAGATGATTTATATTAAATATGGAACATTATACTTTGTTCCCAAGAGCAGTGTGATACTTCACAACAACAACAAGTTAATTACAGTCAAATAATTTCCTTGTACCTGTGTACATTGCTTTTCATAAAATGTGTGGCTTCTGGAAAACAAGAGTTGAAAGCCTTTTACTTGGTAATATGCTTAACTGGTGCTGCTGACTTGACAGTGAACTGTTAATTTTGTCAGCCAAGCAGTTCCTTCAGTGTTAAATGTTGTCTTAATCCCAACCCTCCCCATATCTGCACCACCATAATGAAATTACTTAAGACAATTGCTGCTTGAGAAGAGATCAATCTTGATAACACAAATCTTGTCAAAAAGTGGAAGGAGGACCTCGTGAAATTTAGGGATTTTTTTCCCCTCAGCTTCAATCATATAATCCTATAAGGAAATATTACTTGCTTGAAGTGTGGAAACATAATACTTAATTTGTATTCCATTTATATTTTCAGATACAACCAGCCTTGTTCTTCTATGTAGTAAGGACAGAAATTTTAGACAAACCTTTTGATGACATTTTGCTACCACTATCTGTCTTTTACCATAAACACTTAAGTGAGATATACAAATAATATGTGTTAAAGTCAGTATAGTCATGCATTTCTGTTTACAGTGAAAATGAATTAAGGACTTCCCACTCATCCCAAACTGATATTTTCTTTCCCTGGTTTCTTCAGTTCTTGCTTTAATAAGAGACGTGAAAGTGACCATAATGGCTAGGGCAGTTCCCTACAAACTAAAGTACCTGCTCTGTCACATTTCATACTGAACTGAACTCAGTCCAGAAGAATTTGATGAGTATGCCTACCAAATCAAACCCTCTAGATAATAAAATACAGTATAGATGTTGCTGCAGTCATGTCAGAATTGCAACAAAGCATCAGGGAGGGTCATCCAGCTCAACTTTAGTTATCTGAGTGTAGATGTATTAGTAAATCTGTCACCTTTGATTCCTCGTGGAGAGCAATAGAGACTTCAAGGATTTGCTTCATCTAGCCTATTTTAAGCATTTATTTTAAGGTGAGATGAATCACATTTGAAGAACATTGGCTTCTTTTCACTGACTGTGAAGGATATCAAGAGTGATGGGATCAGATGTAGATGTCAACATGGAGTTGGCTTAATTCCACCACTAGATGTCCAAATCAGGCCACCTGTGAGCTCCTGTAGGAATCTCTCAACTCCAGGGACCCTGGTGGTACAATATTTAGATACTCGTGGGGCTCAGGTCCTTCCTGACATTTGGTTGTACATGGGAGAAAGTAGATGGTATTGCTTTCCGAGATGTAAAAACCAACAGACTGCAAAACTGAGCTTGAGGTAGTAGGATTTAGGTAGGAACTATCTCCAGAAGTTATAATGAACTAAAAAAAAAAGTTGATCTTACAAAACCAAAATTTTCCATTTCTTTCTCTCTAATAATGTTCATGTAAAGATATGCATTCTCACTGAAACTTTTTAACATTTGGGGTTTTTGGGGGAACTTTTTCAATGAACTCTAAAACAATAGCTATAATTCTAAAGTTAATTGTTGCTTCTAGTAAGGCTAACAGCTGTCAGACCAGATCAGACATCTGTTATTCAACACAATCATGTAATCACAAAATTATGTTTTATCTTCAGTTCTATCTATACTCTCTCAAATTTGTGAGCTACTTCTTGATACATAAATACATATATGTAAGTCCTACAGCTACTCATGTATAAGTAATACAAACTAGTGACTGAAAATTTTCCATTCAATGTCTATGAATGGAATGTCTAAGAATGAATGAATGTCTAAGATATAATGTCTATAATATATTCAGTTCCAGGAATTCTATGCAGCAAGTTTTATTCAAATATTAGATTTCTTTACTGTTATGCACCACACTGATGTTCTAGATACACATCCTAACAAAAAATATGCATGTATTGGTAAAAGAGTGTCAGTCTAATCATAATGAATGAATGAATGTCTAAGAACTGATGATACAGTACACACAAATAATCATGCTGTCTGATTTTTTTCACATATGTTAAATCATTTACATATATACATATATTTCAAATATAACAAAACTAGAAAGGTAAATTAGACTACCCATTTATAATATCATAGTTCATATCAAAGATAGATATAACTACTGGAAGAGTACCAAACTATTTCACAGACAAAATCTTCCGAGATGTAGGCATAATGTATACACATTTTTCATTATTTCAGCAGAAATAAATGTCTGTTATCCAGAAAAAAAACTTCTGCATATTTCATCTTGCTGTATTGTACACCAAGACATCAGAAAAAAACAAACTGCTAATTAACTTTAGAAAATTATTAAAGATCTCAGGAAAGTGGGCTGCTTATTAAGAAGAATGTTTGTCCTCTTATTGATAATTTATTCAGATAGTTTTAGCTACATATTTTAAGAGAGAGAAAAATAAATTTTCCACAGTTACCCATGGGTTAAACTACAGGTAGCTATTGTTTTTCACTTACCTGATTTCCAGAGACAAAAAAAGTCTTTGTTAAATCTTGTCTGTCATAAATTTTCAAGTTCAAATACACACTGACATAAACTATACCACTCAGTGAATGTAAGATCCTTCTAGTGTTCAAGCTTTTGAGAAACACATTTCTACTGTGATAAATTCATTGAGAGTTATTAGCAATGTCTATAATATATTCAGTTCCAGGAATTCTATGCAGCAAGTTTTATTCAAATATTAGATTTCTTTACTGTTATGCACCACACTGATGTTCTAGATACACATCCTAACAAAAAATATGCATGTATTGGTAAAAGAGTGTCAGTCTAATCATAATCACTAGGGCTATAAATACACTAGAATTAGAATACTTCAGTGTTATGAAGAGACATTCAAAATTTTTATTAGAAAATTGTAGATTTGTTTGCTGAAACTGGCTCTTGTAAAGTAGCAGAACAGTGTAAGGAAATAATCAGTGAAAGATCATATACTATACAATACAAAGTAATAATGACATGGTTATTTTCACATCAGAAACATAGGGGAAATGTAAATTTCTATCTGATTTAGATGGAAAGAAATCTTTCCTCAAAATGGACCTAGTAGTACTTGAACCACCTTTCCCTCCAAGGAACAGCTCAGTAATATTTCCCAAAAAGAGTTCCATTTATAATCCTAAAACAAAGTAAAAGCAGAGTCAAACAATATACTAACTTTTCATATGTTTCAGCTAAAATGCATTTTTAATGTCAACTGACCTGTGTCATGTTTTTCTGTAGTCATCATCAGATAATCAAATTCCTCAGTAAAATTATTGTATTTGTAGATACTGAATGTTTGTCCTAAAGATTTTTAGTTTTCCTAAACAATAAAACCTACCCTTTTAGGTATTGATACATGCCTTGTATTTAAATCATTGCAACATATACATACAATATCAGCAGTGTAGCCATAAATTATATAGGAATGAATATTCCTCTCGCTCTAAGGTTTTTTATATATGGTGCACATAGATTGTGAACCTGCTTTGGCCCTGCTTTTAATAAGGGGGATGAAGCACTTGCTCTCCAGAGATCCCTTCCAATCCAAATTATTTTATGTTTCTGTCATTTTATGGGATATATATATATAGAGAGAGACAAATCGTATCTAACACAGGCTTCACTGGAAGTTGTATGTATGTGCATTTGTGTGTGCATGTGTGTATTAATATGTGTGGAAACAATGATAATGTGTTAAAAAGTCAAATGTCTCATTAATTATTAATGTTTTAATCTGTTTGTTCACTTTTTCAAGGTAAATATAGTTGTTGAATCATGGAATTACATAAATAATTAGGTTGATTTGGATATCTGAAAATTATTGAGTCTAGTCTCCTGCTCAAAACACAGCTAACCTCAAAGTTAGAACTGGTTGCTTAAAGCCTTATCCCTACAAGTTTTAAAATATTTAAAGAGGAAGATTTCACTGTCTTTCTGGGCAATCGAGTTCACTGTTCAACAATTCTTATTGTGAAGGATTTTTTCCTTATGGACAATAAACATCTTTCTTCTTGCAATCTTATTGTAGCCTTTGACTCTTGTACTTTCATCATACACCTCTGAGAAAAGTTCAGATCTCAATGAACCACTTTTATTTAGTGCAACATTGCAATTAGATTCAAACTTAATTTTCTCCTCTCCAGGCTAAACAAACTTCAGCAGTATCTCAGTATCCCCTTATAAGTCATATATTCCCCCTGTCAGATATCTTTGTGGTCCTTCACAGAAATCTCTCCAGTTTGTCAAAATTACTTGGGGGAAGAGAAGGGGGAGAAGTGGACACAGTAGTCTAGTTGTGGCCTCATGTATCCTCAGTAAAGGGGAATAACTGCTTCCCTTGATCTATTGCCTTAGCTCTTGTTTATGCAGTATGCGGTCCACCTCTTCTCCACAAGGGCACACCACTGACTGACATTAAACTTCTCCACCAGGACTAGAGGTACAGATATCAAATGTGATAAAGTTGACAGCTATGAATTCTTCTACTTCCACAGAAGGAAAAGAAGTCCTAAATACTTGGTTGCACTGAAGAAAAAGAGCATCGTCAGTTTAGGGAAAGTTTAAAGAACTTGTCAAGGTACAATTTACACAAAATGTAACAATCCAAACCCAGTTATTTATTGAAATTTACTTGATCCTATGGAATTTTCCTTCAATGGAAAAGTATGATGCAGATATGCAAGAGTAGTGGGTTAACCTTCACCAGCAGCCAGATGCCCACCCAGCTGCTCTCTCACTTCCCCTCCTCAAAATGGCAGGTACATAAATAAGATGAAAAAGCTCATGGGTTGAGATAAAAACAGGGAGATCTCATACCAGTTACCATCACAGGCAAAACATATTTGACTTGGGGAAGATTAATCTAATTTATTGCCAATTAAAAGAGAATTGGGTACTACGAAATAAAGACAAAAATATTAAAACAACATTTTTCCCCCACCCTTTCCCAGGCTCAACCTCATTCCTTCATTCCCGACTCCTGCCTCCTCCCCCCACCAGCAGCACAGCGGGATGGGGAATGGAGGTGAGGTCAGTCCATTACGGCTCCTCTTTGCTGCTCCTTTCTCCTCACACTTTTCACCTGCTCCAGCATGAGTCCTCTCTACAGGCTGAATTTCCTTCAGGAAATACCCAGCTAATCTGGAGTGCGGTCCTCCATGGGCTACAGTGTGGATATCTGCTCCACTGTGGTCCTCTCCACAGGCTGCAGGGGAATCTCTGCTACAGTGCCTGGAGCACCTCCTTCTTCTCTGATCTTGGTGTTTGCAGGGTTTTCTCTCATACTTTTTTTCCTCACCGTTCTTTCTGCTGTGCAGTGATTTGTCCTTTTGTGAAATACATTTTGAGTTCTGTGTCCTGTGGTGAGTCCATTGTGGAGCTAGCTGGAACGGGCTGTGTCCAACATGAGGCAGCCCCTGGTCTCTTCCCACAGGGGCCACCATACAGCTTCCTGATACCAAAACCTGGCCACACAAACCCAATACAGCAAGTTACATCAATCTTACAAAATTTGTAAATAAACTAGCAGAATAATATACTTTCTCTGTAGAAAAACACAAAATAATATTGTCATTTATTAGTGTCACTTGCCTCTAGCCCTTGAGCTCAGTCTTCTCTCAGTCTCTACCTGGGCTGCAGCAAAATCTAGTATAGCTTTTGTATATTCTCTCCTTCCATTCCATACATCTGTTTTATCCAACTCAGCTCTTCTGGGAAACTGACTCTCAGTGACTGATTCCAGGACAAACTAAATCTATGCAACACTGGGCACACACAAAAGACCTGCTGGTTGATAGAAAAACATAACTGTGTTGGTGTAATGTTAGATGTCAGATTCATCACTTTACAGATGACAACTTGAAAGCTACCAAAAATACCATGACATTCCCACTGCTTCTCTGCTTAGAAGACAATAAATAAAGTAATATTTGTATTCACATACAACTGGAAAGATGGTTTCAAAGCAGAGATTACTACAAAGCCTGACATTTCTGTAATTTCACTGGAAGAGTAACTGAAGTTGTTTAAAAATTGTAGATAAAATTGATGATAACCCAGACGTTTCTGAAAGTATACTCACAGAAATTTCATGTTGTTCAGAAAACAATTATAAATAAAAAAAATCAGGAATTTAAGAAGGTGCTTATATTAGGTTTCTATTAATATATTGACAAGATACATACACTGTGCTCAGGTCAAAACTTGGAGTTTAACTTTTACTTCAATTGGTTTTTAAATTTCTAAAGCCTGAGATCTGAACCCTCTCTTTCCTGGCCTGATGATTCAAAACATAGAGGCTTACAAATAAGCATGGGAGATCCAACTTGTGTTCAGATCTTTGCGCTATTTATGTGGACTAGCATAATATTACTCTATTTCACAGTCCCTTCTTGTTAGGTTCCTTCTTTCACTAATTCTGCTGTAGCTGACCTGGGACAACACAGTTCTTAGCTCCTGCAGCACTGGTTGACCAGTTCATAAGCTCTGAATTCACTGTTCAAGCACTAAAAGTAACCCCCTGAAGAGTTTTAAATTATGTGTTATTAGAAAGCTTAAAGTTAGTGAGAATTTGCTTATCTATGGGTATGCAAAGCACTGATAATTACTGATTTCTCATAAAAGCTATCCAAAAGCTTTTTTAGATGCTTATTCTGTCCTGCTGCTCCTCAGCCCCTTCATCTTGCTGGCTTGATAATTGCTGACTCTTTGAACCCAGCAGTTCACTGGCACAGCAGCAGACAAAAGACTGGAAGTGCAGTCCATGCAAATACCATTTTCTTGGTAACATACACTAAGAGTATTTGCTTCCAGCATATGGAATAGCTTTGCCAAGTCTTTAATTTCCTTGTTTGCAAACAGAAATCTGAGCTACAAACGTACACAGTATGTTTCAGCTCAGCTAGCCATCTAAAAGTTAAATGGCTGCTCAGAGCTAGAAATGTAGCCTCCATATATAGTTACTCAAAAGAAAGAGGCAACTCCCAGAAGGTAATTCATCCCATCTTGGTTGTGTGTCTGAGATAGGGGGGATGAATTGCCTGTGGCGGTATCTATTTCTCTCCATTGACTAAAAGGGGAGGGAGAAGAGGCCTAGACAAATAGCTTTGACTAGATGGCTATTTTTCAGGCCGCTAGAGTTAGGCGTGATGAATTTCACCTGGAGTGCCCATCTCTCCTATGTCAATAGGCCAGTGTTCTTCTCTCAGTTGCATATGCAGAAACAAAAATATCCCTTTGATCGTGCAGAAATGCAAAAAAACAGCTTCACACCACACTAATACCCACACAGGCTTTTAGCAGCTTGTTAGAAAGTAATTCTCAGCCTCCAAGGCCCTTAAATATCTCTCTGGTGCAAATCCATTGCCCAGACCTATATGCTTGGCTCTCTAACCTCTTCAAAAAAACGTAACACAGAAGGAGATTTTCGTATCCTCTCCTTCTGTGTCTTCAGCTCATGACTGAACTGCATTAATGACAAACAAAAAATTATTTCCTAGATAGAAGATTTATTAAGCAGGTTAAGTACAGATTTTTAATTACAAGGTGGAAAAAGGGGACAAGAGAAAGAACAGAAAATAGGAACAGGTTGGGAAACAGAATGCATGCGTATCAGTGAGGAACAAGTAACTTTTAAATATTATGCAAGTTTTCTTGCTTCTTTAAAATGAAAGCAAATATAACTTGGCTTTTGTGCAATGTGCTGTCAAACTATATCCATAGTTAAAAAGAGTGTAAGTACTGCCAAGAGAATAACGTGGGACTGCTTGTATCAAAGTTTATTTCAGGCTTCTCACTAACCCATCAGAGCCCACAGATTAGTATATTTTGCCTAAAATAAAATAAATTTCTTTTTTAGTTTATCAGCCTGTCAGAGTTCAAGGAGTGTCTGGACAACACTCTTAGTCATTTAGGTAGTCCTGCGAGGAGCAGGGAGTTGGACTAGATGATCCTTATGGGTCCCTTCCACTTGAGATATTCTATGACTCTGTGATTCCATTTCTCAGAGATTAAATGAGATCCTTCCGCTTTCCAGTGGAATAACAAGAATTACTTCACAATTAGTCTGTACAAGGACTTATTTCAATAAAGCATGCTAGAAATTAGAAAGACGCTGCACATATGTGAAAGCAAGACAAGGACTAGGAGCTTTCCTGGTGTTATGTGTTTCTCAGAAAATAAACTATTTGTGTGGTATAATAATAAAGGACTCCTTGTAAAGCTTTTAAAGATCCTGTCTGAGGCTGCCTTAGAGACAAATTATGAACCTTATGTATTATGAAAACAACTGGTAAATATGCTTTGTAAAAACATCAAGAAATACTTACATCCTTAGGGTAGCTGTGAAATATTTGACAATGTGGAGGTGCTTACGGAGGTGGTCAATATTCTCATAGTGGAGAAAAAACCAATATTATTAAGTCCTTTGAACAAAATGGTGTAGAAAGAAGAGAAATAGCATGTTAAGGTTTTAATGAAACACAGAAGTCTACAACATCTGCAAATATATTGTTCTGACTGCAACTCAGTATATAATCTCTCATGTTATTTGCCAGTGCAATTAAGAAGTCGTAACATGACATGGAGTGGATGCTAATTTTTAAAGACCTATGTCTTAGCTTACATGGTATGAGTTTCTCTTAGCATATGAGGTATACTTCACCTCAGCAGAAACAAACTGTGCCCAAAGTAGTACCAACTGAAAACATCAAACCACAGAAAAAGAAATGATCCCATTCTTACATCTAGTGCATGTGACATAAACATTGCAAATTAGGCCAGTTACAATCACTTTTCCTGATGTTGCTTTGATGATTACAGGATGCTGCACAGAAAACAGCTATAAACTATTTCTCAAGTTCCATTTAAAACTTGTATGTATTGACAGCAATTTTGAGAATAAAACATACATTACATCTGTACACTCTGCTAAAGTCAGAAGAATATGTAGTATTTATGAAAAGGCAGTACCTGTTTCTATGGCTTGGGAGACCTCTGTTGGACATCCTTATCTTCTACAGCAAAAGCTAGCAGAGTCCCCACTGCCATAGGGCACTCAAGCTGCTGAAGCTTGTTTTCTCTCAGATAGCTGAGAAACACCACTGGAGGAAATCCAGCTGTGCAGTCTGTGGTGCAGAAACATGACTGCATATATGTGCTGGGGCACAGGGCAGTAAAGGGAGTAGAGGCAGGACACCAAGGACTATCTGTACAGTGTGAATTCCTTTGATCAAATGACAGCTGACCTTTTTTTTTTTTTTTTTTCTTGGATGTTATGGATATAATGAAATAATCCCCAATGCTCTTCTTCAGCTATCAGGATCTAACAAAATTCAGTACTCAGGGCATTTGTGGACACAGAAAAATGAGACCACACCAGCCTCAAATATCTGAGTTTTCCTGCTCAGCTTTCTAACCCCAAATATTCTTTACTTTGTTCCTTATGCTCTGGGTTCAAGGTCCTAGTTGCTCTTTTCCTTGACTAGCTCAGTCCTAGAGTTACAACCTCAATGAATCAATACATTAAATCCTGAATGCATCGTAGTTCATTAGTTGAAAACCTGAAAGTAATGAAGTGTGAGATGCCCTAAGATCCTCCCCTGATTCCCGGAAGACTTTCTTTCTAGACATATTTTTTACAACAGAAGTTTAGTGAGCAAGGAAAATCTAATCTTAGTTTCCTATGGAATTCTTTCCCATGTTAATCTTTCTGTAGCATCTTGCAGGATGTACATTCAGGCACACTAATACTCTCCTCAGAAAACACAAACAACAGAAGTACAAGGTTAATAGGCTTTTTAAAATTTGTGATTTTATTCCATGAAGAGCTTGAGTGATCAATTCCAGATACCACAGCAGATGACAACAGACTGGCTCTCCGAAATATCCCCGTTCTTACTTCTTTACTCACCTAGTGTGACCTGAAGGGACACATCACTAAATCCAACAGATCTTTGTTACTGAGAATAAATGACTCAAATTTTGTACAAGTTATTCTTTATTCTCTTTGCTGACATAACATAGAGAAGTTGAGTACCTGCAAGTATTTTGCAGATCATGGAAGTGATCCTGGGAGGTCTCTAGGCCACCCCTCCTGCCAGAAGCAGGGCTACCTCAGGGGTCAGACCAGACTGCTCAGGTCTCGGTCCAGTTGAGGACTGAAACCCTCGAAAGGATAGAGATGGCACAGCCTCGCAGGGCAACATGCTCCACTGCTGATTGTCCTCAGCAAAACAGGAAATAAAGAGGTTTTATTTTTTCCCCTAATATCCTATAAAATAAGGATAATAATTTGAGAAAACTTTAAAACTGAAGGATTTTTCAGTAATTATGTGTTCATTAACTGTTTCAGGTAAAGTTACTGGCAATAAGCCTGGGACAAGAACAGAAGTAATATCAGGATCTAAGGTATTTGAGTTCCACTTACAAAAGAGAAAAATAAAAATCTGAAATGAAGGGGGCAAAAAAGGAATGTGTCTTCTACAGATATCGTCTGTTGATACAACAGCTGACTATATTTTTGTCCTGGTTTGAAACAAAGGCACAAAGGTCATTTTAATATTCCTAACTTCTGCTGGAAGTTAGTATCTGATAGGTGCCCCAGTCTTGTCTGGTGCCTTAAAACCTTTCCCAAGATGATTACTAATGTGAAATAAATAAGAAAATTTATTTTCTTATTTATCTATCTTATTTATCTATCTGCTACCATGAGTTTCAAATTAAACATTGACTTTAATTTTGAAAACCAATGGAGTGTTCACACTTTTCAGGATATTATTTGAAGATAATTAGCCAACTAACATTAGCTCCAGTCTTTAAAATGTCTTTATTTACAAATATGTATATGTTTATAATGAATCTAAGCAGCTATTTAAGCTATGCAAATATGGATTAATTTCTCAACAATCTAATAGTTATTCATATGCAGATTTGATACCATCTTTTGTGTTTATATATAAACATTGAGTTAAGAGATATTGATTTATCTTGATTAGTATAATTCCCCTTACATTATCAGTTAGAAACAAATGTATTATCAGTGTTATTTTTTCATTGTCATGGTATGTTTGTGCCATTGTAGTTATAGTAAAAATGTACTTTAATTATCAGCCTCTGTCTTCAGACTGTTAAATTTCATTACATGCATATTATTTAATTGATCTAAATTATTATGCTTGAATTCAGCATTTTGCTTCATTTTGTTTTTAATTTTGATGAAGTCTTGTTTGACTGACACTGAAGCACAATTACAGAAAGAGAAAATGTGAATATGGGATTTTTTTTTTCCCCAGAGTGGTTTTACCTAATGCTTAAATGTAATTAAAAGCTACTCTAAACCAAATATTATTTGTGCTTTTCTTTACAGAAGTCACAAAGACATCTTTACAAAATCCATTTTCTTTAAAAATAGTAGGAGTATAATACCAAAGTGAAACAGGAAATGCCATTATTAAGTTTTCTTATAAAGGTTTCTTCTTATAAGCTTTGCTCTTTCATAATAAAGTATAATTCGTCTCTCAAAAATATATATATTATGCATTATATTTATACACGTACACCATAATATACATTAACATCTGTTACTATGTCAGACAAAATGTCTGTTTATTCTAGTACTTCTCTGACAGTGGCCTGTGACAAATATTTAAAAGAATACAAGAGTGGGGAAATGTACAGTGAAACGTCCCCCATTATACCCTCCCAGATTCCACAAACTTGTAGTTTAGGGACCTCCCCAGAGGTGTTTTTTTAATAGCCCTTGGAGCTTTTCACCAGTGCATTGTCTCATTGTTTCCTGCAGTTACCCACAAAGTTGGCATTAGAAATCTAACATGGTGCTGAATTACACAGTTTAATGATGCGTAGTGTGCAAAGCAGCTTCTTTTTCTTTGTTTTAGAACTTCTTCCTTGTAATTCAGTGTGGTTCCACTTACTTTCACCATTATACCAGATTTATGTTGATATCTATCCATATTCCTACTCATTCTTCTTTTCACTATAGTTTCTACTGTTGAAGTTGTTTACTTTATTATTGAGAGTAATTTGATCCATAAATTCTTAGAATTAATAATTGGAGAATTTCACCCCTTTAATTCCTTTAGAACTCTTTTATTAATAAAATACAGAGATGGCAACTTCTTTTTTCAGTTTATAAGGTTATTCTCAAAAGTTTTCAGCTGACACTTGAGTCTGGGACACTTGTTCTGATTTGTCTTCCATAAAGAATGGCACCACTGTGGGAAATTTCTTAACACCAGAACACTTGTGCAAAGAATTGGTTTAGCTTGATGGCTACAGCTTTACCTTCCTGGAAGGCTCTTTTTGCATATTGATCATTGTTTCTGCCGGGGTGTTTTGTCATACTTTCTGTTTCTGTTGTGTTTTATTACTAGTATAAATGCCTTTAATAAGTTGTTTTTCTAAATTTTTTGGCCCATCTTTTTATGGTTATCCATTATCTTGTCAGTGTTTCCTAATTTCTACCTTGTCAAGGATATCTTCTGATAGATAATATACATTAAATATGACCTTTTAACACAGTGCCCCTTAAACAACTTTGTACTACCTGAAAGTATGATGTCCTTTTGAATGTTTCTTTAATCTTCCCTCTAAAAGAAACAAACAAAAAAATCAACAAACAAACAAACAAAAAGGGGTTGTTGGTTTTTTTTATTATACTGATTTTGAAGTTAAGTGTTACTGTGAAAGATTTGTTTTTAGGGCAGCTTTTCCTGTAAATGTGACTAGATTATCCCCATTATTAGAGTGCCACAGTCACTTTTGAACCACGTCCCATGCACTCCTTAGAAATAAGTATTTCGTTTTCCTTTTGTGTGTGTGTTTTCTAAATAGTTGCTCCAGAAGACACTGTGACAAAAAATCTGTTTTTTCATTATGATGTTGTTCCAGACTACCAATAGGTTTCTTAAAGGCAATAATTTCTGCTCTCATTACACTGAATCTGCCATAGCTCTTAGTTGGTCACAGAGCCTGTTGCATCTTGGATGGACAACAACGTGATGTACATACCATACATTTTCTAAGTTTTTCTTTTTAATGTTTGACACAATCCATATTGCAGTTTCAGTACACAGATGGTCTATCATTTCCTGATATTTTTTTGAGCTCAGCATTTCATTTGTTGTATAAATCCACTTCTTCACTAGTATATGTACTTTGCCTTTCCTGTAAAGCATATACCATATCATATGTGTATTTATGGAGTATACCACATATTGCCTTCCCATGCACTGCCTTCCTTCCACTAGACTTCTGAAATCTCCATTGTATCTACATCTTTGCTAGAAAAAAGTTATTTGCTCCCCTGGAATCTCAGATAGTTATCATTTGTATAAAGCATCAAGGGTGGTTTTTTTTTTCCTTCATGTAGTTTTAATATGCTTAAAGCAGGATTTGAACCATTGAACATGCTCTCATCTGTTTCTGACAAGAATTTTATCTTTTCAGAAGTCTTTTCTTGTGTCTTGAGAACCCATAATGTCTATGTCTTCGTTTTCACTAAATGATTCCTTCGAACTTGGTTGCCCTTCTGCATTCGTCTGATTCTCCTCTAGTTTTCTTTCCAAACACTTAACCAAAAAATTCCTGAGGGGATTGCACCTACCTTATCACAAGACAGATAGTTTTTCAGGCTTCCACTGGCCTTCAGAAGACACTGTAAATGTGAATCATCTGCCATTAATTGGCATATTATACTGTAGTATAACCATATAAATTATGAGGAGCAGAAATATTTTTTCCCATCCTAATGACCGAGAGTGGACTCCTAGAAAATGTATTATTTTATCTACTGTTTATAAAATGAGATTAGGATGACTGTTTCAGAGGCAGATATTTGCACTGTATATTCGTACCCAAAATTGGTTGAGACACTCTCCTTGTATCTGAAACACAGCTTTTGTAGAGAAAAACACACTGTCTTTTGATCATGCTGGAAATCATATGTTAGGTTGATTCAACAGCTGACCTATGGTCCACCCTACTTTATCTTTCTTAATTTCTGAATTTAAGCCAGAAATTCCATCTATCAATGAAAGATGAAGGGGGGGTGGTGTTGTTTGTTTTTGTTTTGTTTTCTAATGTGGCAGGGAAAGTGCAAAAAATAAAAGCTTGCCTCTTTCTGTGCAAGCCATTATGCGTTTCCCTGATTGTGCTTGCCCTTATATGACTTCATATTGACCGCATGAGTCATCCTGAGTAGACTGCTTTTTTGCAGCATTTAGTTTAGAAATCATCTCAAGACTCCAGACAATATGAAAAAGTTTTGTGGTTCAGTTCTTGAATACTACATGAAACAAATGGATTACAATTTATTTCTTCAAGAAATTTCATAAACCTTCCCACTATATACTTTAATTAACATATTTACGACTTCAGGTTGCTTGTCTCTGATACACCCTTCTGAAGGCAGCCTATTAAAGCCCAATCATTTATATTTTGAGAAATTTTATATTCCCTGTCTTCTTACTGATGAATTTATTGTTATCCTCAACATTTTTCTTTATATTTCTGTGAACATTGTATGAACATCCAATATGATTCTACAGCAAGCAAAAATGGAAAGAGAGAGATTAATCTGAATAATGTCTTCCACCCTTGTATATTTTTTTTTGGTTTTACTGAGTTGCTCCTAGAACACTTTTTCCGATCAGAACCGGCTAGATATGATATTATATAATCTAATTTTCAGGAAAAAAAAATCGTTTTCATTAGCCTGCCTGTCTTCTATTAACTTTGTTTTGATTTGCAAGAATCCTGTCATCATCAAGAGATGAATAACAGCATTCACGAATATTCTGCCATTTTAACAATTAAAACCGATAAGAAACTAATCTGTCAACAAGTATAAAAGACATTAATATTTTAAAAGTACCATAAAGGTAACTAATGAGAGTTTGAAGTCACGCAATAATGACAAATGTTAAATGGAGGGCCTAGAAATGGGGGCCTCGTTTGTTTCGTTTTCAAAAAAGAATGATAAGATGCTTTCTTCTTCACAATATTCCAACAATTATTACTCTGCTAACTTAATTTTTCTTTGCCATAATATCTACCCTATCAGAGCTAATTGCTTTTGCTGTGGGGAAAAGATGAAGGCAAATAACCTCAGGACGACCTTCACACAGAATTTCCCTTAAGTTAAAGATAAATCATTCTAAAGCTTATAAATTAACTTTCATGTGAGAGATGCTATTGAAAAGAAGTGACCATTCTTACCTCAGTTAGTTACTAGTGACTTACTTTGTATAACACTGTACCATGTCTAGGGAAATATCTCTGGAAAAAGTATTATTGTCCTAGTAACAGGGCTCACTCATAGAAATCATCAGCATTCCCTTAACATTTCCTATTATTTCTTTTAAAAATTGAAAGAGTGAAATAATAATGTATTTTACTACTTTTATGGCAACAATCTTTGCATATTTCTGTACTAGTAATATTTAAATGTTGACTAATTCTATTTTATTATTTGAGATATTTAAAATTATATTTTCTCATACTTATGCAATAACAGAATCCTAAAAATTAGATTCATTGTAAAAGATAGCAATATAATAAAATGTTCCACTTTTACATTATTAATATACATCACTAGATTGATTAAAATTGCACCATGACAATAGAAATGCAATAAGACAAGCCACGTATAATGATATTTTTAAATTCTTCAACTTTCTTTATTGAGACTAAATGGAAAGAGAGAAAATATACATATTTAATTAGGTCCTGAGCCTGCTAAGACTTATGCATTTTTCTAACTTTGTGGCAGTAGTTCCATTCTCTTAAATATGTCTGTTGTGAACAAAACATTAAACACTTGTATAAGCTTTGGCAGGATGAAAGATTAGAAACTGGCTTCCTTGAGATAGTAAGACCCAGTTTTTCCTTCTGAAATTATGCAAAAAATGGCTGGTATTTTAATAAATAAAGTAAATAAAAATAAATAATATTTAAATATTATTTTAAAAATAATATTAGGAGTACCACAAAAAGAAGAAATTAACAGTCTTGGGAAATATATTGAGCAGAAGACAAAGAGCAATGTGATTAAGCAAAGACCGTAACAGGTACAATAGCCTCACAGGCACAATAACATAACAACACTTGGATCTTTTGTTCTTTGTGTAATAGTTTGTCTGAATATGAGTAAATTTCCTTTTTTTTTTAATAACTCCTACCAATCTGTGAGCAGCAATTATTAATGATTTTGGCAATAAGTGGTTTTGGGCGGCAGAAGTGTATGTGTGGAGGAGAAATTTGATGGGAAGTGTTATTGAAGGAGGTATCTAACTTGAAAGAAAAACAGCCTTGGGTTCTCTTTATAGTCAAAGGAAGGATGTACTTATTTTTCATGATTTGCATTCAAGAGCCCAGGCTAATTTTTCTCCTGATGTAGGTGCTTCTGTTCAGCATCTAACACTGGGAAGGATAAATCTGCAACAGAAATAGAGAAAAAAGAGATCAACATAGTACTGCTGAAGGAAAAAAAGCCTGATGGCCACTGAATGAACGCAGCTGCTTCCTAATCTGCAGGAGCTTCTGATTTCAAAACTTTTTTTTCTGTTCAAAGTAATAACTCAGTCTAGCATAAGTGTTTGGCAGAATGGGAGCCAATGTGCATATTATAAAGTGGTAATATTGTAAGAAAATCACCTTTAACTTGAAATGGTATTAATTGATGGACAGGAGTATGACTTTTTCTTTACTCTCTGATCAGCCCTGAATGCACATGAACACTGCTCACCTTTGTGCAAGGGCTCTCATTCTGAGAGGATTTTAGTGCCTTTAGAAGCTGTTGAAAGTGTAAGCAGAACCAGGTAATTGCTCAATGATCTGTTTTAGAGAGAGGATCTACGGAGCATGAGATAATTTTGGCAGAAAGGCAGCCAGTGGCTATCAAAAGCTTTCCTTTGTCCCAGCTACTTTTTATTCAATGTGAGGATAGAAAATACCTTCACTATAAATTAATAGGTACAGTCTACCTATAAAGAGTCTATTAGCTCTCAGGACATCTTTATTAGATCAATGTTAAACCTCAGTATTAGGATGAATCTTAAAAGACCTCTAGCAAATATCTAGTGAAAATCACTGTAATCCAATTTCTACAGTATGTGGCAGGGAACTTTTATTTATGGAATATTTGCCTATGAAGCTTGAAAATGCTAAAGCATACAATTTCCTTGTGAATCTTGTAGTGCTACATGATTAATTGAAATAACAGTTCCTGGTGACCAGTAATTATCTAAGAATGTCAAGCAAATGTATGTATATATATAAATATATAAGTACATACACACGTGAATTAGTCTTTAGCAGTCATAACTGCAAGGAGTAGCCTGAAAATGTAACCTAGTTTCAACCTGTAGTCTCAAAATCCAAGAGATTAGTGAAACCATTTCCATTTTATTCACCACTGATTTCAGGACAGCTACATCCTGGCAGGCGCTACCATTCAGCTTGGAGAAATATAGCAAAAGGTTCTTCTACCCCACTTTGGAAAACAGGCAACAGGAGAGCTGTGGCAGCGACGTCTCCTGGGTTGCCCTGGGCACCTGGTTTTGCTCTGGTCTATGTTAGTCCCTGGCACACTCCTCCTGACGTTGCCCTCAGCAGCCCAATTCTTCAAGTCTTTGGCACAGGGAGAAGCAGGAAGGTTATAGCTTTAACTTCCTGGGTCCTGACACCCACAACAGCTACTTGATTACCTGTGTCTAAAGGTGGCCCCAGAGAGATGGACTTCTGAGTTACTATGTTTGATAAATGCTGTGTGCCTATATGAAAAGAAGTTTGGGCAACCGAAGACAATTTGATTCTGTACTGATATTAAAACCAAAACTAGACAGCATTATCTATACCTCAGAAACTGTTTCAGATCCTTTGTGTGCTTGTACATGACAATGGTCTGTCCTATGTGCAGAATAGTTGTACAGCTCTGATTCTCACCATGGCAGATGTAACACAAAAAGAAAAATGCATAATTAGTACAATTTCTATTGGCCAAATGAAGAAGTGAAACATTTAATATGATTGGTTTCATGCTGATAAACTCTATCTATGCCTTCTACATTTTCAAGGCTTTCTTTTTTATAGGCTGTCTTTATTCTCACTTCTTATATTATTTTAAAAACATTTTGGATACATAGGTAATTTGTTTATATTTCAGTAGCGAAACTGCTTTTGTGCACCACAAAGACTTGAACATTGACTTATCATTATTAAGGCCCAACCTAAAAATTATGTTTTATAATTTGACAGTAACAACCACAGGTTTCTTCTGTTATAGTAATAATTAAGGAGGCATCTGTCAGTTCTTTCACAAATCCACTTCTAGCCCAGGCTTCAAGATGGGAAGTCCATTCTGCCTAAAAATAAATAGCTTGTCAAATTTGAAACAGGTATTTATTTCCATTTTCATAATTTTCTTTGGAGTTTATGGTTTGCCTTTTTTAAAAAAAAAAGTTTACTTAGTGTGGGGTTTTTTAATTACAGTTTCTTTAATAGTCAGTCTTTTATCATTAGGCTAAAAATGGTTCTGGAGAAAGTATATTTTTTTTGTGAATGTCTCCTTTTAAAGATGTTTACCTACAGGAAATTTAAACAGAAATATATCTTAATTCTCATATCAAATGTAGTCTTTTGATGTCAAAAGGTCTGTGTTTTGGGGCTTTTTAAAATTATTTTAAGATATTAGTCCAACAAAATGTCCCCGAAACCGCATGGAGGTTTACCTGTAGTTTGGGGAATACAACCTCTATGTGATAAAATCAAATGGCTGAAACCCACAATTTTTCCGTCTCCTTTATTGTCAACACATTTGGCCTCATATTGACACTCACATTCTAATTATTTATTTAAAAAGTAGTATGTTAATGGGAAATATCTGCAGCATCATCAAGCCAAAGGTGTCATTATTGAGAAAACACGCTGATCTTATACTAATAACCAATTTCTTCAAAATATTAGTTTTGACCAGTAGTAAAAGGAATTCATCTTATTCAACAGAAAAATTGAGTTCAGCAGAGGAAAAGTCCTCAAGGTACTGTTGATAAATGAAGCATTATGCAAAAATTAAAGCTGTATGGTACTCGCTGCATAGTGCCTTGGATCATCTGTTTTTCAGCCATCAACATTAATTTTAATAGGTTTAATACTTTCACAGTGGTTGTAGAAGAAGTAATTACACTAAGAGGGAAATAAAGATTTCTTTTTGTTGTTGTTGTTGTTGTTGTTGTCACCTGTGCTTAATTTTCAGGAAGGAAAAATATGTTAATGTCAAAGAAATTTTTCTCCCCAGGGTTTCCATTTAGCATTTCTTTTGGAGTTTTTTGGCTTGGGTTTTTTTTTTTTCCTCTCAGAAATGTGGTGGATTTCAACACATTGAAAATCAAATAGCTCTCAAAAGGTCATGTAATAAAGTTGAGATTGTGATTTGTATATGGAATAAGTGAAGTATACATATCAGAAACAGCAGCAGAACCTTAGGAATAAAATATTATCCTAAGTCACTACTGAGACTATAGTGTCAAACAAAACAAAGTAATCCTTAGATTCCATGCAAATATAAGGAGACTGTTCAAAGGTAAAGCAAACACTTTCATTTGCAGAATAACTCAGTTGTTATAATTTTGGGCAGAATTTAAGCAAATCGTCTTTTCCAAACTTCACCTAAAACAATAACCCCTCGGTGTGGGGCA
>NW_008825619.1:683125-687107 GCF_000699105.1 Pygoscelis adeliae | reverse complement strand
GGAGTCATTACACATGTAGGGGCTGGGACCCCAGCCAGGCCCCCGGCAGGTTGAGCAGTCAGAGCAAGCACCCTGTTCCTGGGTGTCCATGTGGTGCTGGAGGGGCAGGGGTCATCACTGGTGTGTGTGCGCTTGTGTGTGCACATGCATGCATGCATATGTGAGTTAAAATGGAAATCTTTGGACAGAAATCACTATGCAGCTGAAAAAAGACATCCTGCTGAGTAATTCCAGGTCATGTATTGCTGGACAATGTGCTGCTGGTCTTGTTGCTGCCCCACCTAAACTCCACCTTGGCAAATAATGCTGCATTACAGACTCAGAGATTGTGTCAGACACAGCCCTTTGCAGCCTGCTCTACAACACCAAGCATTTAACAACATCCACAGTGCCCTCATGAAGAGTGAACATAAGATTTTGCTCATAAGATGCAATTTAGATGCTTAAAGGAAGTAAGACTGCTACAGTATTAGACAGAAGGCTATAAAATCTGACTCTGAAATAGTAATTGGACCATACTGATTTAATTATTGGTCCTGTGGTTGGATTTATAGATACACTGATTAAAACCATATTTTCCTGCTTACAACACAACACTCCTCCTTGAACCAGAGACTACTCTTAATGTCTTGAAGAACAGCCAGCTTAGCACATCCGTGCAATTACACTTTTAAAAAGGAGGCAAACTTTTTATAGCCTACATGATAAACCCATCAATAAGCCTTTCCAAAAATCAACTAGAACAGAATGACAAGCTTTCAGTTAAAAGCTGAACAGACTTAATATAGCAAGAATGGATATTAATCACGGAAGTGGGAATAAATGGGAAATGCTTTTGTTCAAATGCAACTGCTGGCATCTGAACTGAGGATTTCACAACCTCCACACTCGAAGTAGAGCTAGAGCACAGCCCATAAGATCATCTGCAAATATTTTGTTGTATATACTTCAGATTTGAAAAGCATAAAAGCCAGAGCATGGATATGCTGCGTACAAAGCAAAGTTGGTGGAAGCCTACATCTTAAATGTTCTAGGAAAATCTGTGTTCCAAAACACAATTTCAAAGCACTTTCCTTTGTAGTTTTTATTCCTCTTTTTCATTCCCTTAAGAACAGATGAAAAATAGGGTGGATGGCTTGGATTCCTTCTGAGAGATATTATCATAACAGATTTGAAGACTGAAGGAACTGAATGTAGTTGGATAGCATGGTAGATGAAAGAAGGATAGAGTATCTTCTCAACACAAAGTACATTTTAAAGGCTCCTTTTCACATCCTTCTGAAGTATCTCCAGATAAAGTTTTAATATCTATGCCTGCTTTTCAAGAAGTGAACTTTGTATTTAAGAAAAAAAAATAGTAAACCAGAAATATTCTTTAGGGAAATGTAATTATTTTCTGGTTTTTTGTCTGATTTCAAGGTCTGATTTATATGTTTTTATGTTTGTTTAGAAAAGAAGAAGAAACGCAAAATAAATCTCTGTCCAGTGACTTAAAATAAGCTACTTCCAAATAAACTGTTTTCATCTTTTTGAGACTCATCAGCCAATGCAAACATGGTGTACCAAAATACACCAAATATTTTTCATTATCTCCTGAGTCTTGAATGGTTTGGTCCTTTGTAATAAAGAAAACACTTAAATACAAAGTGAAAAAAGAGTTCAAACTAAATATGCCTTTGGTGATCAGTAATATAAAGAACACTAAACACTGAACTATCAAAATGAAGAATCTGTTCCCAACACTACATAATAGTAAACAGATCATCAGAAAAAAACCCCAATGCTTCCAAATTATTTCCTGGTCAGGCTAAATCCTGAGAATCATTGCTTGCATTATTGTATTTTAAATAGCTCTAGTAACAAAGTATGAAGCTTTATTTATTTACTCACTATAGCAAGTCAACTGCGTCAAAGACTTATTGTAATCTGATGATAATTTGCTAACTAGTATGAAAAAAATCAGATAAGTAAACCAATGCTTAGGGAAAAGGTATGAAATGCCTGTTCTGACGACTTTCAGGAGGGATTTTTAATTTTTTTTTTCACCTAAACATAAAATCAAAAGTGTCTACTTGTATATCTGTTCAGATGCAATTTAAGGAGAAGTTTTCACAAAAGTGTATTCATATGAAAAGTTTTTCAGCTCTTTCTTCTGAATAGTTTTACAATGAATGCAGAACACAAAAATAGTTAATATTCATGGAAAACATTCATGTATTTTAGTTCTAAAAATATTTTAGCATTTTTACTTACACACATATATATATTCTGGTTTTGTACAGGAGGCAACCTGCTTTGCAAGTTCATATATAGCACTACTTTACAAATACTAACTAATGTTGGAAAAAAATAACAAATAGATATTTATAATCAATCAGCACTGGAAAAGATAAAACAAATCAGCACTGTGGCTTTTAGGATTCATTCATATATAATTCTGTTATGCAATCTGGCTTACAATATTTTTTATACACTATTCAATAACATGAGATATTTCCCAGTTTTTTGTGGAATCATAATGTGGTGATCACTTTAACACAGCATAGTTCATACATAAGTAATTATTATGGAAGAGTTTATACAGCCTTCACTGATACACAAACAAGTTTGCATAATGATGCAAACTATCATGGCTATCCACTGTCAAACTATCAGCTATCTCTCTACTTGTTCTAACCTACAATAAATATATGATAGGTCACCCTTCTTCCACCACTAATGCATTTTAAATCACACTATATTCACAAACTGTCTGCATATAGGTAGCTATTGTGAAGTAGCTGACTTGTCTTTCTGTACATATGCAGATTTTTACTGTACCTTGAGCACAAGGGACAGATGATAAGTTGTACATTGTCATATCTTGTCAGAAATTACCGTATCTGTCTTGTCCCATTGCAGAAAGTAGTTCACACATTTTTATCCATTCTTAAAAGACACCTGACATACCCAGAGCTGTCTGAAAGGACAATCAACCTTACTAAAAGGACATTGAGGCCTGAAATGGTAGAACATCCAAACATTTACCTTAAATGAGAGAACGGATGAATCCGGAATAATCTAGCCAATATCTTTTCAGCTTTTCTTAGGAAAGAGAATCTATTGAAAAAAAAAAAAAAAACGGCACAGAGCACTTGCTCTACTGAACCAACCGATTAGAAATTTTCATAGGACAGAGAGGCAAAATCAAGTGTGAGCCAGCTGTATAGCTAAGCATGCTGTGTTGAATGCTCAAGAGGCAAACAACTTCTCAGAGGGGTGTTATAACTGAGGCACCGTTAACAACTCTGATGAAGGTATGCAACTGAACCACAGAGATGGAAGCAGTCCCTTTTCAGCTCTGCTGTTACAGATCTGCCTAAGCACATGCTCTAGTCATTGTTAAACGTATGAAAGCATCTCCTGCAATGCTCTCATGTGTCTCTGAGCATAAACACATCTATTAGTGCAACTCAGCACAACATTGCACATCCATGACTTAAGAACTATGCCAAGTTAGAAACCAAACCATACAGCAACATCTATTCTTCAGCCAAAAGAGCTGAGCTTGGGCCCCTCACTACAAGAAGGACATTGAGGTGCTGGAGCATGTCCAGACAAGGGCTACGAAGCTGGTGAAGGGTCTGGAGAACAAGTCTTATGAGGAGCGGCTGAGGGAACTGGGGTTGTTTAGCCTGGAGAAAAGGAGGCTGAGGGGAGACCTCATCGCTCTCTACAACTCCCTGAAAGGAGGTTGTAGCGAGGTGGGTGTTGGTCTCTTCTCCCAAGTAACAAGTGATAGGATGAAAGGAAATGGCCTCAAGTTGTGCCAGGGGAGGTTTAGATTGGACGTGAGGAAAAATGTCTTTACTGAAAGAGTGGTTAAACATTGGAAGAGGCTGCCCAGGGAAGTGCTTGAGTCACCGTCCCTGGAAGTATTTAAAAGACATGTAGATGAGGTGCTTAGGGACATGGTTTAGTGGGCATGGTGGTGTTGGGTTGA
>NW_008825619.1:673524-682073 GCF_000699105.1 Pygoscelis adeliae | reverse complement strand
AAGTGAAAGGGAAAAAAAAAAAAAGGAAAACAAAAAAGTGATTCCAAAAACAATCACTCACCACCAGCAGATGGATGCCCAGTCATTCCCTGAGCAATTGCTACTTTGGAAGAACTTCTCCCTCCCCCACCAAGTTTTATTGCTTAGCATGACTTTTCAGGAATATGTTTGGTCAGTTTCAGTCAATTGTCCCAGCTGTGTCCCCTCCCAACCTTTTTCTCACCCTCAACCTACTTGCTGTGGGGGCAGCATGAGAATCGGAGAAGGCCTTGATGCTGTGCAAGTACTGCTCAGCAACAGCTAAAACATGCCTGTGCTAACACTGTTTTGGTAAGCAATTTAAAGCACAGCACCATACAGGCTGCTGTGAAGAAATTTAACTTCATCCCAGCCAAACCCAGTACACATACACACCAAAAGAAAAGAAACAAAACAAAACTCACCCTTCCACCCCCCTGCCAAAAAAAGAAGTCATGCTCGAAAATGAAGTTGTAACTTAGTAGAGTCATAACTCATTTCGTATTTCCACAGCTTTTCCTGAAGAGATAGAAGAGCAGCTTACAGAAAAGGGAATTGTTATGAAGATCTACTGAAGGCATATCTATTCTGAAGAATATCAATGCACTAAAACATACATAGACACATATGTGCATGTCTTATGCCTTATTTGGAGTCCAAATAGACATATCCTTATCTGAATGCAGATATAAATGGAAAATGCAAAGAAACCATATTACTTTTTTACATTTATTACTGATTACTTCTGTAAGACACCTTGGACCCTAAATTGTAGGTTATGTCTAGATTTAGAAGATGTATAAAAACTTCAGAAACCTCATTCTGGTTTTCCAGCTGGACCATCTTTGATTATTTTGTAAGGATCTTGTCCAAACTGTAACAAGGAAGTACATAAAATTCAGTTATCTGTTTCTCTCTTCTCTTAATAAGATGATAATTCTCATTTTCTGCAGATTTTAACCACAAAAATTTACTTACTATTATATAAAGAAGTGGGAGTGTGGGTGAGGTCTTTTCCCTTTCTGTTTTATTCTGCAACATTTCATAAGTATTTTGACATTTAATTGTAAAACATATATTTAACAGAAACTTTGTGAAAGCAATAAAAATAATTGTTTCTGAAAGTAGGAGGCTTGCTCTCACCTCACATATGCTGAGTAATGACGTCATATAGTCTCATTATAATGTGTAAAAGCAGTAGAAATTCAGGCAGACTGCATATAAAATCTGCCATTGTGTAGCTTCTGGTGCATTGTACTTTCTTACTTTCTTACTGCTATCTGTTCTATCTGAATGTATGAACCAAACATTAAAAAGAAAGATCACAATGTCTTATCAGCCCAATTCAAACGGTAGCTTGACAACATATGGTTCTTAGGGAAGAAATTATAGAATATAGTGTGGATATTGATTTGGAGAGTTAATGTCATAACATCTTTCCTAATTTTTATCATGTAGGCAGAGAGTTTGCTTACCTTTTAAGACACTTCTGACAAGTAACTGAAATTAACATGCAAAACTTCTCTATCTTCAAGAATTCTTATGATTATAATTTTTTTCTCCACTTGCACTTTAAAATTTGTTGTCTGCTGATTAACCCCTCCTCTTTCATTCTCTTTTTAACTTTCTTGCTGCAAAAGATCACTTAATGCAGAACAGGAAATCATACACCACTTTTCAAAGTTGTAAGCTCTTCCTAGATATTTTGCATCTGGCCTTTTTCCCAGCCTTGCCATCCTCTGTATCTCCATTCGTACATGTTTAAAATGGGAGTAATGATACTTCTCTTATTCTAAAGCACCTTGAGAGCTACTGATGTGAATGATACACCTCTATATTTTTTTCCTGTGCATTTCCTAAATATATATCTAATACACATTATCAGTCTTTTATTTAGTAGTTTCTCCTCATTGGGGTCTTAGAAGCACTTCTTTTCCTCACAATTTTATTTTTCTTACATTTTATGTCTGAGTTCTTAAACAAAAAACTACATCAGCTATGAAACCAAGATATTTCTCTTTGGTTTTCGTATAAAATGTGTGAGTCTGTACTTGATAATTTTTTCCACAGTTATAAGTTGCAGATTTTGTTGTTGTAACACTTTTTGTCTATGCCAAAACAACAGATTTATATAGCGATCTTTTAGATGGCACTTTATATATTTTCCAGCTTGGTCTTTCACTAACATTTGATTAATGTATTTTGATCTGGAAATACAATTAGAAAAGGCATAGAGAGTTAGACAACAGTATTTTTAAAAAAGAATAAGCAACACAGTAAAAAATAAACAAGAAAAGTTCATATTAATATCAGGTTTGTATTTTACTTTGGAGAAACTTCCTAAATTGGAGCTTCTGGACAAAAATAATTTAAACATTTGAATAACCTGATCTTCATACATAAAAGGAATAAATCAGGAGAAGAAAAGATAAAAAATCAGAGTGGAGACTGCAGGCCTAAGACAATATTATCAATGAAAGAAAAGAAGACACAATACAACTGAAAGAAAGGGGAATTTGCATGTAAAATTCAAAGATTAACAAAAAGTTTTTACTCAAATACAAGACTATTCCAAGACCTAATACTTTTAAAAATGTTATTTCCAAGAAATAAATGCCTTCATACTTTTCTTTTTATGAATAGTTACGTCTAGTTTTATACCAGCAGTTCCTTTTTATCTCAAATTTTAGAACAAAA
Source organism: Pygoscelis adeliae (assembly GCF_000699105.1). Classification (NCBI taxonomy): domain Eukaryota; kingdom Metazoa; phylum Chordata; class Aves; order Sphenisciformes; family Spheniscidae; genus Pygoscelis; species Pygoscelis adeliae. Next base: position 679,358 of record NW_008825619.1, on the reverse strand, counting down.
AATATTCTTCTTGTTGAATGACTTTCACAGGTATTTTTTGTCCAAAAATATAGTATGAAAGAGAAATTATGTTTTTTTTTTTAAGATAAAACACTATTTTTCTGAAGTTAATCTAATTTCATTTATTAGGAGAAATGTTTTTTTAAAAAGAAAGAAATGAGTGAACAAAACCAAGATCTTTCTTGGGAGAGGAGAGAATAATGACTAAACATGTTGGCTTAATCACACACACAGAAATTTCTGGTTATAATTTGTGCTGAGTTTCCTATTCAGAGTCTCTCAGGAGCATTAAATAAGTTCCCGTCACTCTTTTAGGAAGGAAGAGGATGTGAAATGGGTAACCCACTGCAGTTTTTCTTCAGGTTTCATGGGGAAAGAGACTACAAAGGATCAATCACTATGGAGCAGCTATCGTGGGACGTCCTGTTCCTACTTTGCCAGTCTGCATGCACTCGCTGTCACAAGCACTAGCTTCCTTCTAAACAGTCTGTGACTTTTGATGGATTTTAAACCCCTAAAGAGACCATTTTGTATTCAGGAAAAGGCAGCGTTACAAAAATATTTTATTTGGAGGAGGATTTATATATAAAAGGTTCTTTTATTGAATATATATAGATTCAGAGTATATGAAAAAAAGGTTTTCTGGCAGGTGGGTAAAAGCAAGTAGATCTAAAAATCAAATTTAATATAAAGCCCTGTAACTTCTCAATTGCAGAGTATACTAGCAGCATATAAACTGTGCTAGCAGCATGTGAAATTTAGGTAATATTTAAGACAGTGTTTTTCAGCTATAGAACATTTCATAGCTTTTCTGAAACACTGTTATTACCCTTTGCTATATTACCACATCTTAAACAGTAAAAAATACTTGAGTCATCTCATTCTTGATACACTGGGAGAGCTCCATTTTATGGCATTTGCTGGAAAGTTTTTAAACTCATCCTGTTTTCTTGCATCACAGAATTCCATACGGACTAGCCTGTTTAGTGTTGTTTGATATGCTGTGAAGCTCACCTGTTAAAATAATAAAATCCCAGATATTCCAGGAAGGAATCAGAATAAAGCATTTGAAAAGAGGAAGATGAAAACAGGTAACTATTTGGGCTCTAGGTAAATGTTAGTATTCATAGTATAAAGTTGCTTGATGCTCACAGCACTTTAGAAAATCAGAATAATTATGATCTAATGTGAAGGCACCTTCTTTTTTTTTTTTTTTTTTTTTTTTTTTTTTTTTTTGTGGGAGGAATAATCTTGATCTCCTGATAGCACAGCTACACCAAACTAAGTGTTGGGTCACAGAGAGCTGAACCTGGGCTATGGTAGTGTTGGAGGAGGACAGTAGTGTCAGTCTTTTATGTAGAATAAGATCAGACCAACAACTGAGGGCTGCTAGTGATTCCACGCTTCAAATACTCTTCAGAAACACTTTTTACTGAGTGGCTCCTGGCTGCTAGTCATGATATATCTATATATTTAGATGTGAGTATATGTGTCTAAAAATGTTCCTGTGTGTTACTGAAATCATTTAGAAGTTCACAATTTCAGTACAACACCTGGTGATGCTCAACTTGTTCCCCTGTAAAATAAGATACAATCACAGCACAGTATCATCATTTGGGTGCCTACATTCATAAGTGAGTCTGGAATATTTAGTTTACTCATTGAATAATTTTCTAGAAGATGCAGTTTCTGACAACATGAAGCTGTACATGAGAAGCAGCAGTAAAATGTTAATAAAATAGTATATTATATTGAATTTAAGGAGAGAAAAAAAAGAAACAAAAAGAAACATGAAATTTTAAAAGATTGAACAGCTGGTAGGTAGCTGCAAGATTTTCTACCAGAGCTATGTGCTTCTTAAGTTGAAGCAAAAAAGAAGAGAAGATAGACCTACATTCATTAGTTAATCACAGGAAAACTGTGGGCCATAAATAAGATTTAGTTTATTCCTGGCATCAGTTACAGGTTAGCAAAAGAAATTTTCATCTGAAGTATTTTGAAGAGAGAGATGAAAGTATTAATGATATCATACAGGATTTTAATGATAAAATTTTATATGGAATATTAGCTGTGAAAAATTCCGATCTTGATATTCAGGAAAGATTTGCTCAAACTGAACTGGTGGAAAAAAGGCTTGTGAAGAGACCTTGTTTTGTGAGCAGTGACTAGAAGAGTTTAACATAATGACTGAAACTTAGAGGAAACACAATTTTCTAAATACCTGAGTAACTATTTTAAATATCTAAAAGAGACCAAAAAAAAATATTTAAACTAAAATAAAATGTTGGTACGTCAATAAATTTCTAACTAACAAGGAATATTAAACTAACGCGGAATAATTGTGGAATAATGTGGGAATAAACACAGAAACTTATCATCAGAAAGCTGAAGCTCTAAGTTTAAAGCAGTTTCTACAAGGTGTTGGGTAGTTACAAATTTTAATTAGTTTGAAGTATATATGCAGAATTGTATAATATGATTGTATGACAAAACAGAATGTTTTTCTTGTTGTCCTGCAAAGACTTTTATTTTATATATTCGTATGAAACAGCATTTTTAGAAGTTTTATAATTAAGTATTTTGATTTTTATCCTACATTGCCTAGAGGGTATTTATTGAAAATAATTCCTCAGTGTTTGTTCTCTCTTTAAGAAGCCAGTGAGGGGAAAAAAGTTGAGTTGATAAAGTCTGATTTACTTCAGGCTGATGTGTCTTTGTCAGGAACATATTAACCCTCTTTAACATTTACAGGATGCTGAAGCACTGTTGAGTCATATCTATTAATTCATAGATCTGTTATTATAAAGGTAAAGTGGTCAAAATAAATAAGAATCATTTAATGGGAGATTAAAATAACATCTTTTTTATCTTAAGAAAAGTCATTTAACAAAAAAAAAAAAAAAAAGTGTCCCATAAGTAGATAGTGAATATTTTTAAAAACACAAGCCCTTTACGACATGATAAAGAAGATTTCTGCCTCGGGTTAAAAAATGATGTGAAAGCAATAAAAAAAAAAGGTATATGGATTAGTTATTGTATCATTAAGCAAAAGCTATGTTCTTTCCCAGAGTATGTAAAACTGATTTTAATTTGAGTAAAAGGCCAAAGAACAGAAAACAGAGAAAATAATTTACATTAGACAGTGTTTATATGAATTAATCCTCTCTCTGGGCATACACATAAATGAGAGAAGAAAATTGAGAAAAATATATTAATTTAACAAGATATTGATTCTTTCATATAAGACATTTCAAGGAGACAACAGTTCACCCCTCATGATATTGTTTGTTGTTTCTTTCCAGCCTTCCAGGTCTACATGCACTTATCACTGACATTTCTGGGAATTGCATCAAAATATTACCAAGAGTAAATCTGGAAAATCGGGAACAACAAGGCTGTGCAACATCATCTTTTTCTACCAAGATACAAAAGGTATTCATGCTGGATCTGGGCATAGCTGTCAAGGGAAAACAAAGGTGATGAAATAATCAAATACTTGTGATTTCTCCAACAAAACTGTGGCTGAGATTTTATTATTTCTTCATCATTTGTCATGATGCTTTGTTTAACCTCCCTGGAATCATATTTAGTCCTGATCTTGGTTGTCTTTTCCCTGAACAAGTACATAATTATTAATATTGTGTCACTAGACATAATTTTGCTGTTCTGTTTTATACGTCATAAAATAAAAATGTTGGCAGGGATAGTAACTAAAGATAACGTAATAAATATGATGACCAGCTCAGAGGAAATACCTGTTATCAGGGACAGGAAAAAAAAAAAAGTAAGTGGAGATCACGAATATTTAAAAAATTGAATAAAACTACATCAGCTTCTTGTAAAATCCACGGTTGAATCCTGCACTCAGTCCTTTTTAGATTGAATAATAAACTAAAAACTGACTCAAAACATTATTAGTTTTAAGTAGTCTCATTTTTTTTTTATTTTGAAAATGAGGTTTTGAAAATTCAAACCATTCAAAAGAGTGATATAGTTATACAAAAAGAAAACCAATCAAACAGTGAACGAGATTTAATGGTTTATTTTTTAAGTAATGGAAAATCAGGTGATACTGATAAGATTTGAATTCTGTCTAAGGCTGATTAGTAATTTATGGCAAACATAGTAGCAGGGAAGCTGGCTAATATTTTTTTTTCAGTTTTTCAATATTTTTACCTGATTTCACTGATGTGTTCTTAACAGAGTAATCAGTCACTGACTCCCAGCACAACATGTGAATGCAAATTAAAGTGGTCAGTAGGGCAGTTTCCAATTTGCTTTTAAAGACCACACTATTAAGTCTGTTCCTTAGAGCAGAGATTTGTTTTGATAAGAAATTGGCCATCCATGCCTTACGGAAAAAAAAAAAAAAAAGGCAAAACTAGCTGTTCCCTTTGAAAACTGTGCCATTGGTTACTATCTTCAGTTGATGTTTTTTTGCCTTTTTTTTTTTTCCTTTGGTTTATTTCAGAGTGGTTTACAGAATTATTTCTATTATGTTCTGTTCTGTATATTCTTGCACTTAATATAGGCTCTTTCTCTGATGTGATAACCGCATATAGTTTTCACGGTTCAAAAGATCATGTATGATGTTGCTAATAACATGACTAGGAGAAAACAGTAGTACCAAAAAACATAGCAGAGTTGTTCCCCTGGTTAAGGTATAAATATGTGATCTGCTATGCTGTGGTAAATCTAAGGTAAATCTGCAAGGTCATGTAGTGGTTATCAATATCCATTGATTTGAGCTTCTGAGTTTTTGTATCTGGACTTGACTTCTACCATTTTATTCAAACTTGGTAAAAGGTAAACAATAATTGTACTTATTATCTCCTTAAGAAAACAGAGATGGGCAGGTATCCAAGAAATAACTATAGGCATTGTGATATTCAGTTCTGCAATTCCTACCATTAATATTCTAGTTTAGGCATAGAATTGCACAATACTTCTATCCTTTCCCTACTGATTATACTGAAGAAAATAAGGCTTCACAGCACTCAGCATAATGACGCTTGTTAAAATGAAAGAGAAAAGCCTGTTTCTGAAATTCTACTTTCACCATGAACTTAGGGAATCTAGATTTCCCTTGTTGTTGCTGGTCTTCACTGAAAAGCAGGGCTTCATTATAGTGTAATGGAGCAGGTGTGCACATGTAGCCCATTAAAGGTGAAAGATAGTTTGAGATACTTTTCATTGTTGTCTTCTGAGAAATCAAAAGTGAGGATGTGAATATCAGTTTTAATTTGTTACAGTATGCAGTTGGACTGTGATGGCTTAAGCCCTCATAAGTAGGACTCAACAGAAATTATTTTCTGATGCTCCAGCATCCTATGTGAGCTTTTCAGCTACTACTGAAGTAAAATTTGTTTAAGGATGCACTAGAACAGACTAGGATCTTTCACACTCTCACTTACAAAGTCTGAGATGGCAGGCTGTAAGTAATAGATGAAGGCAAGTAAGAAATTACTTCTTTTCTGAACTGATTCACCTTTACTAAGTGATAATGCGATCAAGGGTGAAAAGTTCTGGTACAAGACAGAACATGGATAAATGTTTCCCAGGCCAACAGAAACAAATGATTAACATAGATGAGTCACAGGCATGACTGCAAGAACAGCAGGATAGCTGGTGCCAGGCCTGAGACTGGGGTCAGGGAAAAGGGGGAAGACCCCAGTGGTACAAACAAGGTACTGCTGCAGCCTGGTTCGCAGCAAAGAGCTTGTCTTAAGTGGAAATGGTCAGACCAGTTATCCTCAGGGTACTCAGCCCCCTGGGCTGGAAGACAGGGATGGCGAGCAGGATGAACCCCCCATAATCCAAGAGGAAGCGGTCAA
>NW_008825619.1:672747-673222 GCF_000699105.1 Pygoscelis adeliae | reverse complement strand
CAGGGCATCAGGCCCAGCCAGCACGGGTTCATGAAAGGCAGGTCCTGCTTGACCAACCTGATCTCCTTCTATGACCAGGTGACTCGCCTAGTGGACGAGGGAAAGGCTGTGGATGTGGTCTACCTGTACTTCAGTAAGGCCTTTGACACCGTCTCTCACAGCATTCTCCTAGAAAAGATGGTGGCTCATGGCCTAGACAGGTGTACTCTGCGCTGGGTAAAACACTGGCTGGACAGCTGGGCCCAGAAAGTTGTGATGAATGGAGTTAAATCCAGTTGGCGGCCGGTCAGGAGCGGTGTTCCCCAGGGCTCAGTTTTGGGGTCGGTCTTGTTCAATCTCTTTATCAATGATCTGGATGAGGGGATCGAGTGCACCCTCAGTAAGTTTGCACACGACACCAAGTTGGGCGGCAGTGTTGATCTGCTCGAGGGTAGGCAGGCTCTTCAGAGGGACCTGGACAGGCTGGATCGATGGG
>NW_008825619.1:657035-672069 GCF_000699105.1 Pygoscelis adeliae | reverse complement strand
AGAGTGGTTAAACATTGGAAGAGGCTGGCCAGGGGAGTGCTTGATTTACCATCCCTGGAAGTATTTAAAAGACGTGTAGATGAGATGCTTAGGGGCATGGTTTAGTGGGCATGGTGGTGTTGGTTTGACGGTTGGACTCGATGATCTTAGAGGTCTTTTCCAACCTTAATGATTCTATGATTCTATGATTCTATGAAAGTTAATGCAATAAAATTTGGATTTTCATAACCATAAAAACCATGCTATGGTTTTAATAACCATACTAACCATATCCAAAAGCAAATAAAGACTTTGAAAAATTTCATTCTAACATTTGTTGGCAAGTTAACTGAACCCACATGAACCTGGTTGCAGGCTAACTCTGAACATAATGGTATTCTGGTTGAGATGCAAGTGTCATGATAGGTGAACTTTGAATGGTAAGCTTCTTAGTGGGAGTTATTTAAAAAAGATAAAAAGGGTTATTTTTATGTGCAGATGGACCTTGGGCTACAAATCAGACAAGGCAGAACAGGCAAAATAAGTTCAGTTGATTTATTCAATGCCTTTATTGGCCACTGGACTATATGGCTTTCACCTTTGTTTGAAAATATCTGCTAGAAGCATTCAGGCCCTGTAATATCTACGGATTTCTGAACACAGATGGTTTTCCTGAGACGTGCACCCCAAATATTCATTTCACATCTACAGAGTGAGCCACATTCATCAGACTGACAGCTTCATAGAAATTCTGTACTTGTCTTTGGTTTGGGGTTTTTTTGTTTGGTTTGGTTTGGTTTGGTTTTTGTTTTTTTTTGTCGTGGTTTTTTTTATTTTCTTAGTACAATGCTGAAACAAACATCATTGTATAATTTAAAAAATATAGTAGAAAGCTCTAACTGAATTTGTCACATTTTCCATAAATTACTTGGACACACGAGAAGGTAATCTGGTTTTGCAGTTTAATGCGTGAGAAAGGGGAGACAAATGTAAGTAAGATATATGTCTCAAAGGAAGCAATTAGAGAAAGCTAAAGTGTTCTTCTAAACCTATAAGGGACAATATGCGTCCTTATCTGAGTCCATGCCAACAGCCAATGACTTTAACACACAGCTCCCTGCTTTTCTGGCAGAAAAGCAAGTTTGCCATTTCTCGGTATTTTGCTCTAAGAATAAATTCTACTGACTAGTTTTTTTCTTTCTTTCTTGAATGATATATAAACTTTTAGTTTGCTCTGTATTAATTCTTCAAAGATCAATACTGTAACAGAAATAAAAAAATATTGAAAAACTCAGTACAAAACAGTATATAATAGAAATTTCAGTGATATAGCACACAAACATAGTGAAAAATATTTACGAGGAAATGAAGAAAAGATATTTTTCTACCATTTGTAACTTCGGAATTAATCCCAAATATACTCTCAACTCTGTGAGATCTTTTTACGTCCTCCTAAAAAGGAGGCCTCCTGTATCATGGAAACAGGAGAATTTATAAATACAGGTTACTTAATGCCTATTACAAAAAATCACTAAACCTTGCTCCTTGATAATTACCCAAGGAAGGAAGTACAAACAACAAGAAAAGGAAAGCACAACAGCCCCCGTTTTATGCTCCTACCTTTATTCATATTCAGAAAAGTTAAACGAAGTGGGGAGGGAAGGGAAAAAACAGCAGTAATAAGCATATGTCTTAACAACTTCTTCTCTCCCATAACTATCAGATTTACGGAAACCATAAAAAACAATAGATTGTAACCCATATGGCAAATGCAGGAACACTTATATGGCAGTTTTGAATTGTCAGTTTACAGAAGTCAATGAGAGAGTTTCAACTGATTTCCATGAAACCAGGATTCGTAGGGCCACAGAAACATTGGTAGAAAGAGACCTCTGGAGGTCACGGAGTCCAGCTTTTTGCCTGAAGTGGGGTTGTTAGATCAGATTTCTTACAGTGTGCTAGAGGATAAAGTGTAGTCAGAAAAAGGTATGAGTGATTTCATTGTTGTGTATGGACATATAGATTATAAACACCCATACAATATACAAAATGTCAGCATACTACTGGTAGGAATTATGGGATTATCATCCAAAACCTCTTGACCCATTTTATAGCCTTGTTTCAGATTTTTTAAAATTTCTTATATTGCTATCTTTTGGAATAAGAAAACAAAACTAAACTACGACAATCATTTGCTGTAACTGAAATGTAAGTGAATGATTTCCATTGATGATTGCTACTGGCAAACAAATATTTGGAGGTAGTTTTTCAAAATAAACATTTACCAACACTGAAAGTCCATTAGAGTTCCAAAGTTTTTAAATTAAGAGAATGAATTAAAAAAATATTTTTGAATAGAAAATCATTACATAAGAAGTCATTGAAACAAATATAAAAAAGAACTGATGAGATGCATAATTATCTCTGTGAACTACACTTAAGTTCGCTTCAAAGTTTTAGCTTTTATTCATGACCTGATATTTTAAGTTGGAAATCAGGAGAGCCTAAGAATCTCTATTCTTGTCCATTTTCTCTCTTTCATCATGTGCTTTTGTTTGCATAATATAGAAGAGCAGCAGGGCAGAGTAATTACGGCAATCAGTCTCTGAACACATTAATCTGCTCTAAACTGCAGGGAGTAAATGATGCAGAAAGAAATCCAGCAGAGAAATATTTCTTTTGTTTGTGGCAAATCTCATACCAAGTTTAAATCTTGCAAGGGTAACTTGTAATTTATTTCATGGTTGCCTAGCTATCAGCAATTAAAATACCTGGTAAAAATGTTTGATTTGAAGAGGCTTATAAAGCATTTAGTTTATGTTAGCTAATGAACATGCTATTGTAAACAATAACAAAGACTCCTCTTTGTTTACTCGTATGGAGAATAATTCTTGTTAATCACTATACTCTTCCAATAGACTGTAACTAAAGGTTTCCAATAGCAAATAAGATTTTTACTTTTCCTTTCCTTTCATTCCTTTTATTCTTGTTCTCATTTTGATTCTTACTCTCGTTTCTTCTAGGTACTCTCCATAAAAATTTCAAGTCACTGAGAGCAAAGATAAATTCATTTGGGAAAAAAAATAATCAAAATCCACCTACATAGAGATGAAATAATGTACCACTTTCAGATCCAGTTGATGGAATTTCACTGACTTTTCAGTGAGAAAGAGTAAGTGTGAAATTTTCATGGCAAACCAAATGACTTTTCAATCTCCCTAGTTCTCTCATTCAATAACAAAGAAACAGTAAAATTTTGTGCAATGTTCAACTCTCTGCACTCTTAAAATAGCTTCCCTGTCTTTAGATTTGCAGTGAAAATGGTGAGGGATTTTGTTTTGTTCATTTTTTCTAGAAAAAGAACAGCATATTGTCTTTAGCTATTCAAATCATAACCCAACAGAGCATTAGGTACAGAATTTTTGTGAGTCAGTGCTGATATTCTGAGCGTGGATGCAAAAAGGATATACTGTGTGCCTAACTTGGGAGAGAGCAACACTTCCCCCCAGTCATTAAAGCCAAATAATCATGTTTCTAGTGAAGGAATAGACCACTGAATGAAATAATAGAATATAGTAAAAGAACATTTATGTTAATATTGCTTTATCGGCCTTTGGACGTGCCTTGTGTTTTCTAGCTATGTCAGAAATCTGAAAATGCTCACACTGAGCTAGTTATACATACATCTCATGTACAGAGTTATATAGCTTCTAACAAATGGTTTATAATAAGTAACTTTAAGAAGGTTGAGTGCTGTGTGTTCTCTCCTAAAAAATCTGAATTTTCATGCTTACTTTACTTTAATTCATGTTTTATTAGAGTTTTGTTCTGAGAGTTAAAGGACTTATGTAAAGTATTGTCATGTTTGTCATTGTTTTGGAACAGTCACGTAATTTCACCCTCCCTCCTGAAGTAAATTGAAACAAACAGAACAAGCAACATGCTAACAAAGGAAGACTGTGTCACATTAAACTGATATGTCACTCTGATAAAACAGCTGATTTCCTAAACAAAGGAATACCAGTAGTACCATCTAGACTTTACTAAACCGTTTGATTCAGTACTGAATGTTAGACTAGAAAGCTTTAGGATTTGCGTAAGAATTATGATGTATAAAATGAATGAAGAATTAAAAGAGGGAAAGATAAAGCTGGAGAGAGGTTGCTAGTAGAGTTCCTAAAACAAATATAAGCCTTGGAAAAACTTGTAAACAATTCTTAAGGACCACAACACTAAAAAGTAACATATTACTACATTTGCTGTTGTCACAAATATAAAGGAAGCATTGTCACTGCAGAATGATACCAGAATACAAAAAAGGGAAAATGGTACGATTGTATTGAGGATTTATTATATAAATGAGAATACTTTTAACAAAGTAAACAAAGAAAAAAACAAACTAGGAAAGAAAATGGTGCTAAACCCAGGAATTCCTAATTTAGAAACAACAGAAATTTGTAAGTATATTAGTTAATATGATATATAATACTTAAGAATAATGTGACTCATTTTCAGCCAAGAAAATAATGAATAGATGACATATCAGGCATGGTACTTTCAGTAGTGAGTGCAAGGCATTCATAATACATCTGTAATATTTTCCACAGTTCTATCACTCATATTTAATAAAAATCAAGAAAGTGAATACAGACTACAATTCTAAAAAACCTGCTTTCTCAGACAGCAAAAAAGGGACTGTGTAGGAATATATATATACACACACACATACAGGTAAATATGGGAGGAAGAGATTTAAACACAAAAAATGTATTTGTGTTAGAACTTAGAGAATAAAACCTTTCTAACTGGAAGGACAGTTGGGCACTAGAATAGACTGCCTGGGAAAATTCTATCTCCAGCATTAGAGGGTTTTAGGAAGAGACTGGTAAAAATCTGTCAAGAATTATTTGGGACACCTAGTCTTGTCTTTGGGCAGGGAAGTGGAGAAGATGACATGTCTAGGACCCCCTTTTGATTCTCTGAAAAACTTACTTTGAGCAGGGTAAGGTTTTGTTTCTTACTCTTCAGGTCAACTAACTGAGCCAAAAAAAAAAAAGTTCCAGCTTGTTATAACTTGGGTTCGTTCACTGTTTATTGCAGTGCTCCTCTAAAGCCAAGTTTTACTTCATCAAAACCTCCAACAGTGAAGAAGGCAGACCACATGCCTCCGTAACAGCTTGGTTCATGATCTGCATCCTTCACTATCATTCCCTTACTGCAGATCACCTCACTATGATACAAGACAGTGGGTCTAATGCCACTCAAATCTTTTACATCCTAATGTAGAAACTGTGTCATTTCTTTATCAGGATCATGCTTCATCTATCCTTTTTAGTTAATCGAAATTCCGCTGTAACGTGAGGGTGGTGATAAGGACAGTTGGAGTAACTGCCTGGAGTTACTTGAGTCCCAAACCAACACTTGATAAAAATCTTGTTGCCACAGGTCATATTAAATGGGACCTTACTGAAGAGTCATGACTGAAAGAAGAAAGTATTTGTTCCATTGACAGCTGGGTGGAGAAGTCTTAAAAATAATCAGATGTAGCCTATGAACTTTGCTATTTGCATAGTCTTGGTATATAAATAACATTAATAATGTTATGAATAATTTTGAATTTTTAATTCTATGCACCTATGCATATACTGTTGTAGTAAATGAAAAGAAACACAAAAATTGTAATCTAAATGAAACTTCATAGAATCAATAAGGTGGCTCTATAAAGGACAAAATGATGGGATGAGGAAAGTTCTGTATGTTTTTGGCAAAGAAAACTCAAACATACTCAGAAGTATGTTGCTGTTGACTTTATAAAGACTGAAATTTTGGTTACTATCAAAACCATTGTTGAAAGAAGCTGTCAGACTCAAAACCCTGCATGCTTCCCTGATACAAACTCTTACATACCATTGCCTATGTCAACAACACTTGCTATACCAGCATATGTCACACAGGCTGATAGTTCAATCAGCTGGCTGGATGTCACCAGCTCAGCCCTGCGAACAACGCAGGTGACGGACCACTCACCAGAACTTACTCGTCAGAGCTCTTGGTAAAGCAGTGAGCGAAGCGCAAGCATCAGACCCATGCTTCAGATGTAAGACCAAACTCACGCTGATGAACTGAAGGGGGGATACCATAGGAGATGCCACACAAAATACTCAAGGAAAGTCTTCAGCTCTGTCAAGAACTATGTTCAGGGACAGTTTGATAAAATGGTTGGTTTATCAAATTGCTGTTAATGTAAGCATCATCCAAAGGCATTGAGATGAAAATATCAGCAACTATAGCTGTTTAACATACAATTAAACAAGGAAACTTAAAAAGACAGTGCTGTAAGAAAAAGGCACTGGGCAGGGAAGGTGGAAATCTTAAACAAAAGTGGAATCTTAAACAAGCTGTATAACAATGTTTGTATGCTAGCTTGCAACAGTCTATGGCCTTAAGATCAAGAATGCTACATCATTTTGTCCTGAAAGTAGTAATAGGCTGTTAACTGAACAAAAATAATTGGATCTCAAGCACAAACATTTCAAGAGTGCATTAAACCATCTGTTTGCCATCTCTGAGGAAATATTAAATAAAATTCTACATTTCCCACACAGAGCAGCTGGTAGCAACAACCACATATACTAGGAAGTTTTACATCTCCTGTGTGGATGTTTTGGGAAATGGTATCACGAGCTTAAAACATACTTGCTAAAATATTGAGAGATGAACATGCTGTGAAAACTGTCCTTTTACAGTTTACCTAAGAGGTACCTTACTATTCTCAGTAATGATATAGCGGCATAGAATGTCTATAGATATCTATAGATATTTTTCTCATAGAATTAAAATAGTAATAATAAAAATGAAGACCATTGACTCATATTTTATTTGTATAATACATAGTTATACTCCTGCACTTTTTGCAGTTCAGTACGAAGTGCTGAAAGTCAGTCTTCAGCTTTTTGAGTGTGTAGAAATGTATGAAGTTTAAAATTAGGATATATGCTAGTAGAAGTAGCACACTGAACTCTATGTCTCCTTCTGGGAAGTATTTTCAATGCAAGTTGAACATATCTTGTAGCAAAGGCTTCCAATTCTCATCCTTTTCGGACTCTTACTTTCAAGTGGGAGGACAGATTGGATGGATTTTTTTTTTTCCCCCCCAAAAAAGTAAGATGGACCTGTGTAAAGCTGCAAAAAGCAATTGCAGCTGGAAAAGAAATGTCAGAATCAATTAGCAATTGAAGAAAGTGAACAGAGATCTGACTTAGAAGAAGAAAAAAAAAGGATCTCGCATTAGAGAAGAGTGGCCTTTGCAATCTTTGAGAAAACTAGGGAAATGAAAGTTGAGTTCTGAAGATTTTAAATGTGTATGTGCTGGCTACACAGTGACCTTTAAACTGGACTTTACAAGTATAAGTTTTAACGTACTGCACTTACAGCTGTCCTTTGTATAGGAGATTCCTATTCACATTTTGAAGAATGGGGATGTAGTCTCTCAAAGGCAAATGAAATTTAGATTGCAATATGAATGTCCACTGGAATGCTCATGGACTGGCCAGGGCAGAATTACAATGTCCATCCTATTTCCCAAAAGAACAGACAGGAAAAAGTATTTCAGCTGCAGACCAAAGAATAAAGGTTTCTACTGCTTTGTGCTTTCAGCTATAAGAAACTGTCCACAGCAGTATATGCTTCAAGCTGAGATACGCTGGAGGTTTTTTTCTGTTGTTGTAAGTAAAAATACACTTAATCACATAATGCCTTCTGATTTCCAAACACTTTTTAGAAGAAAAATTTCTAATGTTTACAGTAACCATGACAGAATATGATAAACTGCAAAAAGTAAAATAAAAGCACCAAATGAACAAACCTGAAAACAGAGACATTTTCTGACTAGAGTAATGATTTCCTTGCATAGCTGGGAGAAAACATGGAGTATTTAAATCCATAGTTGTGCTTAGCAAGACTAGTTTGTTGTAGCTGAAAGCAGTTATTTATCTATGTATGATGGAACAGAAATCAGATTTAGAGGAAAATGGCCTAACAAAATGTTTCACAGAGATGGGAAACAACACTAAGCCAGCTTCAGACTAGGTTTCTGCTGTGTATTTCACTTTCCCACCATTCAAATGTTTGGGAGTTTAGGGATTGAAGGTAGAAGACTCTTTTAGGCATAGTTATGCTTCATCTCTTCTACTTGTGGTTAATTTCTTATTTAGAGAACTACCACAATAATACAAAGTTATAAAACTGTTTTAGATATTGGCCAATGGACATGTGGGCAATTTCTATTTTCACGTAGTCTGGATTCACAGCATTACCAAGAGGCAACCTTTCAAATGAGCTGTGGATAGGAAAGATGAGAAAGAAGCAGGTTTGCTTTCACATAAAGGAATCTTCCCCTTTGTGGTGATTATAAAGCATATGTCACACTTGGTCCAGTCGCACATACTTCTTACAAACAATGTTGCTTAGAATGGTGCACATAACACCTCTAAAGAAATTATCTATTATTGTTTGTTCCTTTTCAGGGAACTATGGCAAACAACAGTAATGCTGAATGTTTTACTTCATACCTTTTAGTAAACGCAATTCAGAGTGCAGAATTGCTTCTTAGGAGCATACTGGCTGGGGGTGAGATGAATGAGAGACCTGAGAGGTGTAAGATATGGCCTATATTTAAGAAGTGGAGTAAATGAACTAGCTACACTACTGAATGCCTCAGCTCTACCTCATGAATTACTGCTTTAATGGGATATAATCATGCATATCCCCTAAGTTATACTAGGCTTGATGGAGGAGTACAGTAGCATAACAAGTAATAATTAACTTATAGATTTGATATGACACGTGGTGGAGACTCGTCATCTTCACACAGTTAAGTGTTAACCACTATGTCCCTATACAAATTATAACATTAAATAATTATTTCCTGTTAACTTAATATTTCTTTCTTGAGGGCACTGTGTGCACATGTAAGTTTGGTCTCAGCATTGAGATACAATCATATTCTTTCTAATGTTAATTACAGTAATGGTGAGGATAACTAATTGAACTGACTTCTGTCGTTCTAAACAGGCTGCACTTGATGGACAGATGAGTGTAGAAATGGCATTCTATTAGTTACAGGAAGTAACTGTAACACATAGTCTGAACGTTTTAAAATTTTCTTTCTGGCCTTCTTAATTCTTCAAAGGCAGGTCTGTTTGACAGTGCTGCAGTCTTTGTTTCTTTCTTTAACAGGCAAAAATGACTGCAGACAGAGATTCACCCAAATACGTATCCAGATATAATCCCCGACATTAAAAAATGCTAACAATAATGGGTGTCCTAAATACCAGAATTCCTGGTGAGTTGTTTGCTCCTTACTTGGATACAAAATTAAATGCAAGAACGGCTTACTAATTAGGAGCAGCTATTTGCACCTACTGATCTGTACTGCTGTGTTCATGTTTGTATTTGCTGTAGAGTTTAGTAGGAACCTTTACAACATTTTAAAGATATTTAAGGAGATTTCAGGACTGAAGTGTGCTTGTAAAAGAGTAATCAAAGCAGAGGTGGCTTCAGTGTAAGCGACATCTGTGGTCATTTGGAAACCCAAACTATTAGGTGTCTACGTCTGATACATTTTTCAACTTCAGTTCCAAAATTTCACTGGTAATTCATCTGTTTTCTATGAGAAAATACTGCAGTGTCATAAAACACCTCAATATAACAGACTTTTCATTTCCATATACATCTGTGTTTACCAATCAGACTCACATTTTAGCTTTGTTGAGTACATATGACTTAGAGAGGATTTTAAAAAAATATGCACATGGTGTGGTTAATGGATTTAAGGAATGTTGGCTTTTTGCTCAAACTACCTTCAGATCTGGACAAATGAAAGAGTTACTCTGGGCACCATGCTGCACTGACCAGCAGAACAGAGACGGTTTCTCCTCCTGCTGTACAGGAGGAAAAGCCAAGCTGGCGGCTGCCAAGGAAAGGCGTTACGTGTGTGGAGTGCTGGAAAAATAGCAACAGCAATCTTATTTTCCAGGGGTCCTCTTCTGGTAATCTCTTTTGTTATTGTTGTGAATTAACCCAGCAGGCAGTTAAACACCACACAGCTGTTCGCTCACTCCCCCCCAAGTGGGATGGGGGAGAGAATCAGAGGAGTAAAATTGATGAAACTCATGAGTTGAGATAAAGATCATTTAATAGGACAGAAAAGGAAAGGAAAATAATAATAATGATAAAGGAACAGACAAAACAAATTATGCACAATGCAATTGCTCACCACCCACTGACCAATGCCCAGCCAGTTCCCAAGCAGCAGCCCAGCAACCCACTGGCCAACATCCCCAGTTTTTGTTCAGCATGGTATGGAATATCCCTTTTGCCAGTTTGGGTTAGCTGTCCCGGCTGTGCCCCCTCCCAGCTTCTTGTGCACCTCCAGCCTCCTCGCTGGCAGGGCAGTACAAGAAGCTGAAAAGTCCTTGACTTAGTGTAAGCACTGCTCAGCAACAATTAAAACATCAGTGTGTTACCAACATTATTCTCATCCTAAATCCAGAACACAGTACTATACTAGCTACTAGGAAGAAAATTAACTCTATTCCAGCTGAAACCAGGACAGTTATTTATACTGCTGAGAAACTTGAGCCAGCTCTGAAAGTCTTGAGTCCTACCTGTCAAACCAGAGCCTAAAAATGATGTTTGGGGGAAGGCAAAGGTCAGAATATTGCTTTATTTCTGCTACAGGATTCATCACATGTTTTTGAATGTTACATGTCTTTTTTATGACATACATTTATTTTACATTTACATGGTGCATACTTGTTGTTGAATTAGGAATGTTTTACTTCCTTATGGCCATCACGATAACCAGTCATGACTCTCATGTGAATCCACATAGCAACTGAAAATAAAGCAAAAGCCAGTGTTCTAGCCTGCAATCCAGTTCACTGAATTGCTTAATCCTAGACATAAAATTTATTAGATTTAGTGAACAGATCCCATTTTTGGCCAGGAATCACAAAGGCTCAGTGCCAGTTCATTATTCCTATCATTCAATCATGAAAACTGGTATATGCTATTAATATGCTATTCACAGATACTGAATGCCAGAAATAATCCTGGTGTTAAATCAGACTTCATGCACTATTCATGATGTCCTCTGTAATATTATTTTTGTGACTCAGAGAGAAAGAAACAGTATTGCTACTCTGGGATATAAGTCATATGCAACAGTATTTGTCTTTTAGGGCCATCTGATGAAATTTCTAAGCTTTGATATAATTAAAGGCAAAGATCTATGTTACTGCAATGTTGAGGCTAAATTTCATGTTGAGAAACTATTTAAAATTACTAAAAAAGTACAACAAAATCTCTTCTTTAAGATCTCCCCTCTAAGGCCCCTGATCCTTAAAGCAAGGTTATCCGATCTATGCCATGAAGCAAATATATTTTGCAGAATATATTTTTAAAAACACAGAAGTTAAGCAATTAAAATGTCATCTGACTTGGGGTTAGTCACTTGGCTAGTGTGATTAAAAATCTGCAGTCAAAAACAGAGAAGGGAACAACATGGCTAGCATGAAATCTAATCTTTGACTCTTCAGTCCAAATGATCTTGTATCATTCAGCTGACCACCAGTAATTTCTACCTAAATCTACAGTATTATTCTCACATTCCCCTGGCCAACAGGACCACACTGTGTTTGTTGCTATGTCCTATAACTTGAGTTTTGTCTTATGCAAGACCATATTTCCAATACATAACTGTGAAAACTCATTAGCTTTCTCAGTGGGACTGCAAATGTAGTATTTAAGACCTGTAGTATTAGTAGTAACATTTTTAACCAAGGAAAGTATTTTTTTATCATTATGGTTAGTTTGTTACTTCACTGTTAGTGCAATCAAAATCAATTCATCTATGTCACTATCTGTATATGCATAAGAAGGCTGTGTTTTAGAGTCTAAATATTTTTAACTCAAAGCATCAAGGAAATTTCATCTTGGAAAGTCTTTTTATTTGTTTCTCTTTTCCTCCAGAAAGTCTGTATTCATTAAGCAGAAAAAATTAATAACTGAAAGGCATTGGTGCAGAAAAGTGAAAAAAGGGCTCCCTGAAAGTAGCTTTCATGCTCTGAACAAGCTTTCTGTTTCAATTTCTTTTCCTTCCCTCCCTACCATTTTCAAATCATTGGAAGGATAAGGTTATTTGTGGTGTTATCAAATGTCTCCTGCCATACTGACTGTGATGTATTTCCTAACCTTTACTCTGGCTTTGACTGGGTGATCCCAGTCATTGCATCAAGGGAATGGTTCTTCTGGGGCAAAATTAAATTCTGTCATACCCAGTTGTTTGGTTCCACATTGTGATAAACTAATCAAAAAGTTTATGCATTTTTAATAGAAGTCAGGAAACAGTGAAATTCATGGAATCAAAGGAAATTTAAAATATAAAAAGAACACTGATTATTTGCCAATATGTTGTTTTTTTCCCATCACAGCTGTTGACTCGTTCCAACACATTCTTAACATAACATTTGCAGGCATAGATTCTAATGTATTTATTTTCTTTTGTGACACTAACTGTGCTATGTCATCAGATAAAAGTGTTTCTGGGTATTCAAAGAGCTGAGCAGTAGGCCAGTGTGGAAAAAAAAAAATAGGATAAAGATCATCAGATCCTTATTGTGTAAGTTCTATATGACTGCAGCAGGATCATTTGACAGTGCCTCATCTAGCTGCAAATGAAACACACTAGACATGCAAAGCTATCATCAGCACTGAAGTAAAGAAAAAGGAAAGGGACAAGGAAAAAGAATATAATATCATAACTATATTGCATAAACACTCCTGCTCAATATTTTTTTGACAGTAATTCTAGTTTTTATTATTTATAACATTTTCAAAACCAGGAAAATACTAAACCAGAACATCACAGAATTTAAGTTGGGAAGAAAAACACATTAAAAAAAAAAAAAAAAAAGAGGAGCTGATAACCTAATGTGGAAGATTCCCTACCTGTTTCTTGAAGGAAAGGCATCTCACAAAAGCTCTTTTTGTACCAGTACATTTAGCAACTAAGTATTCCTGAAAACTGTATTCCAATTTCCTTTCAGACAGAATGAAGTCAAGAGTCATCTGGAAACCAGTGAAAAGTCTTTTATTTCTTTGTCATCTTTGCTTTGTAAGATTTGTAACATGCAAATGTATTTCTGTTTACACATATGCTTAGCAAAAACTAATTTCAAAGAAGAAATGTAAGTTACAGTTACTGCCAGTTGCTGGCTGTGGTCATGCTGAAAATCACTTTATTCAATGCCCGATATAAGTGAGTGTGACCATGTTTGTTAGTGGCTATACTGTTTGCCATTGCAGAGTACAAATGCCTGCTGAAGTTGAGCCACCACGTTTTCGTCCTGTGAAGGCCTCAAAGTCTGCTTGCAGTCAGACAACTGTGTCGACACTATGCTCCAGCTATCTCATGCCTGTTAGTGCTTTCCAATAAAATATTCCCACTTGCCTTCTGCACACCCAGCAGACAATGGATAGTGGTCATGCAACTCCTACACTGACTTCTAGTGCTTGGTCTGAATTTATCCAGAGACACATTTGAGAAAACTTGTGATCAGGAAGAGGTATATCTCAAGACCATCTACATTTTCTGCAAGGAAAGTAAGGCCTTGGCATTGATACAAGGAATACCTCATATCTCATTCACTCTCTGATAAGTTTGAGTAAAAAGTAAAGCAACTGGAAGGCTATCAAGAAGTAGTAATACTGTGCATGTGGAGTATAGGGAAGTTAGTTGGATGCTACTGAGATAATTGGCAATTGAGGTCAAAATTTCCAGGTATGTATTTGGATATATAAGTGAAAATCTGTCACTGCATAGTGTTGCGTGAGAAACTTGTTCACCATTCCTCTTTGTGTTGGCCTGTGTTTGGAACATATTGCATAAAGAAATGTCAATAAAAGTCTGCAAAAGCCATTTAGATGAGAGGTTGGAATGCCTTTCCTGCCACAGTAAGCCCCCATTTTGCTCCCCTAAGCTTGAGAATGACTGAGGGCTAGACCTGGATTTGTCGAGGAGGATCTCTCAGCCTTAGGGCTCTGGCAGGCAACACTTCAAGGCTGCTACCAGCCAGAGGCAGTGGTGGTTTCCTACAGAGATCTCATGTAGACTTTTGTAATGAGGAAAGATTTTAAAATCCATCTTATGCACTTGATGCAGTAAGAAAAATGCCTACCACGTTCAGCTTTTTAAAATTCGACAGTATTGACCCCAGTGAAGCTGAAGACAACCTGGAATATCTCCTACCTGATGACAGCATACTGATAAAACAAAAAAAATATTTAATCAATAGAAATGTGAAGCCAGGTCTAGGACTTACAAACACTCATAAGATACCAAATAAATCTGCATTTTGAAAGGCTGCAAGATAAGTTCTCTGAAATGAAGAAGAGAACTAAGTTTCTTTGGGGGTCTTCTGGTTTTTTTGGTTTCCCAAAAAATACCTTTTAGAGTAGGATGCTACAGAAGGTAAATTTCAACATTAAAATGTGTTGTGATGTCTTGGAGGAGTGTATAAAGTCTCAGGGCTACAGGGAAGCCTGAAAATGGCTATGAGCAAGCCAGCAGGAAGCACAGGTGGAACAGGCACCTCCATTAGGTCATGGTAAAAGATCGGGACATGCAGCTCACCCATTTCCATCACTGAGCACTTTTGTCAATGAAACATTGAATTTCCAGCTGTTTGTACCAACACGCAAACAGTACAACAAATTGGGAATTAAAACGTGTATGTGATGTCAGGAGAGCAGCAACATGATATGGATAAAGGTAAAGTGTCAGCTCTGTCAAGGAAAGCTAAATACAGTGGTCTTTGTGGACAGGGGATTGCTTCTTCCAGGCCCAGTGGAACCAGAGTTGCTCATTGTTCAAGCCAACGACGTTTCTCCCGCTCCAGTCCTGTTGAAGATGATCTTAAGTTTTATTGAATCTTTAGGTTATGAAATAATCAGCCATAAGAACATTTTGATTTTAATAAGTTAGCCTTTTGAA
>NW_008825619.1:653395-656011 GCF_000699105.1 Pygoscelis adeliae | reverse complement strand
CGGGTGGGCGCGCACGTGGCGGCTTGCAGTGGCGCCTTTTATAGTCTAGTCCCCGCCTCTCGGCCGCGCCAGTGACGCCCCTCGGGGAGTTACGTAACTCCTGATCTCCTGCGCAGGCGCCAGCGTGGGGGTGGTCGCGAGCCCCTTCCTCAAATGAGCTCTGTATGACCTCGGGCCATATGTGGTGCGTTGTCTTGCTGGGCCTATCAGAACACGGAACCGCGCACCCTCCGGCAGGCCCTCCGTGTCCCGTGCCTTTCACCTGCGGCCCACCATTGCCATGCGGACCGCAACCTGGTTTGCCACAATGTTTGAGACATTAACCCGTTCAGTCTCTCACAACCACTGGACACATAAAGGCACAAAATACAGACAAGGCTGGCTGCACATACCAGCACAGAGAGCAATGCCTTTGCTGGCACTTTAGACCAGTCTGGAGACCGACATCCCTGCAAAATGGCTGAAGCAGGGACTGACGGCCCCATGCTGGGCTGAAACAGGGTCCTGGGCCCTGGGCAGGGTCGGGGGGAGCCCCACTGTGGGGCTGAGCAGGGACAGTCAGGGCTTGTCCTGGTTTCGGCAGGGATAGAGTTAATTTCCTTCCTAGTAGCTGGTACAGTGCTGTGTTTTGGATTTAGGATGGGAACAAAATTGATAAGGCACCGATGTTTTAGTTGTTGCAAGGTAGTGCTTACACTGGCCAAGGACTTTCTAGTTTTTCATGCTATACCGAATGATGCACAGGGAGCTGGGAGGGGGCACAGCCAAACTGGCCAAAGGGACATTCCATACCATGTGACGTCATGCTCAGTACATAAACGGGGGGAAGCTGGCCGGGGGGGGCCGCTGCTCGGGGACTGGCTGGGCATCGGTCGGCGGGGGGGGGGCAATTGTACTGTGCATCACTTGCTTTGTGTATTATTACTATTATCATATTATTATCATTATCATTTTATTTCAATTATTAAACTGTTTTTATCTCAACCCACAAGTTTTCTCACGTGCTTTTCCAATTCTCTCCCCCATCCCAACGGGTGGGGGGGAGTGAGCGAGCGGCTGCGTGGTGCTTAGTTGCCAACCGCGGTTAAACCACGACAGGGCTGTTGGTGCCCTCAGGGCCCTGGCAAGTACAAAATGGAAGTATTTATTTCTCCAGAGCCTTATATATACGCTTAAAGGTTATTTGTCCTTTTACTAGAGAGGTAGATAATATCAGGAATAATTACTTGTCTCAACTAAATAAGGTAACAATAAATGCTCACAATAAGACCTACAGTACAGTAAGCCAACTCTTAAAATGTACATGCATCACTAAGTTTTATGCTCAACAGATATCATTTAAATAACACCCATATAAAGAGAACATCTATATTACAGCACCCATCGTCAGAAAATAAGATGACTATTCTTGAGTCTGGTACAAAAAGTGAGACTCTAATGGCACTCATTTGACATTAAATGCGATCCACTCTTGGGCTAATATAGACATTTTCAGTATTAATGAAACTAATCCAACACTACAGATTTCTGCCTGCTCATTACAATAATCTATTCACAAAGTGTTCAGTTGTTCCTGTGAGACCCTGATGGAGAGTTGTACCTAGCAGAGACATTTCTAGGAGCACTTCTAAACTGGTCTCCAGCTTCTCTCTGACTCTTTCCTTTGCTGTCCCTGTTAAGCTTCTTCAAGCAGACAAAATCTGTAAACATGATCCTACTCTAACATTTTCTAAAATGAGTCCATGATCTGTGGGGACACAAACCTTTAATTCTTCACATTTATGTGTTTTCAGTTCAGCATTACTCTGGCTGCCACAGAATTTGTAAGACAGGCTGAGGGAATACTGACATAGTATAAATAATAAAACAGAAATGAAAATAAGCAATAAAGCCAGGGTTTATTAGTAATTTGAAAAGATTTGTTAAAACTGTTCACACCTTCTGGCTGGAAATACATCTATTGCTGGAATTTGAGCAGATATTTTGAAATAATCACTGACAAGAAAAAAGTACTTAGAATCTGGTGCAAAGTTTACATAAGATAACCAGGACCAGCAAGACAATAGTTATGACTATGAAATCAAAACAGAAAAATGACATTGCAATACCTAAGGTCACCTAACAGGAATATTTTTAGGTCAACTGACTCCGTGTCTCCCATTCCCATGCCTAACTGGTCATGGGGCAGCCACTCCATCTCACAGCACTTCACCAGAAAAGTAACGTTGCCATCGCTGCTCAGTGGTGTACATCTGACAGGGATGACAGTAGGTCCCCTTACTCCAGTCTTTCCAGCACACTGGTTTTGGCACCCTGCTGATCAGGAATCATGCCGCTGTGAGTCTTTTTCCTTCCATCTAATACTGTTGTTTGGGGATACACTGAGAACAAGGAGCTCCTGGACAAACTCAAACACAAAAAGGAAGACTACAGAGGGTGGAAGCAAGGACAGGTAGCCTGAGAGGAATATGGAGAAATTGTCCAAGCAGCCAGGGATCAGGTTAGGAAAGCTAAAGCCCTGATGGAATTAAATCTGGCCAGGGACGTCAAGGGCAACAAGAAAAGATTCTATAGGTATGTCGGGGATAAAAGGAAGATGAGGGAAAATGTGGGCCC
>NW_008825619.1:610568-652251 GCF_000699105.1 Pygoscelis adeliae | reverse complement strand
TCTGGTGAGACCCCACCTGCAGTACTGCGTCCAGCTCTGGAGCCCTCAGCATAAGAAAGACATGGACCTGTTGGAGTGGGTCCAGAAGAGGGCCACGAAAATGATCAGGGGTATGGAACACCTCTCCTCTGAAGAAAGGCTGAGAGAGTTGGGGTTGTTCAGCCTAGAGAAGAGAAGGCTTTGGGGAGACCTTATTGCAGCCTCTCAGTACTTAATGGGGGCTTATAAAAAAGATGGGGGCAAACATTTTAGCAGGGCCTGTTGCGAGAGGACAAGGGGGCATGGCTTTAAACTAAAGGGGGGTAGACTAGATATGAGGAAGAAATTTTTTACGCTGAGAGTGGTGAAACACTGGGACAGGTTGCCCAGAGAGGTGGTAGATGCCCCATCCCTGGAAACATTCCAGGTGAGGTTCGATGGGGCTCTGAGCAACCTGCTCTAGTTGAAGATGTCCCTGCCCATGGCGGGGGGGTTGGGCTAGATGACCTTTAGAGGTCCCTTCCAACCCAAACTATTCTATGATTCTATGAACCTAGCCATATACATATGCATTCATTAGCTGCACTTTCAGATCCAGGTGCTTAAACATTTGGAATGACAATGTGAAGTATCACTATGCCTTAAAATAATTTTTGGTTCCTGATCATCTTTCTGTGCAAGTGTCATAATTGTTTGAAACAATGCTAAACTGTCTTTTGCTCTTTTTATCTCCCTCTTATGCTATCTCTTTTAGGTTTTTTTTACTCTTGATACAACTTCTTTAATAGTTTCCTAGTATTTTTTCTTAACATTACACTGGAATGGTCATTGTGGAATGCAGTTTAGACAATTTTTCCGGTATTCTGCTTTATTCTAGAGCTCTGGACATCAAACAACAATTTGATTCATTTAATTTTTTCTTTATACTGAATGAACTCAAAGACAAAATAATATGTGTCAAATCTAGATTCTTCATGAACTCTAATTCTCATTAAATATTTTCAATTTACACCTAAAACCCAAGAATAAAATGTTGTCCTTCCTGAAATGAATAGTAAATCTCTCTTGGGTCTGTCAATATTAACCTTGAATTATAAGAATCTATAAAAGAATTATATTACTGAAATGAAACTTACTTTGTAATGGGGTGCAGTATCCTTTAAAGATCCCATAAAGGAAAGCTTAGGAGAAAAAAAGACGTATCTTCCTAAACAAATATTCAGAAGAACTCACTTGTCGTTCCTAGCTGCAGAACTAATAGCCTTACTCTTACAAAAATTCCCACAATTACGGAATTAATCAGTGATATATTAGTCTTGATTAGCGCTAATCACTTCTATACTCAGTGAATTCTTTCAGACTATTCTGAGTTCAGCTTGACACTATGCTACTTTAATCTTTTTTTTTCTTCTAGGAGTATATCCAGTTTTGGATCACTCAACATTAAATCGCTCTTCACTATTACCCCTTTCATTTCCTACCAGCATCCAGGCTCCCTCACCCAACCTTGAGAATTTCCAGTGTCCAAGGTAATCCCTTTCCTCCCATGAATTTAAGAGGAATTACTACTATTTAGATTGAAAATAAAGACTAGAAATTGCCAGTTAATCTGCTCAACATCTTTGACATTTAAATGTAAATTTATTTTACTTCACCAGCAGTTGATATTTGTGAGCTTGCTACAAAATCACGCATCTGAGAGTCTCACCTAAAGAAGTCTACTCTCAATATTTCAGTTGATTGTGTATATTAAGTCGAATGGACTACAGCCTAACAGTTGGCTTTCATTGGTGGTGTTCACACTTCTGACACACCTTAATCAGCTACATTTGGAAAAATGTCTTTCCATTCTGAGCTTTCTTAGAACAGAGTGAGCAGGTGGTAAAATTGTATTACCTATAAAGTGTTTTCTGTTGTTGTTGTTGTTGTTGTTGTTGTTGTTGTTGTGATGATGATGATGATGATGATGATGATGATGATGATGATGATGATGATGATGATGATGATGATGATGTAAGGGCTTCTTTAAGTATAAGAAGTCAGTCTTGTCATATTGCTTAACAGTCTGCTGAAAGGAACTTTGAGAGCATGCAGATGAAGATAAGAACTTGATGGATTAGAATTTTATGTCAGTAATCAAGATAGATTATCTGCTTCTCAGAAACTGCCAAAGACAAGGCCTTTTATAAACAGACAGAAAAAAAAATGGGACAAAACACTGGGTGCCATATTCACAAAAACATAAAAAATGGGATTGAGGAGGAAATGGATGCTTAAATTCCAGAGCAGTCTAAAAATCGTAGCAGTGTTGCTACAGAAATAAAGGATTAAATGAAATAAAGGAAATTTTTGGCTTGTTCATCCCAACTTTTCAACATCACGGAATGCCACAACTTCAGATGAGGAGCAGCATGCGTTAGCAAAAGAGAGCTGCAAAGTAAACTCCAGGGAGTATATTTTATTAGTGGATCCTTTGAGTTCCTTTTAACCAGGGAATAACTTACAGAATCTCTTCAGGGTCTTTGTCTTCTGTATTTGTTTGATTTTTGTTTCTGTGAATACTACTGCTGTTAAGTGTTTGGGAGTTAATACCTCTATTCAGCATTGTGGGGCTGCCATGTCATCATTCATTCCAAATTGTAGGCACCTGTTTTATTTGTGACGTTGTGCAGCAGACCTTTTGCATTCTAAAAAGAGTTCATTGTTAAACAGTGCACGATTCATTGAAGATTTGCAGTCAATATTTCCCAAATTAGACAGCCATAAAACACATGCATCATTTGCAGTCTTTTCTGCATGCAAAACATTTTACTGTATTTGTATATAAAATGTTCAAAATCGCAAAGTTGTATCCTCAGCAATCGTATTTTAAATATATTCTTAGGTCCTTGCCACCGATGCTAATTTTAAGAAAATGTATGCATTAATTAGTTCCTATGATAATAGCATCTATAAATTGATTTAAACAGCGAAGAGTGACAGACTGGCTTTTTCTTAAATTGTGTCCAATGGTTATTTGAACAGATCCTGTTGCTAGAAAGCCAATGGCAGATGTTATTTTTTAACTACAAGCAAAGCCTCACTTCTCTGTGCAGCACTTGTTAAATCCCCTTTAAGCTTCCAGCAGAGCTCTAATAAGGTTTATCAAATCTGTACCTTTTAAAAAATTGACTCATCTATATGGTAAAAAAATTACTGCCTGAACCCCTAAGTCCTTACAGAAGGATAGCTAAATGTTTCTTTTGGTGCTTTTTAGTTCACAGTATCATATATGCTTTTTTCTTTAATAAAGAGAATGATAAAAAATTCTCTTATTTTTATAACAATAATGTATGAATTTACATAATTTAAGAATAGTAAATGTGCTATTTAAGTATTTTATAGGGTTTAATTATTTATGTCAAATAATTACATTTTCAAAAAAAACAATTGTAGTTCCAGTAATAACTGAGCAGTTCTAAAAGACAAGGAATCTCTTTCCATCTATACATATATATTCCATTTCTGGTATTGTATTGCTATAAAAATACAAGATATACACGCCTAACTTTTTTAATCATATAACATAGAGCACTCTTTTTTTGTGATCCAACTTTAACATTATACTTCCTTACCAAAAGTTTGCTTATAAAATTTATTTTCATTGCATTTTAAGCTGTAGTCTTTGTAGTGTAGGGTATACAATACCTACACTACATTACTAGTGTAGGTATTGTACATTAGAGATGTACAATAGAAACATTAGAGATACTGAAGCTAAGGAATTTGTAATTTTGTCAGACATTAGAACCAGTATATCCTTATTAGTTGTTGTTCCATCTGTTCCATATAGTGTGTTTTCCCTTACAGTAAATTAGCATCAGAACAGCACTGATGACATGCTTGACCTGCTCTATGAAGTAGTTCAGTCACTACTTCATGCAGTGTAAAATATTGTTGTTCTGTCACACATATTAAATAATATCACACATATATCCCATGAAGTATGCAGATGAATACAGTCTTTTAAAGCTTTCATCAAAGTCAAATATTCAGAAATTGCTTAAAGCCAAAAACAGACCCTAAATTAAGCATATATTTGTCAAATTTCTAATGGCTCTGTCACATAAATAGCCGTTCAGCACAGTATGGGCCTTTCAAAAACCTGTTAAAAATACACAGGTAGAAGTATGTCAATCCAAACTAGTGAAAAAAAGTAACACAAAAGTTACAAATATTGTTTAAAAACTCAAACCTTAAGTAATATAAATTAATGTCTGGGAGAAAATAATTATAAAGAATGTGGCAGAAAAAAACAGGACAGTGTTCTGCTAGAGCATGAACTCATTCTATTGCACCTGATTTGTGGGCAATTGTGAGGAGAACAATGTGATATGAGAGAAAAGGAGCCTTCTTCTAAAAGTTGAGGATGGGTGAAAAGTCATGGATCAAGGGGAGGGCGATTAGGTGCCTTTTTACAAGAATTAAGCTGAGCTGATCCTGTTATTTCTGTGGCATTATACAGGCATCTTCTCAAATCTTGGCTTTATATTATGCAAAAGATTTACTGGTTTCCTCAAGAAGGAGATAGACCACACAAACATTTATGTGGTACAGTTAAAACTCTCATGCTTGGAATGTAGGACCACATTGGAGCACCTTCTTTGAGCAGGAAGCTGAGCTAGAGACCTCCTGACGTCTCTTCCAATCTGGACTGGTCTCTGATGTTGTGATATGGAAAAAACTGAGATCCCCTCAGGTCTTGAGATTTGATGACTAGTTGTATTCATATTGACGAATTTCCACTTACATCAATAAACCTAAATCCATTGCTTATTCTATCTGAATCTTTATCATCACTAAAACTGTAAATGTGTCTTTTTTTTTTTTCCAGACATACTGTTAAGGTGGACCTTGGAGGGCCCGGAAGATGCTGCTAAGGAAAAGTAGCTTATGATAGAAAAATCTCTCTTACAGAGACATTCACAGTCTAACACATTTAACTGCACACAAGACAGCATATCTGTCAAACACGGAATACAGTAATTGTATGCCACATAGACACATAGGAGCACAATACTTAGAGATAGAAAATATCCCTATTTAGTGTGTATGGCCAACATTTTATCTACTAATCTGAATAACAACAATACCATTCCAGCAGACTTATCAGCATGTGCTGGCTGTTTTTTTTCCCCTACCATCTGCAGCATATGCAAACACATTGCAAGAAAAACACAAAGCACCCACTGAGGTCATTTTTCTTTGTGTCTCCTGCTTGCTTAGAGTTACATAACCTATCACCAGGTAGCATAATAGAGAGTCTCTACTTCTGTTGTAAGTTGCCTTTTATTTTGGGCAGCTGGCACCAAATCAAAGAGCTCGGTTAGGTACTAATTATTAACCAGATTAATGAAGACTCCAACACTGTAAATATGTTAATTGCTTAACAGCCGCACAGATGTATGCAGCACAACAGACAAAATTCAGTGACACTTTCTTCCTGGAGCAAGATTACATATCATTTGATTTTTTTACTTTGCTGTTAGCCTGATTAATAGTGGTGTATTTTTGCACAAAATGATACCATGTTTCAGCATAACTGGCAGGTTCTACATCCATAACAAATTCAGCAAATGAATAAAACTCATCCCTTGAGCATAAAGGTTAGTCTGACTCTAGATTGTGGTGCTTGTCACTTCATGAGGCATCCTTATGTTCTTCATGGGTGTAGAAATCTGCAAGAGCAGTCTATGCATTTTTACATGCTTACTACAGGAATATTAGAATGAATCCAAAAGGTACTGTGAAGTTTCTTAGCCGGTAGTTATTACTGCAAAGTCAATCCTCCATTTAGGTGCTGAATGTGCTTAGCATGTATGTATTTCATGTGTACACATTTAGACAGTCTTTAGTGCTGAACCCACGTAGGTACTGAAAGTCAGCTGTAATGCTTACTTTTGTTGACAGAAGAACCGTCAGTGAATGCAGGAGGGATCTTGACAACACCCTTTCAGTTTATCTTCTCAGTATCACCTAGACCTTCCCAGTATCTGGAGGATGCTATACTACCCTTACAGTGACCAGACATTTTTACCTCCCAGTTAGATTTTTCATTCTTTAAATATGTTGTTCTCTGAGAGACAGACCTTATTCCCTTCTCATTTTCTAGCACATCTTTTGGAGTGGTAGCACTGGCAGTAGCCTAAGGTGGAAGAGTCCCTGAAACAGGGCTAATTGGTCTGTTACTGTGCATGCTCCTCATAGGAGTAATTGAAATAAAGAGATCACTTGCACATTCTTGTGAACACAATCTTGATAGTTCTTTTTCTATATCACTCACCAGTTCTACTTGCAATTTAAAACAAGGAAGGCCATAAATATAAAATGGTTCTAATAGTAATAACATCCCCTGCAGTTGCCAGGAACAGTTTGTACCAAGGAAACACTGGGCATACGTTGACTTGACAACCATTGGCAAGGCTTGGTTGCATATGCTGCACCGTCAAAACACATTTTAACTACCTCAGAGGGATTGTGCTATTTTCTTTCTCATTTTGAGATAAAATTTGCAAAACAAATTAGTTTCTCCAAACTTTTAAATAGGTGTTCCTATCTAGGAACCACAGTCTATTACACCTTTTTTCTTTCTAATATTTATTGTCCTATTCCTCTGTGCATAAGATCTGACTTAATTTCTTTCATTGTAATATATATAATATCATAATTATATAATAATTTAATCATAACTACAGATAGATAGCCTGAATACCTAAAGTGATTATGATTGGGTGTTCCATAAATTTAAATACTTTTCATTCATTAGAAATGAACAGAAGAACACAGAATGCTTTCATTCATATAATAAAGATTTAGACAAATCATATGCATGTGTGCACTTGAGTTTTTGTGTGTACTACTCTGTGTATGTGTGTATAAACAAGTACACGCACAAACTCATTGAATGTCTTTAACTATCACCTTTACAAATACTAATGAAACTGAAAATAATCTCACTAAATTTCCCCAGCAAGATATTTTTTCCTTCATACTTGAAGTAAAACAAAACAAAACAAAACAAAATATAAAATGCAGACCCAGTCTTGAAAACACTTTCTTTTTCCAAAACTCTTGGAAAAAGGATGAATTTAGCAACTTACCGAAGTGACAAAAGGATGGATCCAAATCGCATTAGAGTCAGAGGGATTCTTTCCATTAACTAAAAGAGGTTTTGGATGAGGCCCATGGCACACATGTTTTTAGTGATTTGTACTAAAAATTTGAAGGAAATGACAACAACACATTAAAATTACTTACTAAAAATCTGCTTTTGTGCTATACTAAAAATAGCTGTTAGATCATCTTTAAAGAGAGAGCTCATCAAGGTTGTTGAAAGACCAGAGTAATAGCTGTCCAGATGCCATAATGAGATTTATGTGTAATATTGTGTGGGCAGAAATTATAATAGCTTTTTTTTGTTGTCACAGAGGAGAATTTTTCATTTTTCGATTTCCAGCTTTGTGAAGTTCAGTTAACAGGCAGAGATTACAGTTTAAATCCAGGTTATCACTACCTATATGGCAAATGCATATATAAAAAATGTATGCACATCTGGTAGCAAAATTTCCAAGCGTTAGCCTATTACCAGATGATACAAATATTTCTGTGATATGCATTGTGAAACTCGGGGGTTATGAGCACTAAATGCCTTTCTTTTTTAAACTTTATATTTCAGACAAACGATATTGTCTCTCAATATTAATTTAGAAAAAACCCATTCACCTGAAAGATAATACTTTAATTAAAATGAATGTTCTTGACAGCTGTTTGAAGAGAATTACCTAACTATGCTGAACTGATAGTGAGATAATTCACAGTATGAAAAAAAATATAGCACATATAGTGTTTTATACCAGCTGTGTACCTCCTTAGACAAAATGAAGAGTTCTTGTGGGGAAGAGATGCATACAAAATATGTGTAGGCAGCTCTCAGATTGGTTTCTCTAGTACCTTCTCAAATACCTCCTGCTTATCATGGAGATGCCTCAGCTTCACTTCAGCCTTACTGCAATCTCAATCATTTACATTTGGAAATTGCAGATTGCTTTACTTCATAGTTCAGAGCACTAGAACACCTCTCCTATGAAGAAAGGTTGAGAGAGTAGGGACTCTTCAGCCTGGAGAAGAGAAGGCTTCAGGGAAACCTTGTGGCAGACTTTCGATACTTAAAGTGTGTTTATAAGAAAGACAGAGAGAGGCCTGTAGTGACAGGACAAGGGGCAATGATTTTAAACTGAAAGGGAGTAGGTTTAGATTGGACATAAAGAAGACATTTTTTATTATGAGGATGGTGAGACACTGGAACAGTTTGCCCAGAGAGGTTGTGAATGCTCCATCCCTGGAAGTGTTCACGGTCAGGTTGGACGGGACTTTGAGCAACCTGATCTAGAGAAAGATGTTCCTGCTCATCGCAGGGGGTTGGACTAGATGACCTTTGAAGGTCCCTTCCAACTCAAACCATTCTATGATTCTGTGATTCTATGATTTTATGATTCTATGATATCTGAAACTGATGTCTAAGCCTTATCTGTCTGACCTATAGAATCTTTTATGGGCATCCTTCTCCTACTATTTTGTACATTTATTTAGTCACTGTGGTTGCAAGCCAGAAGGTAAAAAATTTCTTGTAAAAAGCTTAGGTAAGTAGTAGAGAAATTTGTATACAAAGCAATATAACACATGAGGAGAGATTAAAAGGGTTAAATCACTGCCAACATAGAAGTTGAAGTTCCACCTCGAAAGTATTAAAACTGTTTACTTTTTTAAATGGTACATTTTTTTTCTTCACTTCTGGTACATTACTGTCTTGGGATAAAAAGGTTGGTAAAATGTCATCTAGTGTGATAGCATCTCTGTAGCACAGGCAGCCCAGCGGGAACAAACATTTCTGGTAGGAATCCACAGATGAATCAGAAAAAAGTAAAAAGTTTAGAACTTCTCAAGGTACAGAATACTATGGTAGGGCTGGGGTATATATTTACAATTTCTCATTACCAAAGATTTTTCTCTTTAGCACTGTACTAAGTATATGTCACTGCTATCTACACAAGTAATTTTATATTTAGCACTGAAGAGCAAATGAGGTGTTGGAATAAGTAATTTGATCTCAATTTTTTTCTTATGCATTACCAATAGAATTAGGAACTGTTTTCCATGCATGCTACCAAGCTCTGCACTGATTAACATTGATATAAATCCAGTGTGGACATATATATCTATATATGACTACTTAATATCAAAGATTTTGCATATAGAAGACAAGTTACTATCTGATCCACATAATCTTCTTTCTGATGGTACCACATGAGAAAGACAGAGAGTGAAACAGGGAAAAAGAAAGTGAGAGGGAGAGAGGAAGAAAAGAGAAAGAAAGGATGGGAGGACAGGAGGGCAGAAGGAAGGGAGGGAGCGAGGGAGGGAAGGAGGGAGGGAAAAGAAAGTCTTTTTGAAGGTCTGTTCTGAATGGGATTGTACGGAGGACAGTTAAGGAAAAAATGTTCACCAGAGTTTTTTCCTTCATGCTAGCAAGTTTTCTGACATAATTGCAACACTTGCAGTGGATGGAGCATCAACTCACAGGGATGGGGGACAGGATGAAGGGAGAGAAAATATTATTACAGACCATTGAAGGTCTTTGTAATGGTTAAATTTCTAAGTTCAGAGAAATTGTACTATTCAGAAGTGGTGAAGCCACAATGCTGTTATCATCGTCATCAAAAAATCTGTTGCTGAAACCTTCATATATTAACATAAATATATATGGCTATAATGTTATATATATTGCAAACACATCTAAAAAAATTCAAAACTTAAAAAGAGCAGTGAATTTTAATGTCAGCATTTCTGTTAATATTTTGGTATCTGTATTGTAGCAGTCTTCCACAGTCCAAATTATGTTGCAGCCCATTCAGGGAACTTGAATATTAAATGACATTTCTTGCTTCTGTTTCTTCAGTAGGTGTTTTACTCTATTCATAGTGTTACCATATCTGGGTACAGACAAGCTTTGTCTTAAGTCCAGATAATGCATATAGGATACAGAGAAAATAAACATTATTCTAACAAATTAATAAAATTATTAATAAAATGTGATCTGTGAAAACATTTTCAAATTAGATGAAGTTCTTCAGAAGGTCTGCCCAAAGTCAAAGTGATAAATCTCTCTTTTCTATGGGCAGTACCTTAAACTTCCTTTTTGCCAATCCTTAGAATGCAGTGCACATTTGTTAGGGAGAAATATCTATATTCGGGGCAAATGCAGAAAAGATTGTTCTAGTAAAAAACTTTAAATTTATGGGATGAAAGTTTACATGCAAAAGTTTATTAAGGTATGTCTACTTCTTTTTTATCTTAATTTAATGAAGAAGTAGATTCCAGGACACTGTGAAGCTTGCAGTTCTTATAAATGTGCTTCAAAAATTAACCAGTGGGGAACCCCTAAATTGAATCCGATAAACAGCATTTGAAATTACATTTTCAGACTGCTGAGCAACAAATTCTTTTTAATTGTTTATATTGACCTTGCTTTTCCAATAAAAAATCCTCTTACAATGCATAATGTTTCCCTGAATAGAAAAGACTTAATTAGGCTTAATTTGCACAATCAGGAATCATAAACAGATTATAATTTGCATTGCAAAACTGTGGAGCATCATTAAGGTTACATTTGGTATGGTAGTTTTAAGAAATTGTGTTGAATAAATATCTGCAGCCTAAGGTCAAACAGTATAATGAAAATATAAATCCTTATCTGAAAGCATAGCTGGTTTTTTTTCCTGGATATAACTGTCCACTGTAGAAAGGCTGCAGAGATGGAGCTAGTTCCATACATATACGATTGATATTTTATTCTCTTATTACATAATCATTTTGAAGAACCATATGATTGAAATCTTTTCATGGCTTATGATATAGAACTATTAAATATCCCATCAATCAGTCACTTTTGGTGGGAGCAAAGCTTAAGGAAAAAAAATAAATTCATTTATTATGAGTCAAAGCTAACATGAAATCCATTTCTCCTTTGGTCATTGTCACTGTTCTTGTTTGTTACTTTGTTTACTACTGTCAGATAAAAATCTTTTAAGCAGCATGAAAACATTTTTGATAAACAGTATACTTAAAAAATGTCCTCTTTCTAATTATGTTACATATATTTAAAATAGTCCTCCTAATTATTTGTTAATTAGAAACGGAGTTCATAAACAAGCAATTTTGTTATTATACTTCTTTGCTCATCAACTTTTTAAATTCTGCAGGGGAGAAGGAAGGGGCAAATATGTGGCATTTTTAAATACTTCTTCAAACGTGAATGTTGTACCAACAAAAATAACTGATAAGTGACTCAGCACCTTGGCCTGAAAAAGTGCTGATATTTCTCTCATCTTCAAATCTGAATAACAGAAAATGCTTTGATGGTACACAGAATTATGATCTCCACTGAAGGAATCAAGAAAGAGTGCTAACAGAAGTCCTGATGCATGAAAGCAGCTACAACAAGGTATCTTACCTCTTAATGTCCTAATGTTTACTTTGAAGGAGCTCTTTTGAGATCAAACAAAAAAAACCCCAACAACAAAAAACCCTGAGTTTCCACTGGATAGATTCCCTCTGGTGATCCATAGCGTGAATGGAAATAATAGGGATCTCTATTCATACTTTCTGGATCCAAAACAACCACTTTTTCCACTACTGGCTGACACAGCGAGTAAGGAAGAGAAAGAGATCGTAATGAGATTTCGAGGGGTTGGTGTCTGAAATCTTTTGCCCTTCACCTGTCAGTCCTAAGAATTGGAGACTACACGAAAGCAAAATTGCTTGGGTTATGAGAACTGGTTTTCCCATCACTACTGAAAGCATTTTAGTTCCACTTGGAAAATACCTGAATACATATTTGACTAGATCTAAGTTTTGTCCAGCAAAACACTGTCTATTCAATATGTAAAGGAGTATGCATTTAGCAGAAGCAGAAAAATAAATGACAAATCTTGGTTGCAGTTACACCATGCTGATTTAATGCAAACTGTGATGGCTTCAGATACGTTGTTTTCAATAATATGCATTCAATTCCACAGAAATATGTTATATTTATTCATAGCAGAATAGCAGATGCTGCTGCATTGTATTAGCTTGAATGGATATATGTTGTCTGTAAATATGCATTGGATGAGCAAGTACTTCTGATTGGGAAAAGCTGGAGTTGAGAAATAAATATATTGATGTAAATGAAAACGTATTGACTTTGATAAAAAGTTACTGGCTTCTATAAATATATGTTTTGAAAGAAAATGTATTTATATATAAAAATATAATTCTATCAGTTGGAAAGTACTGTTACTGATTTCAGAAGCAATTGACAATGTATTAGATTTAGCAAAATGACATTGATTTCAGTGTGTTTTACATGTATTTCTCTGAAATTGTACTGTGTTGAAAAATAAAACAAACACAAATCCAACTTGAACTTTTCCAGTCTCAAAAGCTTTGTGGTAACCCTGTGCAGATGAACCCTGTCAGTCTTTACTAAATCATGAGGATTTATTTTGGATTCTTTAACTTTCAGTTGTCTTTATTTACATTTCTGAGACTTCCATTTCAGTAATTGATGACTGCACCTTATTCACAGCTCTTTGATTTTTAATTGATGCACATCATCCACAGCTATGCCTTTGCTTGAATTAACTCCATTAGTCATGTTTTAAAGATTCATTCTTCCAAACTTTTGTTCAGAGAAGACTTGAAAAGTGGACTTTTTTCCCCTCAGTTATGTTCTTTAGTGTTATTGGGGGGGGGATGGGGGGGAATGTAATTCCCTTTTTTTTTCTTTTTTTCTGATGAGTGGAGTAGCTTTCATGTCATTTTTCATGCTTCACTAGAACCTGAATAAATTTCCTCTTCCTTGGAAGTTATCAGAATTCATACAGAACTATTGCTGTCTTCTGTTTCAGACTTAGTTTCTAACATTTCTTTTTATAAGATACAGATTTTTGTTTGCCTTTTTCCTAGTGGGAGCTTCATCTTTTACTGTGGAATTAGCCACTAGGAAAATACAATAATAATAACAAAGAATATCTTACTCCTTCC
Organism: Pygoscelis adeliae; assembly: GCF_000699105.1. Taxonomy (NCBI): domain Eukaryota; kingdom Metazoa; phylum Chordata; class Aves; order Sphenisciformes; family Spheniscidae; genus Pygoscelis; species Pygoscelis adeliae. The sequence goes on along the minus strand of NW_008825619.1, from coordinate 639,150 downwards.
TAAGCCAATGATATTTGTGATCCCATGGGGTTTCTGTGAGTTCTAATTGCAAAAAAATCATATTGTAAGGGATTTTATCTTAAATAACAATTTTCATAAAAATGTTTACATTTGTTAAATTTTAAAATATTTTGATAAAATATTTTTATTTTTCAAATGCTATCACATTTTTTCTCCACCTCATGTCCCATTGCAAAACCAGTTTCCCTGATCTCCAATTATCTTTCAACTCCCAAAATATACTGCTTGATATCTTACTTCCTGGTTCTTGTATGTACTCAGTTGTTGACGTCTTATTTGATCCCCATATCTTCTTTCTTTCCTTTCTACTGTTTCTTTGCCTTTCTGCAAGCTTCTTATTTAGCTACTTCAAGAACACTGTTAAAGTCAGAGAGGTAGCACTATCCCCTCCCTTGCAATGAACTGACTTAGTTCTTGGACAAGAGTCCTGACAAAAATAAAGAGGAACACTCAGTTACACTATATTTCAATCCTTTATGGTTAGAAATTCCTGCCAGTAAGTAAAACACTCAAATATAATACAGTAGATTATCAGTATGTTGAACTTTAGTAACGGATTTTATAAAATTATCCTAAGGAACAGGTGGATTTTTTATACTTACCTTAAGGAGCAGCAGAAGTTGTTTATGAGCATCCGAAGCACTGCACAATATGCAGAGAAACTGAAGAGCAGACCTGGAAAGTAACATTAGTAGCATTTACTTAGAAGATCTTGGAACTAAGATAATCATCTCAGCTTAGTCCTGTTTCTGGCAGATGGGAATCCTCAGTTCAATGACTACTAACTGGTGTCAAGAGGTCAAAAAATGCAAACTGAGCTTCTACAGTGAAACAAAAAAAAAAGCATTGAAATGAAAATATGAATAATTTAGCTCATATTTGTATAATTAAAATGTGCTGTATTAGGGAATTTTGAAGAAAGTTAAGGTAGAAGTTGCAGTGTATTCCTGTTGCTGATGTGCTTAGACTCTCCTCAAGCACAAATCTCAAGAATGGACTAATAATAATAATAAAACTAATAATAATAAAAGTCATAATTGCAGAATTGAAAACTGGTGGAAGTAGAGTGGTCAAAATCATTCATTCTCTCTACTAGTCTCCGTATTTCAGATTGCAGAAAAAAAAGCAGTATTCTTTGGATAGCATGGTAACTTGGCTGAGAAATTATTTTGGCATATTTCCATGAAGATAAAGATAAAGGAAATATAAAGAAAAACAAAAGAATAAAAAAAGGAATACAAAAGAATAGCACTTGAATTTGCAATAAAATTCACCTGAGAAATCCCTTCTGCACATTCTATCTGTTAAAAGTACAAATGGCATGCTGGCCTTCACATAGGAAAACAAATTATTGAAGACCAGGGACCACTTTCATTTATGTGTGTAGCTAAATATAATTGAAATAGAAATGAAAGTTACATTAAAATAATTATAGCAATGATGAAAAGATATTATGAAATATATCATTATATGCACACAGGTACCCATATCAAACAGATGGTCAAAACATCAGCTAGTTGTAGCTTGTTTGTTCAGTTAACTGTAAATATTTAAACAAGAAAAAGAAGATGATGCTGGCAAGAGGGCATGAGGTGAAGATGGGAAATTATTTTCCCTTATCATCAGAGTTATAGTATAAATAGTTTCAAGCTCTTCTGGAACCTTTGAAATAGCTGTGTTGTTCTGTTTTTAAAGAGAACAAGAAAATACCTTGCTGGCCGTAAATAGTAGCACATTGGTGATGTTATTCAGATAGGATGACAGAGTCAAGTTCTTCTGATTGCAATGAGGGACCTCAAAGTGAGACTATTTCTGTCAGATTTGTGTCAGAAGCTTTGACCTGTAGAGACACCTTTTGTTCCCCTTCTCCCAAAGACTATTTATATGAAGTAGAGCAGTTCCAGTGGGAAGGACTGAAAGTTCATCACTTCCTCCTCAAAAAAGAAATAGGCCTCACTACAAGCAGGAAGGCTAAGTTCAGGTATCACTTCTGTCTGAGGTGGGTATTCGATTCTGGATTTGACCTGAATTTATTAAGCACTGGGCTACTGCTTTTGCTGAAAAATTCCTGGAACTGACATCCTTTCACCAATTAAAATTATGCTCAAACTAATATGTTCCCACAAAAAGAGTATTTTGGGGAAGCTACTATTTTCCATCAGTATGTATGTAACAGAATAATTTCAAAAAAATTCTCATGAAGGTAATAAAAATTTTGTAACAATATCCTCTGATTAATTCATAGGGAATTAATTTTATAATTGTGCCTTCAGAGTTACTACTGTTCATCCTACCAGGTCACATTTCTTGCCTTTATTAGGGTTCTCTTTCTGTGGGTTCTTGAAAACACAATAGCTTGAAATTAATATTTTTTTGGTGTTTTTAAGAGGGCTTATGAAGTGTAGGGCACAGTGTTTGGAAAACTGAACAGACTTTACTTCAATAAAAAGAGAAGTTTTGAAGAAAGAAAACTCAGCTTAAAACCTACTCTTCGAATGATAGTGTGCTGCATATATGCATTTAAAACCTTGATCGTAGGCTTTCCGTCTGAAAATTTTTGTCTTGGTTCACAAAGAAATATGAAAAAAAACCCCTTAACATAGCAAAATAAGAACAGCTGCTTGTAAGGACCTATAGACCTTGTTTGATTTCAAAAGGGAAATATAAAGCCCTTTTGAAGAAAATATGTGGACCATATAAGTAAATAGCACACATGAGTTATACTGTTTCTGTTCCTGTTCTAACAGCGTATTTTTTGATAGGTGTATTCTGCATTACTTAAGACATGTAACAGGACAATGTCTATCACTGGCTGTTCATAAGTTTGGCTGTTCATAAGTTTGTAACTTGCTTTTTTTTTTTTTTTTTTTTTTTTTTTTTTTTTTTTTTTTTTTTTTTTGTGTGTTAGGTAGAATAAAATACCAATGAGGATAATAACTTTACTAAAATAACTTTGTTAAGTTCACAAAGAAAATCCCCTGTTAGATTTTTGGAGAACATGCAATATATTTTATTTTTTTAAGAGCCAAATGAGGATCTATATAGCTACATAAGAGTAATAATAGTAAAAATTAATGAATGCAAATAAAATAATAGCAACAGAAGCACAAAGGGAACAGCAATACAACAGCAGTTGAGTATTAAAGTCATAAGTCACAGCACTCCAGTTCCCTGACCTCTGGAGAGAAATGTGAAGGTTTGCTACAGTCTCATAATGAACCCTGGAGTCATATCTGATGAAGATTCAAAATTGCCCTCCTGGGAGAAATAAGCCAGTGGTAGCTATGTGTTCAACATCTTCCCCGTGCCCTAAAAGATATGCAAAAGACCAGGTGACTGAGCATGCTCTGAGGGTCTGCTAGAATGGAAATTTTTGTCACTGCATAGCCATTCTGTGCTCTAATTACTTTTGAAATTGTGTGTTGCTAAGAAGCCTTGCTCATTCTGAGTCACAGATGATGTGTGGCACATTTTCTTCACTGTAAGTAAATATGTGGTCCAGCAACTTCTGAGCAATCTGTGGAATGTAAATAAGAAAAGCATATCAGTTTGGGGGAAATTTCAGTTTGTTACCTGGGAGCTTCACAACTATAAAGGGTAACTTTCAGGGAGTCAGCAGATCTAAAAAGATTGAAATTCACTGTCCTAAATCTATGTTTCAGGAGATGAGTGACTTGTGGTAAAAGGAAGTGTAATGAAATACAAAAATCTTTTTTTGATTAAAAGACCAGTCTGTCCCCCAGTATTTGTATGTATTCCTAAGTGGTACTGCTTTGATTTCATCAGTTCTTGCTCTTTTCACAGTGCATATTGCCAGTAAAGAACATTCCTACATACAAAGGGGTTATACTATGCTGAACTAAAATATCTTTATACAGTCAAAACAACATCCCCATAAGTATGCAGTACTGCAAGAAACTTATCTTAAAAGTAATATCATTTCAGGTTTCCAAAGTAGCTTCTATGGAAAAACTGACGACAACCAAAACAACAACAACAAAAAATCAGAATGAAATATCTGTAGAAAACAAGACAGGGGAAGAAAATTAGGCAGGCAGTGAAATTTTCAAAAAAACAGAACAAAAAAGGTCCACCTTCAAAATAAGCATAATCTCTGGTTTTATTAAAAGCAGGGTAGGAGCGCACCATCTGCTTTATATTATTTTAATAGCCAGGTTTTATTCCATTGTATTTTGGATTTGGTAGGTAATGACCTGTTTTTACTTCATTTCTTTCTTTCCACGTTCCCTCTTCCCTCTCCGCACCACTTCCCATTACAAAACTAAAAACTAAAAGATACATATATATATCTCTAAAAAAACCTATACATACATATACATATATACATATATATATATAAAATATATATATATATATAAACCCAGCATTTTCTGTAACCTAATAGTGAACAGACTGAAATGTTCATAATGCAGCTGCCCTGGAAGCTTGTTCCTGCTGCATTCTTTGCCTGGAAGACACCTGTTCGGTAATTATATGGCCAGCAGTACATTAACCACATTGCCTGCTGGATTGCAGGTGTTTGAATCTATAGGGACAAGGTCATTACATTACCATTTCTCTCCATCTGGCCCTAAGAAAGCAAAGTGTATATGGGCCACTGAGACTGCTCACTTTAGAGGATGTCTCTCCGTCCATTTATCATCAAACAGCACATGCCACACTTCCTGAATTTCTAAGATGCCAGCCATTATGAATTTCTATTTGTGAGGCTTATTAAAAATAGTACTGCTTTAGGTAAATTGATTTACTCCTGAGTGTACATACACACTAACAAAAGTATCTCCAAATTCCTGTGTGTGCTTTCCATTTGTTTGCCTGTTTTACTGTAACTTAAAGAAAAATGTTCCCTGGAGAAAGGGTGTTTGGACCTGGAGCTTTACATTGCCTGCTGATGTCAGGCCAACAGTAGAAAGGTTGGTAGTCTAGACAGCCATGAGGCACATGAGACATATTCCTAGATACTGCCCTACTAAATGTGCATGGACAGGGGTATTTCTGCATATCTTTCTTTGTTGAACTCGTTTGTTTGTGATGCATGTCGACTAGAAGAGTAAAAACAGAGGAGGCGTGTTTTAACTTTGCCGAACCATGTTAGTGTAGCATTGTTTCTATAAATTCATTGAGAGGTAATCATTAAGGAGGAAGGAAAACTACTTAAGCCAACGCTTTCTTACTGGAAATCTGCTGGCAGCTTGCCACTGGGCAATCCAGCAGTGAGTCTGAAAGCTTTTTATTATGCTTACAATTGCCCAAGTATCTCCCACTGTTTCTATGCAAATCCAGATATGCAGCTAAGCAGACTGCTATGGCTATGCCTTGCGTGTACAGAATGGAGAAAATTTCCCATGGGGAAAAGTTGAACAGACCCAATTTACAAACAAGTAACAGGTTTTAATGAATTATCTTGGCTGAAAATCAGATTAATATTTTTGACCCTTTAGATAGAAAGATATTGGAGCAAGTTTTAAAGATGTAGGGGGGTTTATATTGAGAATCGATGAGTTTATGGATATTGCTGTATGACGTATTTGGCTATAGCAGACAGGGACTCAAACCCAATGATCCAGAACATCCTCTGCAGACTTATATTCTTACAGAGTCAATAAACAAAAGAGAGTCATTTCACTGTGCTGCTGCTCTCAAAGGGAAAGGTTTGGCCTACAGATCCTAGTTTTATGTTCTCGCTGATTTCACAGAACCACGGAATGGTTGAGCTTGGAAGGGACCTCTGGAGGTCATCGTGTCAAACCCTACTGCTCAAGAACTGCCTCCTAGAGCAGACTGCCTGGGTCCATTTCCAGGCAGTTTTTTAATACTTCTGAGGATGGAGACTCCACAGCCTCTCTGGGCAACCTGTCAGCACCACAATAAAAAAGTGTTTGTTTATGTTCAAGCAGAGCCTCCCATGTTTCATTTTGTGCCCATCGCCTCTTGTACTGCCAAGGATGCTAGCAACTGATGAAACACAAAAAATTAGAACAGAAATGAATCAGGAGAACCTTTATGCAGAATATTTATCCTGTGTAAAACTACTTGTAAAATATTTCTCCTTCTTCCTTTCTGGAAATTTTACAAGTATATACATAAAATAAGAAATTCTTTTCTTGGATATAAATATTAAAATACAAATGTAGCTATGGAAAATTTTTTTGCTGTTGATATGTTTCATGGTTTAACCCCAGCCGGCAACTAAGCATCACAGAGCCACTTGCTCACTCCCCCACAGTGGGATGCGGGAGAGTATTGGAAGAGTAAAGGTGAGAAAACTTGTGGGTTGAGATAAAGACAGTTTAATAGGAAAAGCAAAAGCTGCACATGCAAGCAAAGCAAAACAAGGAATTCATTCACTGCTTCCCATCAGCAGGCAGGTGTTCAGCCATCTCCAGGAAAGCAGGGCTCCATCACGCGCAACTGTTACTTGGGAAGACAAACGCCATCACTCTGAACGTCCCCCCCTTCCTCCTTCTTCCCCCAGCTTTTATTGCTGAGCATGACACCATATGGTGTGGAATATCCCTTTGGTCAGTTGGGGTCAGCTGTCCTGGCTGTGTCCCCTCCCAACTTCTTGTGCACCCCCAGCCTATGCACTGGGAACATCAGTGTGAGAAGCAGAAAAGGCCTTGACTCTGTGCAAGCACTGCTCAGCAGTAACTAAAACATCCCTGTGTTATCAACACTGTTTTGGTCACAAATCAGAAACATAGACCCATACTAGCTGCTATGAAGAAAATTATCCCAACCAAAACCAGAAAACCAATGTAAATGATTCTATGATTCTATGATTCTATCTTCTGTCAACAAAATATGATCACTGTCTTCAGAACAAATCCTAAAAATGTAATGGAATTAAATAATGAATAGAAATGATGTGTTTTCATCATGTTGTGACCAAGTCTTTTCTTGATGTACTTTTTATCCTATCTTTGGGTGTTAGGTTCACATTGACCTGTCTGTACTGCTAAACACTCTGGCTATATCTCAGCAAGAGGCATGTAGGCATGAAAAAAGATGTGATTCATTCAAAGAAAAAAGAAATACAAGGGAGAAGTAAGAGAACAATAAATGGAAATAGAAGAGCTCTGATGTGATGGGAATTAATGTAAGATCAGCTTGGCATTTGTGTAGCATGATTTAGTGCAGTCAATACAGAAGCCACTCTGGGAAGTAGTAGAATGGTAACAAACAAAATACAAACAAAATTTGCTTTACACAACAAAGCAACCAGACACCAAAAGACAGAGGCTTAGAGCTTATAGGTTTTTAGCTCTATAAAAGATATAAGTCAGTGAGGGTGATAAAAAATGTTACTTTTTTTAGTGTGTGTTTGTCTCTTTTTTCTTATTTTGTGGTTGAATTTAAAAGACATAAACAGAAGAAACTTTAGCTGAACCATTTCCCTGATGTTACCTGACATTGATGAGGTTCAACTACTGAAAGATTATTGAATTAGGTTAACGTTGCACTAGTTTAATTTGGTAGAAAATGAAGAAAAAGGCTTTGACACTGCTTAGTTGTCAGTATTTTGACAGATGAACTGTTTAAATTTATAGTGACTAGTTCCTGTGATTTTTTCTATTTCATAATATGCAATGGAATAAAAACTGTATATGACATAATAGAAAAATAATTCAAGCGTAATATTTTGAATGATTTAAAATTATTAGTTAAACATTTTTTTCATTTCAGTACCTTTGTGTTGCCATTTATAACATAATCCAAATGCTGAAGTCTTAAAATACTTTGCAAATTAAAGTTTCCTTTCTCTAAAAAAATCAAACATAAAAAAAAGTTTCTGATTTAAACTCTCTCAGCTGCCTTTAAGACTGCTAACTTTAAAGGTGCTCAAGTCTTATTTTAAAAAGATGTGTATGAGATTATGATTTAACATGGCAGTGACTTCTGACTTTTGTTATAATTACAAATGCTTATGTAAATCCACCATAGCTTTCCTATTTGTAAGTACAGTGATTGCAGAAAATTTCAGTAAGTATAGAATATATGGGAATTTTGGCTGGAATGAGGTAAAAATATATATTGCATAGTAAGAAGACCAGAAGATTATAGTTTACTCAAAAAAACCCTCATCTTTTAGGAATTTTTAAATATAACAATGAAGAGTAATTAAAGTAGAATCAATTGATATATTTTACTTAAGTTTTGAACATGTTTCATGCAGGATGTAACTAACAGACAAAGGGGTGAGAAGCAAAGTCTTTTCATAGAGTAAAAATGGTCAGGAAAACAGAAAGTAATAAAGGATCAGTTTGGATAATGTAAAAAAAACAGACAATATTTTTTTTTTGTCTTTTGAGAAAACCACTGCTTTAGAAATTTTTATTTAGTTAACTCTTTGCCAGAGATAGGTCATGAATCAATTTCAACCAATAAATGCCTTCATCCAGAACTTTCAGGTCTAGGCAGGGAAGAAAGAGGGAACATCTCATATTCAGTTGTAAAATTTGATAAAACAGTTATTTTGTGACTATATTACGTATTTTACAGGTGCCTGGCAAGTTTCTACTATTCAGAACATAGCCAAAAAGCTACAGGAATGAAAAAATGCCATCTGTGTGTTATAGCTTCATTTTCCTTTCATAACTTGTATGCTGGATTGCAGGGTATGAAATCTGTGTAGATGAGGTTTCTGTATGAAGAGAGACTTGCAATTTTAGCATATTTTTATCAACTTGTGGGTTCTACCTGTTCAGATGGAAGGAGCAATTCAGCCATGAGAAAGCTCAGAGCTGAATTTACACATCAGTTCCTACTCCAGCCTCATTTGCTTGCTGAACAACCGGGGCAGGCAGAAGGCAGGACAGGAGGGTGGTGGAGTTGGAGTGGGGAGAGATGGTGAGACAGAAGCACCGGGGGGATCTGGTTTTGTCTCTCGGAGGCTGGCTGGTCAGACAGGTCTTCAGGGGGCCTAAAACACAGAGAAAGGAATATCGTTCACTCATCTTAAACAAGATTAGAGGCTCTATGCTTATTTTAACAAATAATGTGAAGGCACAATTGTGCTTAGTACAGTAAAGTATGAGCTGTGATACATCAGTATTTGTAATGCCTTCACTTCTAAAAGTATAAAAAACATGCCAATTCCTTAGCCTGTATATGTAATCCCAAATCCCTACTTCTTTTGGTACCCTTCAGTTCTATTTAATGCAGAGTGATAAAAACAGTAAATATTTTGATGCAATTTTATAGCATTTCTAATCTTGTCCACCTTTTTGCCTATTAGATTCCATATATGTTGCTGAATATTACCTTAAATCCAAAACACCCTTGTGATCGATTACTTTAATCTCACACTCTTAACTCCTCTAGTTGTTGAAACTATTTCTAATTCTCCAAACCTTTATCCAATTTTCAAGGTTTTGTTTTTTTTCCCAGAAAGCAATCTCACACAAAAACACGCTCTGGCTCTAGCAATTTTGTATAAAAACATACTCTGGCACTAGCATGTTTTTAAATTTAATACAGGGTTTTCCCCACAATTACAGATTTATATCAAAAGCATGACACCAGTGCTTCAGCAATGAGATCCATTCTTTTTACAAAAAGAGAAAATCCAACAACGTACTTATGCTAATGTATCTATGCACATTATTTCTACTGCTTCATGCGCTTATTCTAACATAAAAGCAAAAGGACAGAAACAATTTTTTAATTACTTGTCACTTATCTCTAGGGCGTGTGCAGGTAGCAACATTCTTTGCTGTTTAGCTCTTCAGAAATGCTTCTTAACTTTTCATTGATGAAATCTCAAGTCCAGTCCTCCATACTCCTTTCATACTTGATCCAACTACAGGTCATTAGGTCATTAAAAACATCCCCTTTTTCTTGCGAAACATTTTGATCCTCAGTGGGCTCTGTGCCCACCATAGTACAATCTAAATGTCTCAAGAGTAATATGTATTAAACTCTCAAATAAGCTTTCCCTTTGCTCCTATAAATTTATTCCTGCTTATTATCATATTCTTACATGCATCCAGGTACTAACTAGGCATTTACCAAAGTCTTACCAAACAATATTTTCTAAAACTGTTGTTTTGACTCGTGAGGAATTCTCTCTTACGAGATTTTCAGCCAAAATTTGCTGTGTAAAGCTCTTTTGAAAAGGTCAGAGTGAGCAAAATGAACCATCAGATCTCCTGTGGGCACAACAGCAATATGAGTTAGTGTTGCCTGTAGGTTTTAATGGCTGTGTTAGGACATAACCAGTTTAACCTGTTGCTCAATAGTTAGACATTCATTTGGGAGACAGAACCTGGAAGTCTGAACCTTGTCCGACTGAAAAGAAAACTGAAGCCTCCTATATCCTGAGTACTATAAACATGGGCTGTTAAAGAAAACAAGAACAATAACACCCTTTTCCTTGCCTTTAATAGAAAGGCTACAATTAGATTTTATAATAACATGTACTCCGTCATATTATAGCCAGATACTACAACCGGACAACTTAAGTCATGCCATCCACTGAGGTAAATCAGATGATAACTTTGCTGAGATCCCAGAGTAGTGCAAGGTCAACTCTTAGCAGCTAATTATGGAGGAAGATCTTAGATTTGCAAGCATTTTGGACAGGGTAATGTATTTTATTTGGTGCTCAGTGTAGCAAGACCGTGATCCTTCAGATAAGATAATAGTAAATAGATTTTATAAAAGTGAATGACAGTAACTTAATTTATTCAAAATTAAACCAGTAAAGAAATCTATTTACAAACAAGATTTTTTAAATAAAAAAATATTTGTGTAAACCAAATTTTCAGAAATTGTTTTTATAAATTCTCTTATGTAAATAGAATGCCAGCTAGTCCTTCATGAATTGCATAGAAAGTATATTCAGAACATTTTGTATTTTACACAAGCTATTTAACAAATATTCCTCCATTTCAGGAAAATAATTAGTATTTTAGCTGCTGAATTTAATGACTTTCCTAACACAAATATGATTAGATTTTTCTGTAGGTATTTCATCTGAAGCAAATGCAAAATAATATGCTATTTATTTCTATTTTGACACAGACTAATAAATTATATTTTCATAATAAATAAAATAATAAAAAAGTTAACTGAAAAAATCAGGTGAGAAAAGCACAGTAAAACTGTGAATAATAACATCTGTACTTAATATTATGTCATTGTCTTCTGTGGTCTGGCCAGAACTATGCAAAAAAAAATTTAATTTTTTGGTTCACTGTTCAACTTAGAAAAACAGTTAAGGTCAAATCTGAAGAAGTTTTTAATTAAAACATATATTTCATTTGACAACTTCTCCCTGCAGTGCTCATTTCTGTTTCCTCTGCACTTCTACCATGTTAAAGAAAGAAATCACAGTATTTTAAATAAAATGTACCAGACTTTTGTTTTACTTCATCCAAATGCATTTCAAAATATGATTCACTTCAATACATTAACATTCTTGCTTGTCCTGTGATTTACATGTGGCTAGAACAATTCAGTGCTCACCTGTGAATGATTCAGGTGACTAAACTATAGATTTTCTGAGTAGAAGATTCAGATTACAGGTCTTAGTATTGGTCTTGAATTGATACAGTCAGAATTAACTCTGATCCTCCTGACACAGTTTTAATTTAAGTGAAAGAAGTTGTATTACTAGCATTATGAGTAGTATTAGTATTAGTATTTTAATATTGGATTTTATTTAATAGCTTGCTTTTAATAGCTTGTTTTCATTGCCATTATCTTGTTTGTCACCTTTCTGGTTTCTGGAAAAGGTAGAGGTTTGGCATTCCAGAGGCAGGCAAACTTCCTAAGTCGGACCCCTGAAGTGGGTTGTCTAAGAAATCCTTTTGTCTGTCAGGTCCTATGCCAAAGCAGGAACACAAAACGGGTTTTCAGGTGGAAGAAGACAGATTTTGCGCCATTAAGCAGCTGCAGGGATGTGATGCTAATCATGTCTGAAGAAAGCCGTATCACCATACTTGGAAGATGTCAAGATTGTGAGACCAGAGCAGGAGAGGAGACTAAAAGGAGGAATAAAGCTTCGTAAAACCATCCAGTGCATCTGATGCTTGAATATATTTTGATTTGTGACATAAGAGGTGTGTATACCTCATGTGAGACTGGGCTGTGGAGCCTTCATATCTTTTACTTGGCAATGTGGAGGTCTCACCTGGTTTCAGTCACTTTTCTCCCTTAGAGGAACCTCTCATTAATTAGGTTAGAGTGGCTCCTTAAATAGTTGTTGTTTGTACAACTAGAGAAAAAGTCTTCAAAAAGCAAGTCATCTACCTGTAAGCTCTCCTGGGAGTACTATAGCTTCCTCCCTTCTGTATAAACAGAGCTGTACTCTTATACGCCTCTAGATGCCTAAATCACCCAGTTCCTCAGAGCCTCAGAAATGTTGAGGTAGTCATTACACAGCTGAGTAAACCAGATTGTGAGGCATATGAGGCCACATCCACTGGTTTGCTCACTTCAGTTCTCTCTGATATTTTTAACGAGTGAATTGAGGGAGAACTCAACGTTTCCTGAGTGTATGATGAGGTCTGTGGGGAGGTACTGGGACAACTATCAGCACTGATCAGTTTAGCCTTCATTCTAGCAGAAAAGCAGGCCACTTACCAGTACATCTGAAAATAGCAGCCAGACTGAGTGTAAAGCACCTGAAACGTGCTAGAGAGTGTTTCACATGTTTATCAGCAAGTTGGTGAGAATATCCAAATAAAAGAATAAATTAAGTAAAAACTCATCCGCTTGATCCTGTTCAAGTAATTTTGGATATAGGGCAGAAGAGCTAGAATGGCAGTTATTAAATCTCTGATATTTACTTCAAAGAACCTTAAAATATAAGCCCTTAAATTTTGATATGAAAGGATATCTTGTTCTCAGCTCTTTTCATCAGAGAGTTACTTAGGATCTCAGTTTCCAAAGGGGTCATTAAAGTTTTCACTGAATTCCCATTTATTTGCTAGGGTAACAGGAGCTGATTTTCGGCTTTCTATGGAGTTAGGCTTTCTATGCCACTGACCGCAGTACATGTTATGGGAATGTGTTCATATGGTCAGAGTACTTCATACCTGGCAGTTTTTTCATCTAGAAACTGAAAAGAATAGCACTGCTATTTGGATCATTGTAATGAGAAGTTAGTTAGAGAGGCTGGGATAGTGTTATCTCATATTGTCAGTACTGATTCAGTATACAATTCTGTAAATGAAATATAAGATTGGAAAAGTGACCAATTTAAAACTGATGAAGGAATTAAGAGAATCAATCCCATATTAAAGATTTTCATATTTACAGTCTATCTCTTTGCAGCTGATTATAGGATCTCATAAATGTAAGTTATGAATGCAACGGTACAGTGCCCCTGGATTTCCCAGCCAGATTATGCTGTCAAGTTTGCATTACCTCCTATCCTGAAAAGAGTCACAAGTATCTTGGAAAAGAAGACCTGTCTGTGCAAAATAAATCCTCCAACTTTGCTCTAGCTAAAATGAATTTGTGCCTTCAATCAGATAGTGATGCCACTATGTAGATAAGCAATCATGGATAATTGCACTTGCAAATCATGTTGCAAAAAAGGACGGGCACTCACCTGAATATTTACTGGGATAGTTTTATCTAGCTATTATAGCCTCTTCAGTTCTTCATGGCAGTTTGTTACATGAAATGTCATAGTCTTGTAAGTATGACAGCCTCTATATTAAAGTTACCTAACACCAATATAGAGAAACATGAAGCGGCTTTATTGTTCTTTTTTCTCTCAATGAGTATTGACATCAAATATGACATCAAGACTTCAAACTGGAAATTTTTAAGGGAAAATGGACTTCTTCTATTTCATGAAAATCCATTTAAGATTTGCACAGTTACAAACTGTCAGAAACTGTCATTTTGTGCTGTGGTTTGTGTAATACAAGTTGTTGGGTTTTAGTTTTGGCAGTGAACTAGAACCCCTCCAGCTGCTCCCGGGCTGTGCCCATAGCAGCTCACATCAACATTTTAGATGGGTCAAACTCTGGACAAAACCAGGTCTTCTCATCAAAAAGCAGGAGAAGAGATGTGACCTATGGATAGAGCTCTGGCCCAAGGTCCTTGAACATTTCCAGGCAACCATGGTTTTCTCCCTGCATACACGTTAAATTAATAATTTCTAATCTCAGAATTTACCATCCTTCAGCTTTAATGGGAAATCATTGTTATGTTCTGCATTTTATGGTCATCTTTCCATCAGTTAATGGAAAGCTCTGTGTAGATGTCAAATATTATTATTATTAAAAGATCTTCTGGATACACAGGAAGTGGCCCACACAGGAACCGAGCAACGATGACTTTTTCTACAGACAAGCATCTCAAAGACTCAAATTCCAACTGAAAAATTCTGTAACAGAGGGATCAAAAAAAAATGAATTTCAATGAGGAAAACTATCAGCTCTGCCAGTGATTTCTCAGAAAGATCTACTTTGTCTTTGCCAGTTTTGGCTCCACAGAGATGCTCCTTATGTTTAATATAAACATTGTTTTAGTGTGCAGTGCACACCTTTCTAAGGAAAGATTCACAGGGGACAAACAATAAAAGACTGCTTTAGAAGTTCAGGGATTGAGCTTGTGAAGTAAAGTTTTTAACATAAATAACTATATAATCTACTTACTTTTAATGTAACCTCAGAAATGTTGTATTCAAACAAATAAATATATAAGGCTAAAGTTACCCCATTAGTTATCAAGCCATAATAGAAAGAGTATTGCTAGTGCTTTGGTCATGTGTGCTACTAGGCAGGTAAAACTACATGATCATTTGCTTTATTCACTTGCTCCCTGCCCCATCTAGTCCATAGGATGAACTGTATTAAATGATTAAATCAAGATTTTTTTTTTTAATAAATGAAACTTCCACTTACTGAAGATGTGCACTATAGCACTGGGAGCTGTGAAGTGTGAAGCCAAAGTAGAGAAATGGACAGAAGAAAAAGAATGGACAGCTTAATCAAGTAAATATTCCTATTTTACCTATATTTATTCTGAGCTTTGCTAAAAAGTTCCTTTTTAATGTAAGTAATTTAAATCCAGATATTCGCAGATGACAATTAACTAGTTTTTGCTTTCAAAAACACTAATTAGAACTAAGTAAAAAATGGAATATAGTTCATGAGAGACTTCAAGATTTTGATTTTTTTTCATTCAGATTAGGAGTGAAATTTAAGCATAAAAAAATTCCCCAAAGAAATGTTGAAAGACGATTGGAGCTGAAGCAAAATATGTGGTTTTCTCAGGTTTGTTTTGTTTTGTTGTTTTTTTAATATATTGTATCTGAAAAGAATTATACAGAGGTTTCTATAACAGAAAAATTGCTTTCAAGAACTTTCACTGTTTGCTCCAAAATAATAGCTGAAGCCCAGGGGAGTTGTCATATCCTGCATAGTAAAAGAGGCAACGTAGTCTAGAAAATAAGATATTTTTAGGAAAAAAGGAGTAAAACTGTGTGAATAATAGCTTGATTTTAACTACTAAATTAAATAATGAAAAATAAATAAAGAAAAATGAGGGGGGAATGAGGACTGGTGGTTTGAAAAGAAATTTATTTGTCTACTCATTGATGTCAGGGAGAGACTGAAAAGCAAATTACTCTGTTTTCCTTTCCAGTTGTCTGATCTGAAAAATAAATTAATAATCTCTTACCATGTATTCGTGTTGAAAAGATAAAAAATCTTTTATCCATTTTGAACAAATGATGGTCTTTTTTTATGGATACCTTATTTTTCCTTACATAGTGTGATGACTGGATGGCATGCTTTGATTTATGATGGCATGTTTTGAAATACCCACGAATATATTGCATCATGAGGATATGTATTTTTAAATATCATTGTTTTCAAATCTTTCCAAATACTATTTATTTTCCTAATTTTTGTCCATCCTACAGGTTCCATTGAGTTACCCTCCTTCATGTGGAAACATTTATGTATGCACAGGTTTTATGTGTAGAGTTATATATACCAGCTAATATTGAGAATTAAAATTATTGAGCACTATGCATATTTTCAACTCCAAAAGTTTGCAAGCATGCATGTCTTTTAACAAAGAATTATAATATGTGAGTCCACTATTCTGTTACACCGTAACAGACACCTTAGTATAATTACCTTAGTAATATGTTTCATTTATTAAATATAAGTGCAAATCATTACTGTTAATGTTTAATAATGTATAGTTTAATACTGAAATTGGAAACATGACTAAGCAAAAGACCTAAACCTTCAGCCTTTTTTACACAAAAATTTCACTGAGTTCAATTGGACTTTATTTCTGAAGAACATTCTGTAGAAGTTTTGATGACTAGACTCTTTCCTTCTTTCTTTCTTTTTTTCTTCAGCTGTACCTTACACAAATTGAAGATATGCCTGACTAATCTATTGGTCTTCTATGATGGAGTGACTGCATCAGTGGACAAAGGAACAACTATGGATGTGATCTACCTGGACTTCTGTAAGGGCTTTGATACAGTCCCCCACAACATTCTTGCCACTAAATTGGAGAAATATGGGTTTGACAGATGGACTGTTACATGGATAAGGAAATGACTGGATGGCCGTGTCCAAAGAGTTACAGCCAACAGCTCAGTGTCCTAGTGGAAACCAGTAATGAGTGATGTCCCTCAAGGGTCCATTCTGGGACTGATACTATGTAATATCTTCATCAATGACATAGACAGTGGGATTGAGTGCACCCTCAGCACGTTTGCAGATGACACCAAGCTGAATGGTGCAGTTGATATGCTGAGGGAAGTGATGCCATCCAGAGGGAGCTTGAAAGGCTTAAGGAGTGGGCCTGTGTGAATCTCATGAAGTTCAACAAGGCCAAGTACAAGGTCATGCACCTGACTCAGGGCAATCCCCAGGATCAATACCAACTGGGGGATGAAGGGGTTGAAAGCAGCCCTGCCAAGAAGGACTTGGGGGTACTGGTGGATAAAAAGCTGGACATGAGCAGGCGATGTGTGCTCACAGCCCAGAAAGCCAATTGCATCCTGGGCTGCATAAAAAGAAGCGTGCCCAGAAGGATGAGGGAAGTGATTCTCGCCCTCTACTCCACTCTCGTGAGACCCCACCTGGAGTATTACATCCAGATCTGGGGTCCCAAGCACAAGAAAGACATGGACCTGTTGCAGAAGGTCTAGAGGAGGGACATAAAAATGGCCAGAGGGCTGGAACACCTCTCCTCTGAAGAAAGGCTGAGAGAGTTGCGGTTGTTCAGCCTGGAGAAGAGGAGGCCCCAGGGAGACCTTGTTGTGGTCTTTCAATACTTAAAGGGGGCTTATAAGAAAGATGGAGAGAGCCTTTTTACCAGGGCCTGTAGTGACAGGAGAAGGGGCAATGGCTTTAAATGGAAAGAGGCTAGGTTTAGATTGGACATAAGGAAGAAATTTTTTATGAAGAGGGTGGTGAGACACTGGAACAGATTGCCCAGAGAAGCTGTGGATGTCCCATCCCTGGAAGTGTTTGAGGTCAGGTTGGACGGGGCTTTGAGCAACCTGATCTAGTGAAAGATGCCCCTGCCCAAGGTGGGGAGCTGGACTAGCTGATCTTTGAAGGTCCCTTCCAACTCAAACCATTCTATGATCTCTATATCCTACTAGGTATTCCACAGCAATTGGTTAAATATCAGACACTGAAAGCTTGAAATTAAACTGATCATCTGTCTCGTTTCCACAGTTGTTTTTCTTGCTTTTATGAGACTCCACCCTGCATTTTTCACATCGCTTCAGTTTACTTGTTCTTTCTTCTTTTTGATGTAAAAAATGCCTCTTTCATTCATCAGTGTGCTGAAATCCCACACCTTTCCTTACCTCTTTAGGAAAAGATTATTCTTGTTTTCATTCTTTTGTGCCACCCCGATAGAATTATGAAGTAATATTTGTAGGGAATCTGTAGCTTACCCAATTAGATAGGTTTACATTTTAGTCTGTTCTGGAGATTCAATATTACTGTTTAATTTCTCTTATAATTACTCCAAAAGTATCTCTGCTTACTTTTAAATGACTATTGAATGCATTAAATACATGGAATTGCTCATCTCATAATCCTTAGTGAATCAGGATGTTTAACCAACTATGATAAATAAAGCTTGAAGGCATTGAGTATCTCAACCTCTTCCACTTAAGTTTTCTATCAGTATATTAATGCATTAAAACAGTGAGTATTTCAACTAGAGAAATATGTGAGAGGAAGGTCTACGACTCCTCAAAATGGCATCTGTAACCTGCAATGCTGTGTCTTTTCACAAACACTGAACTTCACTGATATGAATAGTCATGTGGGAGAGGGAGATGCATTAACCTATCAGTTTCTCGGAATATACCTTAAATATGAACTATAATAATGAACAAGTACATTTGTTTGAAGTCAGACCTAGGGGAATATAGACAAAATTTTCAAGATTGATGTTCAGCTCAGATCAAATTTGTAGCTATTTGGGGTTGGACTAGATGATCTTTGGAGGTCCCTTCCAACCCAGACCATTCTATGATTTCAGAAAGAAATTAAAAACAATACATTTAATGTCTACTTTACGCTTTAAATTTGTATGGGCTAGAAGTCAGCCTTACCTGTGTGTTGTAAGTTTTCAAGTTACTCAGTAAAAATGAAATTCCATCCAAACCATGTGTGCTTCAGAGTTGCTCATGCACTGGAGCATGTAGAATTTTCTTCCTCTGTCATCTGTAAAAATTTCTCAGAGCAAGGCTGCTAAAGTGAAACAGCTGAATCTTTCACTTGTGTGAATGAATTAGTCCATTTAGGACTTCAGGAGATTGTAAAAAAATGAAAAATACCAGTGACAACAGTTATAGGTATGAAGCCAGTCTTTCACAGATGGATTACACCCATATTTGGAGCTTGAGTGTTCTTTTCAGGAGTGTTCTCTGCTAGGAATTTGTCTTAAGTTATTGAGGGAGAAAAGAAGGAGGGAAAGATAAATCTGCACAAAAACAATCTGAAAAATATATGGTGCACAAGTCTTCAAAAGTTTATTTTTAGCCTCGTTCAGGATCCAACTACTACTGGTAGTATTATCTTTTTGGTGCAGGAAATAGATGTCACGACCCAGAACTGAACAACTTTAAAGAAAAGAAAAATATGGATTTTCTTTTTTATTTATTTTTTTAAAATTATAATTATGAAGAGATTATCTTGAAAAATAAGACGCTATATTAGTATCTATATAAATGGCTGAAAAAATCTGAATTTAAATCATATTTCTAACAAACTATGCCTAAAGTGTGAGTATAGTTAGTGTACACCTAAAAGATAAGCAGGTTGCCTGTTCCACTCCATCTGGATGTGTGAGTGATGGATTTCTATTAATATATTTTTTCTACTTCCCTTACATGACCCTGGGGTCCTTTTTTCGCCTACATAGTGCAAAAGTAATCAGGAAAATGGTGTACAGAGACTCTTTCCTTCTTTTTTCTTTTTTTTTTTTTTTTTAAGAGCAACTTCTATCAACCTTTATGCTAGAGAAATACATAGAAATTACTCTGAGATTTAACTGCTGGATTTCTTTTAACACTTGGCCTCAAAAAAATGTGAGGTTTAAGAAAGATTTTTCTAATGATGATACATTTCCAGGTACACTCCCAGATGACAATATTACTTTAATACCATAAAAATGTAGTATTGTCCTTTAGCAAACAAAGGAAATATAACCATACACAGCTGAGCAAAAAGCTAAAATACAAGTAATGCATATCCATGAAAATTTTCCAAAAAGGAAAAAAAAAAGTTGATAGACATCCTACCATTACGCTTCGTAAGTGGTGTCTCCAGGCTGGTCTGCAATGATGTGTGGAACTGAATTGAACAGAAACAGAAACTGTAACTTTGCTGAAGATAGAGGCATTACTAATATAAAGTGAAGCACTTTCTAAGAATATCAAAATCAAGGAAACAATACTCCCCCCTCCCGCCTTGTCTTCTGTGCATAGAAAAAAAGAAAGAAAAGAAACATACAACAGATGAAAATAAAAAATACCACTAAAATGACAACAAAGAGATAATAGCTATTCTTCCAGTTTTCTAAGTTGCCTGTTCAAACCTTCAGGAGCAGCTTTCACTGAACAAAGACTTGAGTGTTTGCAGATAAAGAAAAACTGGAATATAGGCTTATTGATAAATTCTTCTATGTGTGTATATGTACAGACATATATTTACATATATCCTAGTCATTCTTAGGATGCAGTTACTGTAGTAAGCTTTTAATCCCGTATGAGAACTTGCATACTGAATCACAGGATATAGTTTGCATATATGTGGTGTGTAATGGAGAATACTAAATCTGATGGCAAACATCCCCTGTAAGACTAGCACTGATCAGATCTTGGAGCAAGTCATGCTACCAAGACTTTAGGGAAAACATAAGAAACCAGACTGTAGCCTATTAAAGGGCACGTGTTTCATGTGAAGAATCTGAGCCCCACAGAATATGAATGAATGAGTACTGTTGCAAAAGTTTCCTTTTAAAAATAAAGCATTCAATAAATTCATTAAAAATTAATAAGCAGTTAATTTGTATACTCAGTGCATTTCTCTACCATGTTAAATACCTTAGAGTTTATCTTTGTTAAAACTATCTTGAGGTGTGATCTTCTTGATCTACTCAGAACTTATCTTTCTGCAAAACCCCACACATGTATACGATTATCTGACAAACTGAAAGTTCATATTCTAGTTTTCTTCAAGTGCCCATATTTTTACTCTGGACCTCTTTCCAACACTGATGTAGCTGAATACACAGAAATATGCAGAAATCCTTGATTGTGTAATGTCATTACTGGCATGCAGTGAGTAGTTTATTATATTAAAATCCAACCTTTTTAATTATGACATGAAATAAACATTTTTTTTACTATTTTATTAAACAAATTACCAAAATCTGCCCAGTCACTAAAATCAGGCAGTATAACGGAGCATAAATAGCTTCTGGTACCAACCTAATCTGTTTAGATAGCAAAAATGTTCTTTTCATTCCTCTTCCTAAGTAGAGAGTTCTGGTAAGTCAGGAAAGGATTCAGCACTTTCTTCCTTTTCTTTGGAAACTGATACCATATCCGTCTCTTATCTGAACAGGGAAAAGATCATAGATGTTGGCCTTTAATAAACAACTGGTTAGTTTAAAATCACTTCTCAGAAGAGCTTGGCAAGGTGTCAGTAGCTTCAATAAAATTCACCCACTAATTAATTTATATATGTATTGAGTTTAAAAGTGCTATTTAGATTCCCAGTAATGTATAAAAAAAAAGTTGTTGATGCTTCATGAAAATTTAACGTAAAGTTGTCTTGAAGGGCCTGTCTTTTAACTGAAACTTATTAAAATATGCAATGAGAGTACCAGAAACGTGCTGTATTTCTACACAGAAATAAGGATTACAAGAGAAGCAGAGATCACACTTGATTTTTTATTCTTCTGGGAAGAGATACAAAGGAAGATTGAATGAAATATTTTGCATGATTCTGAGACTAAAGTGTAAAGATTTTAAATGCTAAATGTGTAGCATTACAACAGTTTCTTAAACTTCCCCAATTAATATATAAAAGAGACTGTTCCCAATTCTGATCTCACATATAGTATTGGAATTTTACTGTGATTTCTCTGAGCTCTGTAAAAAATAATATAGATCAGAATCAGGCATAGGGAGCTTAGAAGTAAACCACTGGCACAAATGGTAAAAAAAAGAAAAAAGTAAATTTTTAAAGTTTTTATTTAATCTGGTGATGAGTCATTTCAGTTATCTCTTCCTTCATCTGTGTCCTCATACAATTATGGTGATATGTGACTGTTAAACATGGCTGCCATAATGCAATGGACTGAGGAACAGTCTTAAATGCATGAGATTTAACTTCTTATTTTCTTCCATTTCTCTGATTTTAAAATAGTGCCTAAAATACTGGTGTAATTTGAAACAGTGAACTTTTCCATAACTATATATGGCTGAGGCTTCTCCAAACATTCAAATAACGTTTCTGTGCAGACTGTCTGTATTTCCCTACTTTTCCAGGCATGCCATACTAATCTGACATGTTTATGTCATTAAGAATTTTAATTTTTTATTTTTCATGTTTCTACACATATAGAGGGGTCCAGGCAGGGTCTTAGAAAACCCGATGAAACCTTTTATCATAAAACAAATAGGTAACCTAAGATAGGAGGATTTGGTGTCTTTGCTGTAGCATAGGGCAAAGAGTTTCTCATCCTTTCCTAGCAAATTTGCACTAGTACACCTAAGGGATTCCTATTGACTTGTCTTTGAATCTGCTCTCCTATAGAATAAATGTGAAGATCATAAGCTTGTTGTATGTTTACTGGCTGTCCTTAACAAAGAATGATTCATGGCTTTAACATAACTTATGTTTAAAAATGCCTCAAAACCATCAGGTCCCTCTTTGGTGTCTGTTTTAAAGACCTCTTGAACCTGGAACTTTACCAAGACTGACAGAAATGTGTCTAGCATTATGTTGGCTGAAGAATGCCAATAATTCTCGGTCAGAAAGAGGTTGAAAGGGGGCAGGGGAGGAGGAAAAAAAGGCTCTTTCAAATATGTGACAGTCCTCATGTAAGTGTATATATAGATAGATCTTTTTGTGGAAGGCTGAAGTAGGTTGTGTCTAAAGTTCCAGTTGCCTTGGTTATTTGGTCTACTTTTTATTATTATTAATCTCTATGAGATACTGGATTGCAGAGGCCAGAAGTTGTTGGTCCAGTCATTATTTTTGTTTCTCCCTGAAGTCCATAGAGCTGGAAGAGAGAAAATTAAGATCAGAGATTCATGCTGACCAGCTCCATTTAATGTTGTGTGCTGTTGTTATGGTTCTCTCATCTGCAGATAAGGTAGTAAGAGACAAAAGTGGGTGCAAGTTGAAACATTTTGATAGCTCTGTGTACAGGTTAAATAATTTCATTACAGACAAAATGTTTGTGAGGTTTTAGAACAAAGGAGATAAATTTCACTTAAGAAATAAATAGAGGGAACCAGTGACAAGAGCTAGCTTTCACATTATGAATCAAATGTCATTTTCTCACTAAGAACCATTTTATCTTTCTGCTTGTCTTGATATTTGCTTAGCAATAGATGTATTTGTTTATAATAATAAATTTGTATAGAAACACTCAGGTATTTTTAATATACAAGAAACATTTCTCACCTTTTTACTGTGGATCACCAGTTTTCCCTAGACACTACCATCTACTGTCAATACCTTAGTATAACTGCAGTCCTGCCATAATACTGCTACAAGCCAATAACAGTCTTTGCTTTGTTAAACCTGTCACTTTTGGCAGCTGTACTCTTTCTTCTGTCATATTTCTTTTCCTCAACTATCTGCTTGATGCAAACGGAAAAATTGCCCCATCATTCAGTACAAGATGTGGACATATTGACATGAATCTAATGAAGAGCCACAAAGATGAATAAAGGACTGGAGCATCTGACATATAAGGAGAGGCTGAGAGCGCTGGGATATTTCAGCCTGGAGAAGTGAAGGCTCAGGGGGATCTTATCTATGTGCTTAAACACCTGATGGGGGAAGTAAAGAAGACTGGACACAGCACTGAGCAACCTGCCTTAGCTTCCCCTGCTCTTAGCAGGCGGTTGGACTAGATGTTCTCCAGAGGTGCCTTCCAGCCTCAACCACTCTGTGATCATATGATTTTCTGTGTTTGTCTAATTAAACTAATAACAGAAAGGTTATTGACATTACATATGAGCCAAATAAAAGACCTAGCAATTTTAAAAACATTACAGGGAAAATTTATTATAATATTTGTAAGAAAGGGAAATTTTCATTTATCAAAATGCTAACTTACTCATGTCAAAATTATACAGTGGCAAATTGTAGGAATTTTTAGTATTTATATTAGGAAAGTATAGGCTGAATGTGTCTCTCTCTTTGGAAAAATACTAATAAGGATTCTGAGAAAGAGAAAACAGTAAGTCTCTTCATACCTTTATAGAGTATAAAATCTGTACTCATAAAGTTTCTTTCAAATATGTACCATGGAGAATTTCCTCCTCCCAAACAAGGAGTATGTATCTTCCCTTGTCTGTGCCTAGGACGCTTCCCTATACATGGTGTTGCATCTGCTCTTACTAAAGTAAAAATTATTTTTCTGTGTGAAAATTTTATCCTGTGGTTTTCAAACAAACAAACAAAGACACACACACACACAGAAACTCCTTCTTGGTTTCTTTTAAACCCTTTTATTCTACCCTTTCGAGTACCTTCCTTCTATGGTTATTGGTGTCTTAATTCAGTGAAAATACTTCTCCTCCATGAGCAATGATTCCTGTTGTGCCAGCTTCCATTTATCTGTGGGCAATACCTATTTCTCAGACTTTTCAACATGTCAAGTGACTATGCAAGCCCAACCACCACACCCTGCCAAGGTCTCTAGGGAGTTTGAAATTACATGACACCAAGTAGCTAAGAAATAGAGATAATGTGCTTTCTCAGACCTGTGTATAAATCAGTAAGGCTAAATAGTTGTTAGTTGCCACCCAGAGCAATAGGTACTAAGGTAACTGCTAGTCTTAGTAATGACTGAATCCTTGAATTCAGCTAAAAATCTGTTAATACAGTAATGTCTTGCATAGCACAGCTGGCAAAAGCACTTTTCTTTCTGCCAATATGTTTTTTTAATAATTTATAAATTATTAGTGATATCTAAAATGTTGTCTCTTCAAACAACAAATTAAACTTCTGATGCAGCATGCCTGTGGCCCCCAATTTGATAGGTCAATGTGCAGTATTTCTGCTCTTCTCCCACAGTTGTTTTCTGTTTGCCTTTCAATCTGAAACCACATTATGAAAAAAGGCCTTGTACTATTAGGAGATGAGAATAATTTCAGTGTAAAATCACCTTGATGAGACTTTGATGTTGTCACCGATTTTGATTTAATCTTTAAAATGTATTCAAAAGATTATCTTATAAAGAAGAGAAGACAAGTATTTAAAATCTATCTCATCAAGACTAATGTCATGTTGAATAATTACATTTCTGTGCAATTATATCAGTCTTCTCTTTTACAAACTTTTTTCCCAGATTCACACAAATGTTCACATCTCAGAGACTACCTTGACTTTCTAAAGTTCTCCAGGAACTTTATTTTACTGTCTTTGCTTTAAAATTACTTAGGTGCATCTTTGTCCACATTTATAATTTAGCATTTATTAAGGAGAAGCAAAGCACCTTTTAACATTCCTAATGATTGATGATGTTAATATGTGAGAAGACCCAAGCAGAGTAAAAGCTGAGATAATTGCTCAAAAGAAGTTCAAATGAGGGAATGAAGAGCAAAAGTTAGGTTTAATATTAAGTGGTTCACATACAACAACAAATTAACAGTCATAAAATTCAGAGACACAGCCAATGAGCACCGCAGGCTGTTACAGAGTAAGCTTAACATTGTGATCCTATATTGTGACCCACAAAATCTGCAAACTTTACTAACAGACCCAGAAACAACAATAACAAAGAAACCTTTTCAGTAATGATGAGAAAATATGATCTTGTTCACAATGCATTACTAATTGATATATGCTGCATTTGGGTTGTGAAAAGATGGGCACCATTGGCTTACCATGTTGTTTAATAAAATTTGTTACATGCAGTAAAACTGTCTAAGAGTATATGAGTTTTCATTTAACTTTTTTTATAGGTCTTACCTCACTGTTTAGGAGATGAAAAGCATAAGTTCCAAGGTGACTAAAATAACTCGACAGTGTAGTCATTAACCCTTCCTTTCATATGAAATTTATTGTACACTCTAAAATCCCACAAAAATGAATGCACCAAGCACAAATGAGCAAAAGGGTAAAGGAGAAGAGAGGGAAGGGCTGTGCAGCTCTCACTGTTGCTGCACAGGTGGACCCTGTGCTAGTCCAACATTAAGGACCTGCACATGGCCCTGTCTTCCGTTCCAGTGAATAGGACATTACGTACTTCACTTGTTTCTCTGGAAGTTCTGGAGGATTTATCTGAACATATGCATATATGTGTATTCACACATGCACATGTCCACATCTACCTATCTGTATTTCATTCACAGTAAGAGATGAGAAACAGAAAATTCTAGGATGTGATTTATTTCCATATATGTCACGAGTCACACTGTTAAGATGCCTATTTCTCTGTATTGACTATAAACATCAATACTAGTGTGACAAGTACTTGCCCATATTTTTGACATATGTAGTCAGAATCTCATTTGTCTGTTTGCTTAGGTAGATCTTGTTCCCTTGCAATGAGCATCAAAAATGCTAGTGGGCTGGGACAAAAAAGGCCAAGGTAGAACCTTAGAAAAATTTTGACAAACTTCCATAATTTTTTGTGGGTGGTTTTTTGTGTGGTTTTTTTTTTTTTAATCTGTAGGGAACTCTCTTTTTAAAGTGAAAACTTATTTTATGTGAAACTAAATTCTCACAAGTATTGCTGAAATGATCTTGGAATTAGAAAGCCATTATTTAGAGTGGGGCCAACTGAAATCAGTTGGTGTTTTCAATGGATTTAAAGGAGTGATATCCTGCCATCCTATTACCAAATTATCTGGGATATAACAAGCTTACCAATGGAATCTAGACTTTCCATAAAAAATGTGAAAATGGAAGGAACAGGTAATGTTATTTTGAGGTTCTCTTTCTACTATGTATTTTGTTGTATGTTTTGCTTGGCTTTACAAGTCACAGCAGTATCACTGTATATAAAAAATAAACGTTACTAAAAAGAAAATAAAATCACTATTGAGAGTCACTAATCTTTAAAAGGAACTTCACAAATTTTCATGACCGTTTCATGACTTGTAGTATGAGAGGTTGTATAGCCAAGCAAACATATTCCTAGCAAATCCTGCTAACAGCCAAAAAGGTTCTCAATTACTTCTAAGTAGAGCAGATCTGAGGACAAACAAAACAATTGTCTAAGTATCTGGGTGATAGTGTTTACAGAGAAAGGACATTGACATAATTCAGGTAATACTGCAAGCCAAGCAGTTTTCAGAGAAAAGACATTTCTTACCCTTAGTCCTAATACCTCCTCTGCATAAAAAGCAGTTTAATTTACCTTCTGCATTGTAGTTTTCCATAATTTCTTTAAAGGTCATAAAATGATCGCTTTAATCTGGATTGTGTGTGATAAATGTAGTGTTACTGCCTGAGAAGTAGCCTGAGCTCAAAAACTTGGAAGCGTACTCTACTGTTTTTCTTTCACATTCCAATCAGTCATGATTCCCCAAATTTCAACACAATATAACAATCAGATAATTCCTATAGTATAGAAGTAAGTTCTTATGAGATACATCTTTTGTTTTAAGGGATTATAGTGTGCAAGTTCTTTATTAATAATTTCTCACTCAAAATACACTTTATTAAAACACTTTAAACCATATTTTGTATTCCAATAGATACCATTTTACTTCATCAAATATTCTTATATTCATGTATGTATATATTCTTCACATTCTTCACATATTATTTCCATATTTATTTATAACCTTATAATACAGAAGGATTTATACAGTTTGAAACATTTTAAATACATAGTAACTTCCCCTTCCTTGTTTTCTTATACTCTCTGTTTGCATTATATATAGTGCTCCTGAAGAGGGTTTGCGCCATGTAAACTGCAGGAGTAAGAGCAGAAGAAGCTCTATATCAGCTTAAGCATCTTAAGTTAAATGTGGTTTGTCTGTTAGAAATATCGGTGAGATATTAATGGATACCCAAGTTTTCCAGATGAAAATATTCTTGTAAAGAATAACTTGAACTGCATCTCTGCACAGCATTCTGCACACCATTCAACAAACCCACCAAAATCTTAAATTTAGTTTTCCATGGGAGTGGAATCTATTCCCTATGGTGCCAATTTTTCAGTTGTTTAAGCACTGGTTTCCCTGTGGAACCAATCCTTGCAAATTCTCCCTGTAGCCCCAGATGCAAGTGACCCATGAGAAACAGAAATACTCTCTTAACCTTGGAAGAAGAAAAAAAATAAAAACATACACACCCAGATAACTCTTTTTCCCTCTGTACTTACCATTTCTTCTTATTTTATGGTAATGTCCTACTCAAAGGTATATAACACCTACAGCCATCATGAATTTGTCAACAACAAACTATGTCAAACCAATCTAATTTCCTCCCATGACACAGGAACAGGCCTTGTGGCAAGAGACAAAAAAAATGTCATATCTTGACTCCATTGGGTTTTTTGATGCTATGTTACATGACATTCTCTTAATCAAGTTCAGAAAACATGGTCCGGCAGAAGCTGTTGCAACAGATGTAAAAATGGTTCCAAAAAGATAATAGTACCACTGTTTCACTAGCACAAAGAAAGGATAACTAAGCCAAGAACCTGTATCTGCAGCCATAGAATATTGTCAAGTTTAACCTGATAATGCAGGAAATAGGGTATTTATTAACTTTTCAGATGATACTAAGAAGAGATTGCCAGGGTGTTGGAAGGATAAGAATTCAGAAGAGTCTTAATGAATTAGGAAAAAGGTTGGAAAAATAGGATTCAATTT